>NC_044981.1:105412713-105712713 GCF_008728515.1 Papio anubis | reverse complement strand
GGGCCAGCCCAGGTTTACTTTATGATTGATGTTATTGATATTATTTTTCTAAAAGCTATGATAGGCTCACAAGCTGATACGGTCATTTTAAGGAAGCCAGAGCAGTGCCTTCCTAATTACGTTACCTAATTAAGGGTTCCAGTCGTGAAGTGTCCAGGTTCTTGGTGTGTTGAACAAAGAATTGAATGACACACACAAACGAGCAGTGAAGAAGTGGATTTATTAGAGCAGAAAGCAGGGAAGGAGCAAAAGCAAAAGTACACGCCACAAGATGAGAGTGGGCTCTAGCAATTGGCTCAAGAGCCCTGGTAGTGAAGTCTTTGGAAGCTTAAGTACCCTCTAGAGGTTTCTTGTTGGTTACACCCTATGTAAATGAAGGACTGGCTCACAGCCAACTAGAGGCTGAGGTAAATTGGCCCATGGCCAATCCAAGACTGATGTGGTTTGGCACCTTATGCAAAGGAAGGTTCTAGAATGAACCAGTCATTGGCTAGAGTGCAGATTTGGCCTGTGGTCAATCAGAGGCTGATATGGTTTGGCAACTTATGCAAATGAAGGTCCTGGAATGGGCCAATCATAGGTCAGTGTGGAGACTCTTCAGCTCCAGGGAGCCTGTCCAAGTCATCCTTATTCCCCTGCCTCAGTTACACAGATAAAATGAATTCATGTTATAGTATTAATATAATACTAATTCTGAGTATTTTAGAACTAACCCAAATTAGGACTGACTTCTAGGTCTTTGCCTCTGTAAATACATGTAATATCAATCACAGTAAAGTATCAAGGCATCAGAAGACCTTGACCAAAGACTTTTACCTCCCTTTTTTCTGTAATCAATAATTTCAAGCAAAAGTCAACCCATACTACTGAAATATGATTTTTTTTCCCAAATATCTGAATAGTCCTGGATTATTCAGCTGACACAGCCTACTTGGATTATTCAGATTACAGATACAGAGGATTTTCCATGGACTTGGCCTAGCAAGTATCCAGGTGGGGGGAGGGATGGGAGATTTTAGGTTTTTTTATTCTCCCTTTGTTTAGGGCTTTTAATTATTTGAGATGATATTGGACAGGTGACTCCCTGTACTTCAACTAAATCATAAAACAACAAACTAGTAAATTTCCCAAAAAAAGAGAGATTTTGAAGAAGTAAATATTCTGATGTGACTATTCTCCCATGTTGCAAGATCTAAGTATCTTTGGAAAATGGATTCATAGATCTTGGTGTAATTAGAATAAGAATAGTGGCAAATTTCTTTGCTCTCAAAAGAACCCCAAAAAGAATTCTGACCCAGTAATAGCAGAGGATTTTTCAGGGATCCCCAATAACATCAAGTCATTGCATTTAAAAAAAAAAAAAAATACGCAGGGTAACAGGAAACAACTAACTCCTGATTACAGGAGTTTTAGGCACATTTACAGCCTGGGGGCTTTGGGATTGAGAATAAGACCTTTAAAATCCCACCACATAAATAAAAAAACAAACGTTCATTTTTGTCTTATAACCTCACCTCATGTGACTGCCCACATATGAATTTGTTAGTGTTCAACCCTTGATAAGTCCCTAACTTCTTTTGTTTCAGTTTCCTCCACTATAGAAGATTTATAACAGATCAGTGTTTCTCAAATGTTAATAAGCATCACAGTCACCTGGGAGGTTGTATAAAATGCACACTCCCGGGTTTCCACTCAGGTAACCGGATTTATTAGTTTAAGGATGGAGCCCAGAAATCGGTCTTTTATGCTGTCTCCTTAGGTGATGATCTGAAACACACTCAACCAAATGATATTTGATATTTATCCCAGCTCTAACAGTTTATGATAAGCCATTTAAAAGTGAGGCTAGAGTTGGAGGTAGTATCACTAAAGCTATCAAGACTTGAATGAGAACAAAACAAAGAAATAAAAGTTTCAGGAAAAGGTCTTTGGGGCCATAGCTAGAAATATTCTGGTTAATTTTTCATCGCTACATTTAAACAACTAGACAACTTAAAAATACATTACTTTAAGTGTCATCGTATCCATTCTTCACAAGTGAAAGATTTACTTTTAAACAGAAAATCTACATTTAACCATAGGGATGAAAACAACACCTTTTCCACAGATGATTTCCTGGAAAATGTGCAATTTTTTACATTAGATATTTAACATAGAATAAAATACCAGGACCAACGTTTAAAATACGTGGAAGCTGAGCATGTTGGCTCATGCCTGTAATCCCAACAACTCAGGAGGCTGAAGCAGAAAGATCACTAGAGCCCAGGAGCTCAAGGCTTCAGTGAGCTATGATTGTGCCACTGCACTCCGGCCTGGGCAACAGAATGAGATCTGCCTGTCTTAAAGAAAGAGATAGAAGAGAGAAGAGAGAAAGAGAGAAAGAAAGAAAAAGAAAGAAAGAAGGAGAGAGAGAAAGGGAGGGAAGGAAGGAGGAAGGAAGGGAGGGAGGGAGGGAGAGAAAAGAAGGTTACAGTGTGGTTTAAGAGCACCAGGAATTGCACTGATCATCTCCAGTATCCAGAGAGACTACCCAGACTTACTGAAACTTGAAATTCCACAATGGAAGTTCTATCCCTTTCTTTTTAATGCATGCCCATGACTCTAGCTGAGTTTTTAAAGTCCATGAGAAAGGTAATCCATTAAACCTGGGGTGGTAATAAGTGGCTCCTAAGCACCCATTTCCCCAGGCCCCATCCATGTAGACATTGATAACTGATCACAGCACTCTTTCCTCTAAGCCAAGATGAGGCTTCAATTCAGTGCTCAGGGCAGCCCCTTTCATTTGTCTGGAGTTGCCCTAAATTTTATGTCACTTACAATATTCAACAAACATTTATTGTTGTCGACTATGTGCCAAGCAGAACGCTCAGATGATTCCCTGAGAAGAGAATAAGGAAGAGTAGAAATATATACCAAAAGGCACCAATGACAAGCTTTGTCCTACTTTTTTGTCCTCTGGTGTTGCCAAGAGTTGGCCAGGGTAAAGATGCAGCTTGAACCCATTTTTGGTAGAAAAATAAATACATAAATTCTACTACAGCCACAGAGTGAAATAACACCCAGCAGTAAAAACTCACTACAGCTACTTGCTACAAAATGAATGAATCTTAGAACACGATGAAAGATTGAAATAAAAAACTGAAAAGAAAAAAGAGTTAGTCCCAGAAGACCCCGTGAGGAACATATAGGGAAGGGCAAAGAAAAACAGAAGTCACTTTCAATGTTCTATTAATTGGGTTGCGTGGTGAATCTTCAGATATCCATTATTTTACAATAAATAAAAGCTGTGTATGGATCAATAATGAGAATGTGCCATAAAGCCGGGATTGTGGCTAATCGAATCCCCTCCCCCTGCCACCCCACCGTCCACCTCACCCCCACTGAGGTCCATTCTTGGGGAGAAAAGACATATTGTAGCAACTTTGTTAAGCAAGCCAGACTAAGGATCATAAAAGCTACTGCCTACATGCTCCTTGAACCAAACCTCAGGAATCCACCTCACCACAAGAATTTATAAGATAGACTCTTACAGACATGGGGCATTGCAGAAAGGGCCATGCATGAAGTTCAAGTTACTGGTATGAAAAAAATCCTAGAAGCCAAAAAGTCTTCAGTCAATATGATGAAATAATTCATGTTACTCATATTTTCTTTACTTTTGAAAGGAAGTTTGGAATACCCTAAGGAGCACTTGAGTTCTGAAATTGCTAGAGTAAATAAAAGAAATGTTATATAACTCATTTCTAAAAGAACAAGAGAACTATATTAACAGATTGACAGTATTCATAGGTTAATTAGAAAACCCGTTGATGCTGTTAAGAAACTCAGCATATTTTAATTTAGATTGACGTTCTTCAAGATATAGGTAGAAGTGATGTTCATTCAATAATAGATGTCACAGAGTCTGTGAGCGACTGATTTCTGGAAAGATCTTACAGTCAAGTAATACATAAAATGTGTTCTGGATCATGACCATGTTTTCAAATCAAAGCTATGTCTTTGAAAAAGTATTCAGGACGTGAAATTGATGCACCCTTGAGATAAAAGAAAGGAGTTAAAAGAAAAATCTCATTAGACTGATTTGAAACTGGTTTAAAAAGGAATCATCTAACCAGGTTTGTACTGTGGCTAACATTTTAAATATGGCCACTACAGCTGTTAAGGGGAGGGGTAGAAAAGTCCTCTTAATTATTTATTATGTTATCTATTAGACTGAATCCTAAAGAGTCAGATGAAAGAATAGATTCTTGGTGAGAGCAATGCAAACATTTCTCTACTGTCATTCAGAGGCCAAGTGATGGCTTTCAGAAATAGTTGGATCTTTTCTTAGAATGTTTATACCCATCACCTCACTGAGTCCTCACAAGCCTCTAAGATAAAAGCTCTTCTTTCCCACAATTTCAGATAAGGGTTAGAGAAATTAAGTAACTTGTTCTAAATCACACAGCTAGGGAGCTATGTGAGCAGCACATCTAAGACAGGAGCAGGTCTACCCAACCCAAAGCCTGGGTCTGCCATTATCAGGCCAACATGGTGCAGGGGCGCCAGCAGCCTCCAGAGAGGGATTCCTGGATTGGATGCCCTACTGGGCTGGTGGGGAGGAGAAGCACTGGAGCACGTGTTCCATATATAGACTCTTACTGGATTACTTGTTATCGCTGTGACCTCTGCCTTCAGCTGAGCCTGGTGTTCCCTCTGCTGGAGGGACTGGGTCGGGAAGGGTTCTTATTGCTTCCTAGGAAGACTTTCAACCAGTCCTCCAGTTTATGCACCTCCACGAGGTTGCTGATGACACCAATTCCTGGGCTTCCTAGAAGCTGTGACTCAGTTCAGCCTGTGGCTCGGTTTCCTCTTGACCAGCTTAGGCTGTAGGTTTTCCCTTCTGCAAAATCAGAGACCAATATCCATCTGACTTAGAGCCTCCCCATTGTTGTTACTTTTAGTGAGCATATCCTCCTACTCTTTTTGTCCTTGTAGGACTATGCCTTTTTAATTCCATTTTTATCATTTTAATGCAATTTTCAGAGGAAGCAACAGTAAACATATTTGTTCAATGTACCATACTTACCTGGCTCTTTGAAACAAAAATATGTCCATGGACAAGAAAAATTTGCACTGAAGCCCTTATGCGAGCTAAGGGTTTTACACAAAGTCTACTTTCAACATGCAAAACATTAATGCCCACAAGCTCTAATTGTAAACAGGTGAGTTGTGTCCTTACTGCAGACATTTTTGCAAATATGGCCACCTACAATTATATGGTCTGTTTTCAAGCTTGGAGAAAGAACTGAGAAAAGCCAGCCCCAGCCATTATCAATTGTTCATGTCTCCAGTAACAAGACCATCATTTGCAGCATGAGTTGGACCATTTTTCACAAAGCTTAGCCACTGTTATTTTGGAGCAACCCTATGAAATGGTACAGCCTACTAAATTGTACCACTGCCAGAGCTCTGGACACTTTGTAACTTCTAAATTTTGGAACTGTAAAATAGGGCAATAATATATCACTTGCAAAAGAATGGAGGTAATTTCTTGCCATAGTCCTTTAACACCAAGACCAGATTAACCAATCCAGTTGTCTGGGTTGTGTTTCTGTAGCCCAATGGGAAAACTTAGCTGATTGCTGATATTAACTGGGCAGTTCCTTCACCTGACCTTGCTCCCCAGCGTGGGCAATAAGACATTGGCAAGAAAAGGCTTGAGCAGACAATAACCACACAGCCTAATTTCCTGACTTTTCCCCCTTGCACACTAGAAAATACAAGTTATAACAAAGCGATTTTATAAGATGTCACTTCTATTGCTCACCCCTATTCTAGGACACCCTTGAGGAACCTTGCCCCGGGAGTATCCTAAGAGACTGTTTGTCAATTTACCATGTGATAATCCTTCCTTCATTTGGAATTATAAGTTCTACACTACATAATGTCCCAGATAAAATGTATATAAATTACAATAAAGAATAGGAATGAAGTGGGAACATGGCCTGTATATTTCTAACATCATGCTTTCTTGTCCTAAGATCTTGCACATGCTTGAGATTGGAGAAAGCCCACCTCTCAGATCCCCATAGAAAGAAGGAAAATCACAACAGATTTCATCACTGGCCATCGTCTCAGATATAAAAAAGAAGTAAAGATGCTCCACACCATATGTCATTAGAAAATTGAAAACTAAAACAACAATGAGACACCACTACATACTTACACACCAAGTACTGTCAAAGATGTGGGGCAACAGGAACGCTAATTCATTACTGGTGGGAATGCAAAATGGTACAGCTACTTTGGAAAACAGTTTGGCAGTTTCTTACTAAGATAAACATAATATTACCATGTGACCCAGCAATCATGCTCCTTGGTATTTACCCAAATGAATTGAAACCTAATGTTTGCATAAAAACCTGCAACAGATATTTATAGCAGCTTTATTCACAATTGCCAAAACTTGGAAGCAACCAAGATGTCCTTCAGTAGGTGAGTGGATAAATAAACTGTTGTCCATCCAGATGGTAAGATATTATTCAGCACTAAAAAAAAATGAGCAATCAAGCCATGAAAAGACATGGAGGAAACCTAAATGCGTATTACTAAGTGAAGAAGCCAATCTGAAAAGGCTACATACTGTATGATCTCTACTGTATGACATTTCTGGAAAAGACAAAATGATGGAGACAGTAAAAAGATCAGTGGTTGCTAGGGGTTGGGACTTGGAAGAGTGTTAAATAGGCAGAGCACAGAGGATTTTTAGGGCAGTGAAACTACTTTGTATGATACCGTAACGGTGGATCCATGTCATCAAACGTTCATCAAAACCTATAGAATGTACAACACCAAGAGTGAAGCCTAATGTAAACCATGAACTCTGGATGACAATGATGTGTAAGAATTGTAACAAATGTGTCACTCTCGTGCAAGATATTGATAATAGGTGAGACTGTGCATGTGGGGGATATATGGGAACTGTACTTTTGCTCAATTTTCCTGTAAACCTGAAAATGTTCTACAAAAAATAAAGTATATTTTAAAATAAATAAATCTTAAATGAGTTCATCTCAACTGAGGGAAGCAGTAACCAGGTTACAGCCACAGAACTTGACCACATTTGTCAAGGAAGGGAGGGAGGGAAAGAGAGAAAGAGGGAAGAGAGAGGGGAGGAGAAAGGTGGGGAAGAGAGGGAAAAAGAGAGAAGGGAAGGTGAGGGGAGGAGAGTGAAAGGAAGGAGGGATGGAAAACCCTCATTAACAGAGGGCTGAGAAACCAGGATGGATGATAACTGATTATTACTATAGTTGACCCCTTGAACAACATGGGTTTGAACTGTGCTGGTCCACTTATATGGGGATATTTTTCAATAAAAGTTACACCAAATGTGTCTACCTGTCCTGCCTCCACTTCCACCTCCTCCACCTCTTCCGCCTCTGCCACCCCAAGACAGCAGGACCAAGCCCTCCTCTGCCACCTGCTCAGCCTACTCAACGTGAAGAAATGAGGATGAAGATCTTTATGATGATCCCCTTCCACTTAATGAATAGTAAATATATTTTCTCTTCCTTTTTTCTTATTAACATTTTCTTTCCTGTAGCTTATTTTATTGTAAGAATACAGTATATAATACACATAACATACAAGATACGTGTTCATCAACTGTTCATGTTATAGGGAAGGCTCCTGGTCAGTAGTAGGCTATTAGTAGGTAAGTTTTGGAGTAGTCAAAGTTACATTCAAATTTTTTACGGCATGGGGGATCAGCACCCCTAATCCCCACATTGTTCAAGGGTCAACTGTGTATTAGTTTTCTGTTGCTGCCTAACAAATTACCACAAATGTTGTGGCTTTAAACACCAGGCGTTTATTGTCTCACAGTTTCTGTGTGTCAGGAGCATGCCAATGCTTAGCTGGTTCCTCCACTCAGGGTCTCACAAGGTTGCAGTCAAGGTGTCAGCTGGGCTGCATTTCATCACAGGCTTAATGGGGAAAAATTTGCCTTCAAGCTCCCCAGGATTAATTTCCTTGCAGCTGTAGAACTCATAGCCACTTGCTTCTTCAAGGCCAGAAGTAAAAAGTGTCTCTGACATCAAGGAGGGTCCCAGTTCCTCTTTTAAGGGCTTTCACCTTTAATTCAGACCCACCCAGAACAGTCTTTTTGATTAACTCAAAATCAAATGATTAGGGACCTTAATGATACATCCATTTATCTTTGCCATACAACATCACATCATCACAGCAGCGGCATCCCATTACCTTTGCCGTATTCTATTGGCCAGAAACAAACCACAGGTGCCACAAATACTCAAGGAGAGGCGATTATGAACAACTATGACTCATTGGGAGTCACTTTATAGTGTATCACCCACAATTACTCCATTTTTTTATTTTTATTTATTTATTTATTAAGATAGGGTCTCACTCTGTCACCCAAGCTGGAGTGTAGTGGTGTAATCATGGCTCACTGCAGCCTCGACCTCCCAGCTCAGGTGATGCTCCCACCTCAGCCTCCCAGGTAGCAGGGACTATAGGCACAGGCCACCACACCCAGCTAATTTTTTGAGATATGGGGTTTTGCCATATTGCTCAGGCTGGCCTCAAACTCCGGGGCTCAAGCAATCTGCCTGCCTCAGCCTCCCAAAGTGCTGGGACTACAGGTGTGAGCCACTGAATTAGTCCGTTCTCACACTGCTATAAAGACATACCTGAGACTGGGTAGTTTATAAAGGAAAGAGATTTAATTGACTCACTGTTAAACATGGCTTGGGAGGCCTCAGGAAACTTACAATTATGACAGGAAGCAAGAGAGAAGCAAAGGCATATCTTGCATGGTGGCAGGCGAGAGAACACAAATGAGTGAAGGAGGAAGAGCCCTTTATAAAACCATCAGATCTCATGGGAACCCACTCACTATCACAAGAACAGTATGGGGGAAACTGCCCCCATGATCCAATCACCTCCTAACATGTCCTGCCCTTGACTAATGAGGATTATGGGGATTACAATTCCAGATGAGATTTGGGTAGGGACACAGAGCCAAACCATATCAGCCACCATGACTGGGCCATATTTTCTTAAAATAGAGTTGTTATGAAGGATTTTTAACTACATCCTTCTTGGGCTATTGATTCATTACCTTGTTGAACTATAAAAAGAATAGATTAAGTAATTTAGGGCCTGGCTGGGACAGGAGAGTCTCTCTTAATCTTTGGTCAAAAACTGCACTCAAATACATCCATTGGCCAGGCGTGGCAGCTCACGCCTATAATCCCAGCACTTTGGGAGGCCAAGGTGGGCAGATCACAAGGTCAGGAGTTTGAGACCAGCCTGGCCAACATGGTGAAACCCTGTCTCTAATGAAAATACAAAAATTACCCAGGCGTGGTGGCAGCTGTTTGTAATCCCAGCTACTCAGGAGGCTGAGGCAGGAGAATCGCTTGAACCCGGGAGGCAGAGGTTGCAGTGAGCTGAGATTGCACCATTGCACTCCAGCTTGGGCAACAGAGCAAAATCCTGTCTTTAAAAAAAAAAAAAAAATCATTAGGGGTAAAGGTGCAAGAAGTAGTAGCCCCTCTGGCAGTGTTTTGACTGTCAGTTACACAAACCAGTGATTTATGAGATGAAAAGGACACCATGTTTATGAGATGAAAAGGAGCAATATTTTGAAAATGAATCATGCACCTTTCTTCTTGCCTTCCCTAACCTGCTCCATCTGAGGCATTTCTTGGCCTGCAGGATGGCTAGGATTTTATACCAAAAGAATGCCAGAGAAAGATCTTAGCTTTGATACACAGGCAAAATAAAATTTTCAGCAAGGAAATAACTTTAGAGTATAGGCCACTCCCTTCGGATGGTATTATCTGTATTCTTTCACTTTCCCTGTTGGACGTCAAGGGCCAGTTTGGCAGAATGGGCCATGAAGAGGCCTTGGACTGAGAGAGAACGTCCGGTGTAGGAACCCTGGCAGCAGCAGGAGGTGGCCCCACAGCAAAGGCTGGAGGAGCTGGAGGCTGCAGGCTGGATGGAGGATGTAGCTGAGAGCAGCAGGAATCAAGGGAGCTGAGCCAGTCAGAGAGTTTCACAGGCTCTGACCAAGCTCAGCCAGGACGAAGTGATGTTACCCCCCTGCAGATGTCACTGGGAATAGCAGGGGCAAACTGCTGCCAGCTGAGCTGGGGCCATAGCTGTTGCACCAGAGGAAGCAAAAACACTGATTCCTAAGACCCCTACCCCTTCTAGCAGCTCCGAGATAGCATAAGCTGTGCCCCTCCAACCCGTGTACCTGCACACCAGCTTCAGGCAAAGGGGAGGCTGAGAAACTGACCACATGTGAAGAATGCTCCCATTTCTATTTTTAAAATAAGTTCATGAAACAATATTATATATTTTATATTAGAATAAATCTACATATATATATATTCCTAGAAGTGGGTCTAGATGTATACAGACCAGACTCTGTGGGAATGGGGCTGGACTGAGAACAGGATGGGAGAGCAACTTTACCAAATATAAATTTCTGAATTATGTGTATAATTAAAACTTAACTCACAAAATAATCATTTGGGAAATTAGTTTAAAAATACGTATTCTTTGGCCCTACCCTGAACCTTCAGAATCAAACTGTACTAGGTGGAGGACCAGGATTCTGCACTGTTTATAGGTAGCTCAGGGGCCTATTAATGTGAGCTACTGATGTAAAGAGACAGACATCTCATCTGCAGACCCGCATTTTGGAACTGCTGCAGAAGATGCTGTTTGTTCCAACACTGATTTACTAAACTTTGTCAACAACAGGTATGAGGTTTGGATCCTATCTGAACGATCTCCTGATCTGTCAAAGCAGATAAACAGCAACGTTTAACTCGAAGTGTGAAGGCGTTCTCTACATAGAATGTGAACTCCATGAGGACAGGGATTTTGTCTGTTTTACAGTTGACTGAATGAATGAATGAATGATGAGCCTACAAACCTGTTCACATCCCCAACAACAAGTGAAATAGTCATGCGTAACAGGATGTCTGCCATGGCCTCAAAATTTAAGGGATTTATTTCCTTCCCTATTCTCTCTGCTCCAATACATCTCAATAGGAGAAATCAAATTGCTTCTGCCCTCTAAAGTAGCCAGGTCTCCGAGCAGCCTTGCTTCCCTCCAACGCTAACCTGGCACTCTGCCACATGCACCACAAACAGACATAAACCGGACTCCAAAAATCCTTGCAAAGCCACATTTTTACTGATGACTCTAAAAGAGTCCCCAAAGGGAGACATACAAGAAGCAAAACCTCCCCCAAACCCCATTCCCCTATTTCTCCTCTAGGAGTCTTGGCAACACATAGCAGCTGCCACAAACACCTCCCTTGTCCCCTAGCTTGCCGGCCTGTGCTCACCCCCCAATGCCCCCTCCTCCTCTGCTGCCCCAGCTCCTCCTCTGGCCTTTTTGATCTCTTCCACTTTTCAGAGAGTAGTGATCTTACACCCTCTTAAATGACTGGATAGTAATGGATTCACACTCTTCACAAAACTAACACCAGCAGCACCCTAGAGTTCTCTCTTTCTCCACTTCTCAGATCAACAGAGGGGGTCCAGAGCATGATAAGAAAGAACCTTCTCAAAGGCAAGAGAGGTGCATGGGCTACGAATCTATGAAGTGGTGAGTTTATCCCTGCAGTCCGTCAAACCCAAAACGAGACTGAGAATCTACCTCATGTATTATTATGAACCAGGCTTCGCATGAGATGATCTTGTCCAATTCTGCAGTTGGGTAAGTGTTCTGACCGTGTTTGAGGAAGGCTGGGCTAACCTGTGATATTCAGGAGGCTAGGTGTATTAAATGCATTTTCAATATATTTTCAACTTATGGCAGGTTTATCGGGACATAGCCCCATTGTAAGTCATGGACCATCTGTATTTGCAGATTAGGTGCTGGATAAATATTTGCTAATTTCCAAAAAAGCTTCAGGTAACACGTCTGCCTTTTCCAAAAAGAATATGCCTGGGGAGTAAAAAAGCAACCAAGTCATCTCTGAATACAAAGGACAACTGTGTATGTAAATATATGATAGGAATAGTCATTCAAACATGAAATTGATCCTGGAGGACTCATAAAATAAACTGTAGGCGATCTGAACATCTCCCGTGGATTAGCAGCCAATTAATTCTACTGACACTGTACAAGGAATGGTTTCTATTAGAGTAGGCTTTGAAAGGAGGCCGTGGCAAGTCATTGCCCGTTATCCCCCTTCCTAATGTGAAAAGTGTGTCTGGCTACTGGACCAGATTTGTATCCGTGACTATGCCCTGCCGGATGGATAAACCCCAGCGGGATGAGATTATGCCTGAGGACTCCATATTCAGGGAATGTCTTTTCCCTCTGGTCCCCAAAATACCTGAGAAAGAGCTATCGCAGGAGGAGGAAGAGGAGGCAGAGGAGGAGGAGATCAGTATGACATAAAGGAAGAACTTAGCAGGGGTTTTAGGCTCATTAGTACCGAATGGTGCAAAATCGTCCAGTGCAAGAAAGTAGGTCATTGAGAAAGAGAGACTCCCGGAGAAAATCATACGTGTTCTTCACCCTGACACAGCGATTCCTGGGAGTCGAGTGAAATGCCTTGTTGTTGTTGTTGTTGCACCACATACACTCTCTGAAATGCAAATCGGCAGCAAATCGCCTCGCAGGCCGGCAAGAGCAGCGAGAACTCTCAGCCTCCGAGCCCTGTCAAGTGCGGTTCACGCAGAGCAAAATTAATGCTGTAAACGAGAGGCAAAGTTCACTTATGAGCAACTCTCTAATGGGCAATTACCTCTTCTCTTTGCTTTCATTCCTTTTTCCTTTTTTTTTCCCCCTAGTGTTAAGGTATAGTAGGCAATAGAGGATATGAAGGAGACTGCAGTTTTATTTAGTCTGGCTAAGAAGGCAGCTTTTATGCATTTTCTGAGGTGTGTATAATTACAGGTGCAGTTAATGTGCTTAAGAGCTTAGGGGAAGCAATTGTATATGAAAGATAACTTCCTAACAGACAGCTTTATTACAGCTGGGCCCTGCAGCCTCTCGGCTCCGGAATTATGCACACTTCTCCACACTTCCCGTCCCTCTTGTCCTAGTGGGGCTTAGCCCTGGAAAGATGTGTCACCTGTGGAAATATGTCAGCGAGGCCTCAAGAGTCACACATATGCTTAATACACATCCTCAAATCTCTCAGAGCTCCCTGAAAAAGAGAAGCCCAGAAAAGGGCAGGCCAGGACCAAAGATCCTAACCACCCACACCTGACCGAAAAGGGCCACAGGCAACCATATGGAAGCCTCTTAAGAACCCAGATGGGAAGCTCCATTTGGGCCATTTTCAAATGAAGATGCGATTGGAGTTGTAGGACAGCATTCCATCTTAGCTTTGGCACAGAGCCCACTGAATTAGGTACCACTCAGCACCCTACGAAAGTCCCACCCAGGGCAATCGCCAACGACCCATTCTTGACTTAAAAATGCCCCTTCCCTGAAGGATCAGGTGACCAGGTGAGGAACATGTGCTCTGCCAGGGCGACTGGCCCACACCGGGAACAGAATCAAGACTATCGTTATGGAAAATGCAGTGTGGCTCAGTGCTTTCATGGGGCTGGATCAGGGATCAAACTCAGGGGAAGAAGAAACTAGAAGGACATGAAGAGCCAGGAAGGGTGAAAGGGAAAACATGAGAGAGGAGAAGCAACAGACCGGCACAGAGTCGCCTCTCTCTATCCCTCTGTGTCCCTCTCTGTCCCTGTCTGTCTCTCTCCATTCCTCTCTGTCTCTCTATGTCTCTTTGTCCCTCTCTCTCTCTGTTTATACCCTGCATTTTCCAGGGTTTTCTTACAACCATCCTCTTCAACTTCCTGGAGAAACAGAGTCCATTCCAGAACTTACTCTCTGTCTCTCTCTGTCCCTCTGTCTCTCTCTGTCCCTCGCTGTCTCTGTGTCTCTGTGTCCGTCTGTGTCTCTCTGTTTTTCTGTTTCTCTATCTCTTTCTGTTCCTGTCTCTTTTTGTCCTCCTCTATCTGTCATCTCACTCCATCTCTGTCTCTTTATATCTCTGTCTCTGTTTCTCTATCTCTGTCTCCATGTGTGTGTCTCTTTCCCCCCCCCCCCCCCCACCGCCCGCCCACACACACAGAGAGAGGGGACGGGGAGAGAGAGAGAGACAGAGAGAGAGATTAAGATTGAGATTTGCCACAACCACATAACCGGGACTAAGACACAGATGCAGGGGACGATGCACTGCGAGACTCAAGAAATGAAGACCCCAGGGAAAGCTGTAACCCCAACCATCCTTTACCCCTCAAAGGCTGAGACACAGACTGCTGTTTTATCGTTTTGTTTTTGTTTTAATGTCAGAGTTTTGTATTTTTGTGAATGTAAGCACAATTCATGATATCATCTCCTGGTACTTACTACATGTTCTGCCTGAAACAGAGCTAAGAACACCACGTCCCTGTCCACATGAGTTGTTAATGGGAAAAGCAACGGGCCAAGGCCTAGGCTAGATGTGACAGTTTATAGCCTGTATTTTCCAGGGTTTTCTTACAACTATCCTCTTCAACTTCCTGGAGAAACAGAGTCCATTCCAGAACTTATCTTCTGAGCCTTTTGCCTCATTCCTCGCTCACCTAAGCCCCATTCACATGGCTTTTTATCTGGATCCCTCCTCTCAAAAAACATTTGTTTTCAAGGAGAATCCAACACTTCCATCCTTCAATACCAGCAGCCCGTGCCAGGTTTTTCTCTCCCAAATACTGTGTTGGGTAAGCGTTATGAAAATGATCTGGGATGGTGCTGGTCACATTGCTTCACGCCATGCCACAGAGGCACCAGTGACTACTGTCTTTCTGCTTTTCTATTTGAGCCTGCTCCTTTTACCCCGGTGTCACCTCACAGTCCACAGTAGCTGCCAGACCTCACCGATCATGTCCACTTGGAAAGGCTACAGAGGGCCTCTCCCAGCTGAGTGGCTGTCATTACAGGGCCTCCTGGAAACCACCACTCAGCACCTCGTTTCCATATCTCAGTCAGCCTAGTCACCTCCTCATATCTTACCACAAGGCAAACCAAACAATCCAGCCTTTTACTGAGCCTCAGTACTCCATGTCAAATGAGGGTGCTGCTATGAAGGAGGAAGAGAACATTGGATATCAGAAAGCAACTGATAAATTATGTTTTACGTAAAACCGAAATGAAAAACTTTTCATTCATTCCACAAACGTATTGAATGTCAGCTCAGCACCAGCTCTCTTCTGCAGGGTCCATACCCAGCCCTCTGGGGACGCTCTCATTTTTCGCTGATAGATGCTGGCCATGTAGTTCATTCCAGGCAGCCCTGCTGTGGTGACACCTGGCAGGGGCAGCCACACCTCACACCTCGATGACCTCTTGGCATACATTCAGTTCCTACGTCCCCAGACTTCAGGGAACATGTGTCAAGCCCTCTGAATAATTCTCCAGAATCATCTCCCAACATAACTTGTAGATGTTCCCCATGGCAGGTGTGGGGAGTGGACCCAGCACACTGATATTCTCTCGACAGACACCGTCACCATCAGCCTCTGGCCTCTCGGGGGGGTTTGTACTATATTCTCCAGAATTCTCTTCCATGTATGGTTCTAGGCTAGTGTGGCCACAGAGACATTTTGCACAAGATCTGGAAGATGGGCATGGAACTGCAGCCGTGGCTTTGATGTCCTGAAGGCAGACTGGCTGCTGGCTTATCTGCTGTCTCTCCTCTTTGCCACATCCACACGTCCACCCTCTCCAGCTCCTATCATATCTGCTCAGCCTCTCTGGGTCCTGCACCAACTGGGTGCAGCCCCCAGGCCTGCAGCCCTGCAGGCCCCCACAGCACTGAGTTGATGCCAGTCAGAGTCAGGGGCTGATCCTCACAGGTTTCAATTGTCCTTGTGCGTCCCAGCTCATCTCACAGGTTTCATTTTCTCCCCACTCTCATTCACCTGCAATGTCCCTTCTCACTGCTCGGCTGCCGGGTCCTCAGCTAGCTCCAGCTCAGCAGCAGGTGCAGAGGAGCAGCCCACGTGGGTGCCTGGGCTCCTACGGCTGCATCACATCTGACCCTGTGACACCGCCCATCACCCACAGTGGTTACACTTCTCCAGCCAAACCCGGACGCCTCCTGTCTGACCCTGTAATGTCGCCCATCACCCTCAACAGTTACGCTTCTCCGGCCAAACCCGGACGCCTCCTGATGAATTTTCCACTTCTCTTACAGGACCTCACGCAGGTGAGCACTGGGCTGGTGCTGGCGGCAACTACATTTCCACACTCCCCTTTGCAAGGCCTCCCTGGGTGATCTAGCACCTCACTTCAGAATGAGGTTACACGTGACAACTAATGCTTGTTCTCAGGCTTTGGGGCTTTGTGACTTTCAGCTGAAAGTCATTGCTCAGAAGGATTGTGTTTAACATGCTGTCATATGTGATAGATAGACAGACAGGTAGATACATAGATAAATGATTGACAGATGATAGATAGATACATAGATGATTGATTGATTGATTGATTGATAAATGTTAAAAATAAATATGCAGGCCGAGTGGGGTGGCTCCAACCTGTAATCTCAGTGCTTTGGGAGGCTGTGGTGGACAGATTACTTGAGCCCAGGAGTTTGAGACCAGCCTGGGTGACATCGTGAGGCCCCACCTCTACAAAAAATACAAAAATTAGCCAACTATAGTCTCAGCTACTCTGGAGGCTGAGAGGGGAAGATCACTTGAGCCCAGGGTGGTTGAGGCTGCAGTGAGCCGTGATTGTGCTACTGCACTCCAGCCTGAGTGACAGAGTCTTGGAAAAAAGAAATAAACAAATAATTTTAATTAAAAATTAAAATAATAAAATAAATATGCAGAATTCCTCTATCATACCACCCTGAGAGCTCAGGCTATTGGGCTATCTAAAAAAACAAACACTATAACAAGGTTTTTGCCACAGAGAACTTCTGTGGCTCTGATTTTATTAATGGAAGTATGAGAACCCACTTTATGTTAATCTCTCCATTACCTGGAGTAATATAATATTCAATATAAATATGTCCCAAATATGATTTGACTAAATTGGAAATATTATTATTAATATTGAAAAACAGAATTCATACTTGAATATTGAATATTGAATATTGAAATGTTAATATTAAATATTCATACTTAATATTGAAATGTTTTCTTATCCATATGTTACCTTACAGTTTTCGATTAAAAATCATGTTTAATAAACTTAAGTGCTTTTATAGATAACAAAATGATTGCATCTTGTAGGAGGACATTGTTATTTAATTTTATATATCAGTTTAATTTTATTTTAAATAAATAAGATTCTGGTAGTAGAAGATTACATGGAATACTTCTTGTGTGTAAATTAACTAAGAATTTAAAGATTATCTTGACAAAAACATGCTCAAAAGCACAGCACTTCCCAAGTTGTGTTTTACAGAATGGAATACTAACAAGTGTTACTTAAAATAATAAAGAACATTTCTTTGGTCAAATAAGTTTTGAACACACTGAGTTAACAAAATTCAAACTGATTTCTTTACCTCAAGGTTCCTAGTGTCATATACAGGCATTCTTAAAATTCGTCAAGAAGTATGAAAAGAAGTAAGATTTTCCAACATTATTTGCTAACGGAACACTTTTTGTAAAATATTTTGGGAAACCAGTTGATATGGTTTGGTTGTGTCCCCACCCAAATCTTACCTTGAATTGCAATAATCTCCATGTCAAGAGTGGGGCCAGATAAGATAATTGAATCATGGGGGCAATTAACCCCATATTATTTAGTGGTAGTGAATAAGTCACACGAGTTCTGATGGTTTTATAAAAAGGAGTTCCCCTGCACACGCTCTCTTGCCTGCTGCCATGTAAGACATCACTTTGGTCCTCCTTTTCTTCCATCATGATTGTGAGTTCTCCCCAGCCATGTGGAACTGTGAGTTTATTAAACCTCTTTCTTCTGTAAATTACCCAGTCTTGGGTACATCTTTATTAGCAGTGAGAGAATAGACTAATACACCAGCGTACTAAAGAACATACATTGGGAGAAGGACCTCTTCAAGGAGAACTACAAACCACTGTTCAATGAAATAAAAGAGGACACAAACAAATGGAAGAACATTCCATGCACATAAATAGGAAGAATCAGTATCTTGAAAATGGCCATTCTGCCCAAAGTAATTTATATATTCAATGCCATCCCCATTAAGCTAACAATGACTTTCTTCACAGAATTGGAAAAAACTACTTAAAAATTCATATGGAACCAAAAAAGAGTCGGCATTGCCAAGAGAATCCTAAGCAAAAAGAACAAAGTTGGAGGCATCATGCTACCTGACTTCAAACTATACTACAAGGCTACAGCAACCAAAACAGATTGGTACTGGTACCAAAACAGAGATATAGACCGATGGAACAGAACAGAGCCCTCAGAAATAACACCACACATCTACAACCATCTGATCTTTGACAAACCTGACAAAAACAAGAAATAGGGAAAGGATTCCCTATTTAATAAATGGTGCTGGGAAAACTGGCTAGCCATATGTAGGAAACTGAAACTGGATCCCCTCCTTACACCTTATATGAAAATTAATTCAAGATGGATTAGAGACTTAAACGTTAGACCTAAAACCATAAAAACCCTAGAAGAAAACCTAGGTAATGCCATTCAGGACGTAGGCATGGGCAAGGACTTCATGTCTAAACACCAAAAGCAATGGCAACAAAAGCCAACATTGACAAATGGGATCTAATTAAAGAACTTCTGCACAGCAAAAGAAACTACCATCACAGTGAACAGGCAACATACAGAATGGGAAAATTTTGCCAATCCTACTCATCTGACAAGGGCTAATATCAGAACCTACAAAAGAACTCAAACAATTTACAAAGAGAAAAACAACAGCCCATCAAAAGTGGGCAAATATGAACAGACACTTCTCAAAGACATTTATGCAACCAACAGACACCATGAAAAATGCTCATCACCACTTGCCATCAGAGAAATGCAAATCAAAACCACAATAAGATACCATCTCACCAGTTAGAATGGTGATCATTAAAAGAATCAGAAACAACAGGTGCTGGAGAGGGATGTGGAGAAATAGCAACTTGCTTTTACACTGTTGATGGGACTGTAAACTAGTTAAACCATTATGGAAGACAGTGTGGCGATTCCTCAAGGATCTAGAACTAGAAATACCGACCCCAGCCATCCCATTACTGGATATATACCAAGGATTGCCATCCAGCTGCTACTTGAAACACATGCACACATATGTTTATTTAAGGCACTATTCCTAATAACAAAGACTTGGAACCAAACCCAAATGTCCACCAATGACAGATTGGATTAGAAAATGTGGCACAGCCTGTAATCCCAGCACTTTGGGAGGCCGAGGCAGAAGTGGATCCAGTCAGGAAGGTGTCGAGACCATCCTAGCTAACAAGGGTGAAACCCGTCTCTACTAAAATACAATAGCCAGGCGTGGTGGTGGGCACCACATGGTCTCAGCCTACTCCAGGAGGGCTGAGGCAGGAGAATGGGTGTGAACCGTGAGGAGGAGCTTGCAGTGAGCCGAGATCACGCCACTGCACTCCAGCCTGGGCGACAGAATGAGACTCCATCTCAATTAAAAAAAAAAAGAAAAGAAAATGTGGCACCTATACACCATGGAATACTATGCAGCCATAAAAAAGGATGAGTTCATGTCCCTTGTAGGGACATGGATGCAGCCGGAAACCATCATTCTCAGCATACTATCGCAAGAACAGAAAACCAAACACCACATGCTCTCTCTCATAGGTGGGAATTGAGCAATGAGAACACTTGGACACAGCAAGCGGAACCTCACACACCGGGCCTGTCGTGGAGTGGGGGAAGTGGGGAGAGATAGCATTAGGAGATATACCTAATGTAAATGACAAGTTAATGGGTGCAGCACACCAACATGGCACATGTATACATATGTAACAAACCTGCACGTCATGCACATGTACCCTAGAACTTAAAGTATAATAAAAAATAAATAAATAAATAAATAAGAACACACATTGGGAAAATATCACAGGAAAATTATATCATATCTCAAACAACTTTTAAGTCAATAATGTACAACATTTAATTATATATTATATACATACTAAATATATATCACATATGATATAAATATATACAAATTTCAAGTTATATAATTGAAATTAATGTTACATATATTATACAAATTATATTTAGGTTTAACATATGCAAGACATATATTATATTTGGCTTACATATCAAGTATATATTATATATATTGTTATACATTATATATAATAGTATGTATACACACACACACACACAAATTTCAAGTTATATACTGGCTACATGTCTTGACTGTGTTCTATTGAAGTCATTATTTTATCATGACAACTCCATGTTATTACTCCCACAGACACAATGCCAATGATACTACAGCACATTCTAAAGTCAAACATAAAAGACTCATTTAGGAAATTTCACTTCTAATAATGCAATAATTTGTAGAGAGTTTACTGCCAATATTGTGATTTTGCACTTATTTACCAAATTATTTCTCTCCAACCTACCTGACACTAGAAGGCAGGAGTTCACTACTGACATGTAAGAAACAATCATGATCATTCTAGTTCTATTAGATGGAATAAATAACCTGAAAATCTTCCCACTAAAAGTATACCTTAAAAAAGTGAATAAAGTGCAGTAAGTGCTCCATACCTGTGAGTTCCCTATTTAGGGATTAAATCAACTGTGGATGAGAATATGTAAAAAATAAAAATAAAACAAAAATAATAATACAAGAGTTTTTAAAATACAAATTAAAAACAATATGGTATAACAACTATTTGCATAGCTTTTTATTGTATTAGGCATTATGAATAACCTAGAGATGACTTAAAGTATATGAGAGAATATGTGTAGGTTATATGCAAATACTAGCACCAACATTTTATATAAGGGACTTGAGCATCCAGAAGATTTTGGTATCTGCAAAAGATCCTGGAACTAATCCCCTGCAGACACCAAGGGACAACTGTATAGGAAATATCCTGTGAAATTCATAGTGAAACTTATAATAAAGTAAAGGAATCTCCCAATGGCTAAAAATGAACTGGAAATTAGAAACTAGAAAGTTAAGGCTGTCTTTGTTGGAGCAGCAGTAGCTCCAACCAAATCACAAGGCTTAGGTTTTAATGTCTCACGAGCACAGACAATAAGACCTTAGCCCCCAACAAGACTAGGAGTTAGAACTGAGATCCCCAGATGAAGACAGGGCCCTCACATGGTTATATTCTCAATAAAAAGATGATTTTAAAAAATCCATTCACTGGCCCAGAGAAACATCAAGGAAACTCTTTAATTATTAACTGAACTTTGGCTGCAAATAGACAGCCTCTTAGATTTTGCAACAATGAACTTACCCTCACTCAAATCTTTGGTTTGAATTTATAGGCTCATATGGTCCAGAAACCTCCATGCCCAGAAAATAGATAAAAATATTTCCAGTATGCTTATATTCTTAAGGTATCTCGCAGAAGCAAACTCAAAAACTACTCAGGGGGTTGGAGGGTGGGGATTGCATCACACACTCATTCCCCAGAAAAATTCACAAAGGGCCAGGCGTGGTGGCTCAAGCCTGTAATCCCAGCACTTTGGGAGGCCAAGACGTGCAGATCACGAGGTCAGGAGATTGAGACCATCCTGGTTAACACAGTGAAACCCCGTCTCTACTAAAAAATACAAAAAACTAACTGGGCGAGGTGGCGGGCACCTGTAGTCCCAGCTACTCGGGAGGCTGAGGCAGGATAATGGCGTAAACCTGGGAGGCGGAGCTTGCAGTGAGCTGAGATCCGGCCACTGCACTCCAGCCTGGGGGACAGAGAGAGACTCCATCTCAAAAAAAAAAAAATTCACAAAGATAAACCCCACCAAAGAAATGCTCATGACCTAAGATGTAAAGATACATGAGGAAAAAAATCCACTATGAGAGAAAAGGATCAACAAGCACCAAAAACAATGCAATTAAACCCCTAAGGACTTAGGATAATAGAGCAATTAGATACTCTATGAATGAATGTATTTTTAAAAGACGTAAAAGAGGAAACAAAGACATAAAACCAAGAAACTATTTTTAAAAAGACATTTTAAAAACTATCCAAACAGAATACCTAGAAATGACAAATGTAGTCACTACCTTTTAAAACTAAATAGATAGGTTAATTAGACAGCAAGTAAGACAGAGGTGAGTGAAGGAATTGGTGAATCAGATGATATTTCTGTGAAAATTTCCCAGAATGAATAACAGAGAAATAAAGAAATGGAAAATGTTGTAATTTGAGAAACATTGAGGATAAAATGAGAAGATCCAAGAATTTTCTAAAGGAATATCCAGAGAGAAAATATAGAAAGAGGAAGAGGCAATATTTTCAGAACTAAAGAAAGATAAGAATCATATAATTCTGGAATCACTTCAAACACCAAACATAGTAAATAAAAATAAATCTCACTTAACACATTTAGAGAAAAACTGTAAAATACTAAAGACAAAGAGAAAAATTTTATATGAAGCATTTAAAAAAAACATAGATTACTCACAGAATACCAAAAGTCAGATTGACGAGAGACTTTTCAACTATAATAATACAACCCAACAAACAATGGAAAGTATTTTCAAAATATTAAAAGGAAAAAAATAGTCATCTTAGAATTCTAAACCCAGCTAAACTAGAATTAAAGAATGAGGACAAACACAGACTTTCAAACAAACTAAGACTTCACTTGAAAAAAATGACAAAATATTTCAGCAAGAAGAAAAATTAAACATAGAGGAAAAGACTGAGGTGAAAGAAAGTTGAGCAAAGAAATCAGTAAATATGTGAATATTTGTAAAGAAGATTTGGCTAGTATAAAGCAATGCTAATAATAACACATGGGGTGAAAACATGTGAAACTAAAATACTTGGTATAAATTTTTTTAAGTGGTGTATTAGTCTGTTCTCACACTGCTATATAAAGATACTACCTGAGACTGGGTGATTTATAAACAAGAGGTTTAATTGACTCACAGTTCCACATGGCTGGGGAGGCCTCAGGAAACTTACAATCATGGCAGAAGGGGAAGGGGAAGTAAGGCATGTCGTTCACGGCGGCAGGAGAAAGAGAGTGCAGGGGAAACTGCCAAACATTTTTAAAACCATTGGATCTTCTGAGAACTCACTCACTATCATGAGAACAGCATGGGGGAAGCTGCCCCCATGATTCAATCACCTCCCACTTGGTCCCTCCCTCAGCCCCTGAGGATTACAATTCAAGATGAGATTTGGGGGGAGACACAGAGCCAAACCATATCATTCCACCTCTGGCCCCTCCCAAATCTCATGTCCTTTTCACATTTCAAAACCAATCATGCCTTCCCAACATTCTCCCAAAGTCTTATTTCAGTATTAACCCAAAAGTCAAAGTCCAAAGTCTCATCTGAGACAAGGCAACTCCCTTCCACCTATGAACCTATAAAATCACTGTTTTCCAAGATATAATGGGGGTACAGGCATTGGGTACATGTTCCCATTCCAACTGGGAGACATTGGCCAAAACAAAGGGATCACAGGCACCATGCAAGTCCAAAACCCAGCCAGGCAATCATTAAATCTTAAAGCTCCAAAATCTTCTTTGACTCCATGTCTCACATCCAGGGCACACCAGTGTAGGGGTAGGCTCCACAGCCTTGGGCAGCCCCATCCTTATGACTGTGTAGGGTACAGTCCCTGCAGCTGCTTTTAGGGGCTGACATTGAGTGCCTGCGGCTTTTCCAGGTGCAAGGTGCAAGCTATAGGTGAATCTACTTTTCTGGGGTCTGGAGAACCGTGACCCTCTTCTCATAGTTCCACTAGGTGGTGCCCCCATGTGGACTGTGTGTGAGGACTCCAATCCCACATTTCCCTTCCACACTGCGCTAGGAGAGGTTCTCCATGAGGGCTCTGACCCTGCAGCAGACTTCTGCCTGGACATCCAAGAGAATCCACACATCCTCTGAAATCTAGGCAGAGGTTCCCAAACCTCAACTCTTTTCTTCTGTGCACCCACAGGCCCAACATCACATAGAGGCCACAAAGGCTTGGGGCTTGCACCCTCTGAAGCAATAGCCTGAGATGTGCCTTGGCCCGTTTAGCCTGGGCTGGAGCTGGGGTGGCTGGGACACAGGGCACCAAGTCCCAAAGCTGCACAGAGCAGTGGGGCCCTGGGCCAGGCCCAGGAAGCCATTTTTCCCTCCTAGGGCTCCAGGCCTGTGATGGGAGGGGCTGCCCTGAAGTTCTGTGACATGCCCTGAAGACATTTTCCCCAATGTTATGGCTATTAACATTCAACTCCTTGTTAGTTATGAAAATTTCTGCAGCTGGCTTGAATTCCTCCCCAGAAAATGGAATTTTATTTTCTTCTACATGGTCAGGCTAAAAATTTTCCAAACCTTTGTGCTCTGCTTCCCTTTTAAACATAAGTTCCAATTTCAAACCATCTCTTTGTGAATGCTGAACATTTATATATTATAACTGAACATTTTCAGAATAAGCCAGGTCACCTTTTGGATGCTTTATCACTTAGAAATTTCTTCTGCCAGATACCCTAAATTATCTCTCTCAAGTTCAAAGTTCCCCAGATCGCTAGGGTAGAGGCAAAATGCCACTAGTCTCTTTGCTAAAGCATAGCATGAGTGACCTTTAATCCAGTTCCCAATAAGTTCTTCACCTTCATTTAAGACTACTTCAGTCTGGACTTCATTGTGCATATCAGTATGAGCATTTCGATCAAAGCCATTCAACAAGTCTCTAGGAAGTTCTAAACTTCCCACATCTTCCTGTCTTCTTCTGAGCCCTCCAAACTATTCCAACCTCTGCCTGTTATCCAGTTCCAAAATTGCTAAACATTTCCAGGTTATCTTTACAACAATATCCCACTCTGCTGGTACCAATCTTCTGTATTAGCCCATTCTCACACTGCTATAAGGATACTAACTGAGACAGGGTAATTTATAAACAAAATAGGTTTAATCATCTCACATTTCCACATGGCTGGGGAGGTCTCAGGAAACTTATAATCATGACAGAAGGTGAAGGAGAAGCAAGGCATGTCTAACATGGTGGCAGAAGAGAGAGAGGGCAGGGGAAACTGCCAAAACCATCAACTCTCATGAGAATTAACTCACGAGAACAGCATGCGGGAAACCATCCCCATGATCCACCAGGTCCCTCCCTTGACTCCTGGGAATTACAGTTTGAGATGAGATTTGGGTGGGGACACACAGCCAAACCATATTAAATGAGAAGGGTGGTTGAAATTAAAATATTCTAAGATGTTAGTCAATTATTACATTATTAGGAAGTAAATAACACTTACCTTGACATGAATATGAAGTATAATGCTACACTTTTAGGATAATCAGCAAACAAAAAAAAAATAGGAATAGTATGCATAGCTTCCAATGAAATTGAGGTGCAAGGAGGAAAAAAAAGAGTGAAAACTAAATTAACCAATAAAGTGGATAATAGCGAAGTTAAAGCAAAGAAAAGGTAGAATAAGTGAAAAGGAAAAATTCATCTGTAATCATAATAGATATCTATCTACCAGGTAGAAGAAAGATTCTTCAGTCACTTTTTAAAAATCAAAATCTGGCTATGTGTTTCTATAAGAGATATGTTTAAAACATACTAGTAAAGAAACGCTATAAATAAAGAAATAGAGAAAAAAACATGCCAGCCGGGCACAGTGGCTCATGCCTGTAATCCCAGCACTTTGGGAGGCCAAAGCAGGTGAATCACTTGAGGTCAGGAGTTTGAGACCAGACTGGCCAACATGGTGAAATCCCCTCTCTACTGAAAATACAAAAAGTAGCCAGGTATGGTGGCAGGCACCTGTAATCGCAGCTACCTGGGAGTCTGAGGCAGGAGAATCACTTGAACCCAGGAGGCGGAGGCTGCAGTGAGCCAAGATCGCATCACTGCACTCCAGCCTGGGGGACAGAGTGAGACTCTGTCTCAAAATAAATAAATAAATAATAAAAAGAAAAGAAAAAAACATGTCAAATAAATACATACCAAATGTAGGCTGGTATTGTTACATAATATAAGGCAACACAACATTAACATGAAAAGCTTAACCAGGGAAAAGATGTTCACTACACAGTGATAAAGGGA
This sequence comes from Papio anubis, assembly GCF_008728515.1. NCBI lineage: Eukaryota > Metazoa > Chordata > Mammalia > Primates > Cercopithecidae > Papio > Papio anubis. The sequence goes on along the minus strand of NC_044981.1, from coordinate 105,686,493 downwards.
AAGCTCGTGGGGAAAATCTTCCCATCTTAAACTATATTAATTTAATTAAACAACCTCAGAATAGATTAAGTTGTTAGAATTATAAGGAAAAATAGACTAATTGAAAAACATTGTGGGAGATTCTAGCACGCCTCTCTGAATGTTTGGTAGATTAAGCAGAATCAAAATAGAAAGGGCCAGGGATGGTGGCTCAAGCCTATAATCCTAGCACTTTGGGAGGCTGACATGGGTGGATCACCTGAGGTCAGGTGTTCTAGATCAGCCTAGCCAACATGGTGAAAACCCCAGCTCTACTAAAACTATAAAAATCAGCCAAGCGTAGTGGCAGGTACCTGTAATCCCAGCTACTCAGAAGGCTGAGGCAGGAGAATCCCCTGAGCCTAGGAGGTGGAGGTTGCAGTGAGCCAAGATTGCACCACTGCACTCCAGCCTGGGTAGAGACTCCATCTCAAAAAAAAAAAAAAAAAAAACAGGATGTAGGAGATTCATATAGAAGGATGCAGAAGGATGGATAACAGCACAGTTACCAAGAGGTTGGATGGATAGATGATAGACATTTGATAGATAGATTACATATATATATAGATGACAGATAGATGGATAGTTACTAGATAATTAGATGATAGATGATAGACAGAGAAAATTATTTTTAAATGGTTTTCATGTATTTGAAAATGAAGTATATTTTCTAATTTGAGAATCCAGTTTTTTTTTTTTTTAATCCTGGCTGTGGGTCATATAACCAAGACGTAAGTGCGTCAGGATTTTGACGTACTCTCCTCACTCTCAACAGCATTTGTCAGACTTTTATTAGAAGCATCATGTTTCACACCACTGCACTCCGGCCTGGGTGACAGAGCAAGAACCTGTCTCTGAAAAACAAAAAAATTTTTTAAAGAAGCAGCATCACGTTCTGTTTAGGATACCCACTCAGAAGTGAAGGACGAGAATACAGGAGAGGCTACGGCAAAGTGACACAGGGAAACTTGAAAGTTTTGGAAAGAGACTCCTTCCAGGCAAACCAGTGGCCAGGGGCTCATACAGACTTTTTTAAGAGGTTAAGAGAAGAATTTGTTTACACTTTAGAACAAGATAATGGGATGTGGGAAGAATGCTCTTCACGGAGGTAAGCTCAAGCAGAAAGGAGAGGAATTTAAGGTAAGGACAAGAAACATCTCCCTGAATCCAAGAAACCATGTGCAGGTGGCATTCCTGATGCCCTAGGGAACCAAGTGCCTCTCTCTGCCTCTCAGGGCTACACAACATTCCATCCATCTTCCGCTGTTCACTGCCCCACTCTCCGTCCTGCAGACCAGCTTCCTAGGTGCAGGATTAGTCTGCCAGGGCCCCAGACCGAAGTCTACATGGCCTGCATTCCGGGAGCACTCTCTCTCATTTCCTAATTCCAAATGACTGGCAAAGAGCCAAGCCATGCAAGACTTAAGTTCCCAGACAGGGCAGAGTCAGGAACACACCCGGCCTTATCACCCAAGGCCAGAAGGAGTGGCGGATTCTAATGGTGCACGGACGTTTACAGCAGGAAAAGCTGTGGGCAGAGAAGCTGTAATGGACCTACCCTCTACACTGAGTAATGTGAATCGTTCTACTCAATTTCCAAGAAAGAAATAAGGATGCCATTTGCAAGAAGAGATATTAAGGTTGATAAATGAGAAGAACAGACTTACTGGGGGAATTGTAATCACTTTGATATTCATTCAACTAGCGTTTATTAAACACTTACCGTGTGTCAGGGACTAAACCAGGCAAGGATGATACAAAGGTAGAAGCCCTGCCCACGAAGAACCCACACTATCATAGAATACATTGCCAAGAAAAGCAATGCCATCACCTTCCCTAGAAAATGGAAGGATCAAGTCTTCTTCAGAACTTTAAATTCACTGGGTCCAAGGCACTCCAACTATTCTTGAACGCCGCCTTGAAATGTCACTCCTCCATTGCTTGTATGACACTCTATGTGTGAGCCTTGGGTTTTTTGTGACTCTAGGAATAGCTACTTCATCTTAGGAAGCCACTTGTAGAAAGGCAGCTAGCATCAAGCACCTTTGTATTTTGTTGTGTTTATTTTAACAAAGTTCAGAAGCCATTTAGTCCATTTTCTCTTAAAGCGTTAGTATAGAGACCTAGGATTTACCAGCGCACATGATCTAACATGACAAAGTCAGGGTGTCTTCAGCCTGTTACCTTTTTACTACCATGGCCATCTGTTCTGCAGACAGAGTGCTGCTGGGTTTGTACAGTAGCCCCTTGCTCTGGGCTGCTCAGAGAACATCACAAACATATTAGTCCTAATGCACGGCTACATTTCAGATGCTAGGAAATAAAATACTATTTTCTGGTGGGAAAGTGAAAACCTAGTAGGAGGGCTTACCTCACTGCACAGAATTTGTGGGGAAAGAATCCTGGCTCCTAAGTTCCAGTCTCAAGTGAGAAATGGAAAACCCACAGGCCAGGCACTATCCCAGATCACCTGCTTCTAATTATCCCATTTTGTGGTGATGAGTTACTCATTAAGCTCAGTCTGGAGAACAGAACCAGAAGAAGCAGAGGTAAAATTTATTTTCCTTAAAAGGGTCTGGAGGGCACTCAGAGCAGTCCTGCAGGGACCCCGGCGATGACAGTCTCAGTTCCTCTCGTAGCTCCTCCACCGATAAGTTTTGGAGGTGCCTCTGTACAGAGTTGGCCAGAACCCAGCTTGCTTGGGCCTGGGATTATTGGTCATAGAAACCCCTCCAAGTGGCTTGTTTGCATGCCACGTCTGTGATTGGTTGAGAGGACTCAAGGGAGATCAGTGGGAAAAAAAAGCTGGGTGCTTAATACAAATTAACTGGGACTTTCAGGAGTTCGCTCACTGGAGTGTGAAACCTGATCTCACACAAACCCATGCTGGAGCCCTTCCAGGGGGGTTCTGTTACCAAAAGCAGCAGACGAGCTGTTTTCTAGCATAGCTCCCTTCTGAGCCAACCCTGACTGTGCACCCTGAGGTCAATGATGGAACGACCCCTAAACAGGGGCTCAGCTGAAATGCCACTTGCCTCTTCTTGAGAAAGACCCTCCTCAGAGTTGACAGTTTTGACCATCGCTTCATTTCCACTGTTCTACTCTGAGAATTCGTCATCGTGAAGGTTATTTTTCAAAAAAAATAAATGGATCAAACTTGATGCAGAATCACATTGCATAAAGTCCATTGTACTTTCTAATTTATTTTTTCTAAGAACAGCTACAATGCGTCTTACCAACCACCTTTCTGGACAGGAAGTTCAAGCAAAACATGCCCTGAAACTTCCACATTGTGGTCCCACCATACTTATTAGCCATAGGAACTTGGAAAAGTTATTTAATTTACGTAAGCCTATTTCCCCATATGTGATATTAGGACAATAATACTACCCATCTCGTGGTTGTAGATTGAATGAGAAAATATAACAATCTGGCAACCACCACAGTAATAATTGTTTCAAGCAAAGAATCATCAGCAAATGCTAAAACTAGTGGGTGAAGGTAGGATAGAAAGTAGGCTGGGAAGCAGATATTTACAGTCTCAAAGAATTTCTTCAACAGATACCAATTAATTACAAAGTGGAAAATATTAACTTTACAGAGAAGGAAATGGCCACACACCACCCTAGTCAAGGGATCAAAGTTAATGACACCCACGATAATGGACAGAGGCGTAGCACACTCCTCCTGACACACAGGATTGAGAACACAGCAGCAGAACCACCTGCCAACATTGCGTCTGGATTAGTCCATTTTCACACTGCTGATAAAGACATACCCAAGACTGGGCAATTTACAAAAGAAAGAGGTTTAATGTACTCACAGTTCCACATGGCTGGGGAGGCCTCACAATCATGGTGGAAGGTGAAAGGCATGTCTCACATGGTGGCAGACAAGGGAAGAGAGCTTGTGCAGGAAAAGTCCCCCTTATGTAATCATCAGATCTCATAAGACTTATTCACTGTTACGAGAACAGCACAGGAAAGACCCACCCCCATGATTAAATTACCTCCCACCGGGTCCCTCCCACAACACGTGGACAGTGGGGGAGCTACAATTCAAGAGGAGTTTTGCGTGGGGACACAGCCGACCCATAACAGCATCCCTGAATCGAAGCATGTGGAAACACAAGATAAACTCTAATCAAGAAAGAGTTCACAACTTAGCTGGCCTGTCTTCTTCAAAAATGTCAAAGTTACAGCAGCAGAGAGAATAATTACCCCAATAGTACCTGGAACTTGAGAATAGGTTAGCAAGCATGGCAAAAGCGTCCTTATAGATGGACTGATTATCCTGGATGAGCTAGGCAGACCCAATCTAATCACGTGAGGCCTTAAAGGGGGAACCCTGGCTTTCACAGCGATGGTCAGAGGTCAGACAGACATAACGACACAAGAGGAACTCAACTAGCCATTGATAGCTCTGCAGATGGAGAAAGGGGCCACACGTCAAGGAAGGCAGGTGACATCTAGAAGCTGGAAAAGGCAAGGAAACAGACTCCCCACCCCCTACAGCCTCCAGAAGGGAATGCTGCCCTCCCCACACCTTTTTTTTTTTTTTAAGCCCAGGGAGACCATGTTAGACCGACCTACACAACTGTAAGGTAATAAACTTTTGTCGTTAAATACACTAATTTTATGGTAAATTGTTACAGCAGCAATAGAAAACTAATAAAGTCATGAAAGACAAAGAATGAGAAACAGGAACAGGCCAGGTGCTGCAGCTCAAGCCTGTAATCCCACACTTTGGGAGGCCAAGGCAGGTGGATCACTTGAGGCCAGGAGTTTGAGACCAGCCTGGGCAACATGGCAAAACCCACTCTCTACTAAAATACAAAAACTAGCTGGTCATGGTAGCTCACACCTGTAGTCCCAGCTACTCGGGAGACTAAGGCATGAGAATCACTTGAACCCAAAAGTTGAAGGTTGCAGTGAGCCAAGATCACACCACTGCACTGTAGCCTGGGCAACAGAGCAAGACTCTGTCTCAAAAAAAAACAAAAAACAAAACAAAACAAAACAAAAAACATAAAAAAAGAACAAGGAACTTCTGCAAATTAAGAGACTAAAGATGCATGAAAACTAGATACAAGGTGTGATCTTGGATTCAATCATGGGTCAAAAAGAGACATTAGTGGGGCAACTGGAAAACTCTAAAATCTTTAGCATAGCAAATACTCTTGTATCAATGTTAGTTTTCTGATTTGGGTTATTGTGCTGGTCATGGAAAAAGATAACTTTGTTTTAGGAAATACACACTGAAGTATTTAGAGGTAAAGGAGCATCGTGTCTGCAACTTATTCTCAAATGTTTCAAAAATATATATGTGTATATGACACACACACAGCGTATATACATACTTATGGAGAGCGAAAGAGAAGTGTGGTAAAATATTAGCATTTGGTAAGTCTGTGAAGAATATACGGGAATATTTTATACTACTATTGCAACTTTTGTGGGTCTTAAATTTTGCAAAATGAGAAATTTGAAATGCAGAAAAAGTAATAAATGTATGTAAAATACTTAGCGCCCTCCCTGACACTCAGCAAATTTCCGGCGAATCTCAACTTTGGTTGTGCTTTCAGAGTTTAGCATCTGTACCCTCCTTGCCCATGGCAGGAGCGAATCAATGCACAGACCTGGAGCCGGACGTCCCAGCTTTGCCACTTACTGGTTGTGTGTGACTTTGGACAAGGCATTAGCCACTCCGATCTTCAGTATTTCCATCAATAAAAAGCCGGTAATATCTATGCCGTAAGGTTGCAAAGATTCAATGAACTGATTTATGTGAAGTACACAGAACAGGGCTGGGCCAGTTATAAGTTCTGTATAAGGATCGCTTGAGCCCAGGAGTTCAAGACCAGTTTGGGCAACATAGTAAGGCCCCGGCCATGGTGGCACGCACCTGGGGCCCCTGATCAGCACAGAATGGTGGGAGAGAGGAGAAGAGTGGGGGAGATTGCTAAACAGGTGGCTTGGAGGTGGCAAAGAGGGAGGCCAGCCTAGGGCACCAGCATAAACCCAGGTACCTGGGCTGGACTCTGAGCAGGAAGGTGGAGTGTGATAAGCAAGACAGGACGCCCAGATCCTATCCGATTCACTCAGATTTCAGTATCCAACCGCTATTTGTCCTGTGTGTGCTTAATGACTATGAATTCAGCGCCACTCTGTGCAGATTGCTGAATCTAGAACCAAGCATGGATATCTGTGAGTAAGAGATGATCCTTGCCCTCAAGATACTCAGATTTTAGTAGAGAAGAGAGGCATCCTTCGCAGTCATTGAAGAGTATCAACCAGAGCCGGGAGGAGGGTGGAGAGCTGAAAGGGAAGTAATCAGTCTCACAGTCTGTGATGAGTGACAGCATGGGATCTTTGGCACAGAAGATGTGAGGGACATGCTGGCTCTTAGAAGCAGAAAACAAACTGGCTGTGCTAGAGAAAGATTACTTGTAAATCCCTAACCAGTGGTAGAGCTGTACTATGCATCATTCTGGTTTCTAAGATAGTCCACAAACTGGAAAAAGGCAGAGATCTCCCCTCACCTTCCAGGCAAGCAACTAAATATTTTCCCTCTTGTACAGGGCTCAGCACAACAAAGCTGTTCGTTCTGTGATGAACTCTGGGTGTTTCTGAAAATATGGACAGACCATAAAAAACCTCAATGTGATTTAGGCAATATGTTCCACTAAAGATACTTCAGCCTCTTCGTTCTAAAAGATCAATTATCATCTATTAGTTCAACAATTCTCATCCCATCAAAATTTAAAAATAAAAAGATTTTACATGACTAATGAGCTACTCCACTCTGTTGGGTCATAATCTTCATTTTAAAGTGTCTGTATTCACAAGAGCAGGGTAAACTGAACCTCGCGGTGTCATTGTTACTGACTTTGTGGTAATTAATGGGAATTTTTCAAATTGTCTGAATCTCTATTTAAATGATTTATATAATGGACTTTCACAGTTGCTGTTACAATCTATCACATTGTAATGAAGTAACTTAGATGTGTTTATTACCAATTTATAGGGAATATAGCAGACTGGAGGTGATAGAACTTTTTTTCTCTCTTGGTTTTCTTATAGTTCTAATATTCTGTGCTTGGAATAAGCAGGACAGACACATCTTAGCACGTGAGACATTTGTAGTCTAAAGCCAAAGGTATTTTTGTTTTAGGGGCTGGTCAGTCCCCTGTGATTTATGACATTATTTCACTACAAATTGCTGTAAGGACAACCATTGGTCACCCACGAAGTGTTGCACATTTACTCATAAATTTTCAGGAATTAGACAGTGTGTGTGCCAGGAATGACTGCACACTGTTTGCTGTTCCCTCCACCTTCGTAAAAACAAAGAAGGTTTTAGGAAATTGGGGTTTCAGGGTCCACCTTAAGAAAAGAGGAGTGATCCAAGCTAGTATGTGCATGTCTTCATTACATCCCAAAGCAGACACACAAAGCTAGGAATGATATTCTCCCATCTATCAGTATGGCAGGAAATCTGCAGTAGTGCAGCAGAGTTTTTGGAGCAGTATCAGCTCCTTTAGGGCTAAGATCAAGTCTTATTCAAATTTCTTATGTCCTAGGCCTATTGCATTGAGTGCCTAGAAAAAGGTAGTTGCTCAGTGAACACAGAATTTGAATTAATCTAAGTGTTTAAGCTGTGTAATATGTATTTGAAAAATAAAATCAATATCAAAAAATCTTTATTTGAAAAGTACATGCAATAGGGAAGTTTTTGCAAATTATAAGATATTTGAATATGATTTGAGGTCTTGAGGGTAATGCCATTTCAAATTCTTAATATCCTAATTATCTTTCATGTTTCTTAAATATTGTAAATAAGCAAAATAATTTTTATCTGACATACATTGAGAGAAAATAAAGAAAACACTTTTAACACAGAGTTCTATATAATGATTAACACATACAGTATTTCCTATTTCAAACAAGCTCAATATATGAAAATATGGATTTTTCTAGATATACGGGACTTCTTTATATCACTATTTTTATTTATGTGCATTTGACATTTTTAAAATTAAAAACAAAATTTTAAGTTAAAATGGTTGAGTTTTGCTAGTCAGTTGTGTTACAGAGGATTTACCCAGGATTGTGAGACCCTCAAAGCATTTTTCTAAATCAAAGCGTTACATTTTTTACCACATACCCTCCCTTTGAAGTTCATTTTTTCTTTCCTCCTAAATATTTTACAAGTTAATAAAATTTAAATTGTCTTTATCTTTGTATATCTAAAAATATCTCCTTTCTTATATCCATTTTTCCTTATCATATTTATTTAGGAATAATTTATGTATGATGAACTGAAACCATTTAAATGAGTCTCATTAGATACAAATACTCCTAAAACACTCACCACAATAGAGATACAAAACATTTCTATCGCCCCAGAAGATTCTGGGTACCCACTTGCAGCCCACCATTGCCCCTACCCCAGCCCTGGGAAACCATAGATCTGCCTTCCGTCACTACAGAATTCTCCACGGTTTACAGAAATGAAATAATACAGTATGCACTCATTCGTATCTGGCTTCAGCATGACCGTGTATCTGTAATTCAGCATGATTTAAAGATTTCTCCATTGTTGCTGTATATTTCAGTAGTTTGTTCCTTTTTGCTGCTGAGCAATATTCTACATATTGGATATACAATGTATTATTTATTTATCAGGTGATAGATATTTGGAGTTATTCCAGGTATTAGCTATTATTACTAAAGCTTCTATGAATGATTTTCATGTAAGTATTACTGTAGACATACATTTTCATTTCTTTTAGGTGAATACTTAGGAGTGGAATGATCATATGGTAGCTATATATTTAGCTTTTTAAGAAACTTCCAAACAGATTTCCAACACTGCTGTACAATTTTATATTCCTAACAACAGGTTATGAGAATTCCCCTTGTCCTGCAACATTACCAACACTTGGTTTTGTCGGTCTTTTTAATTTTAGAAATTCTAGTGGGTAAATAATGGTTTGTCATTGTGATTTTATTCTTGCATTTCCCTGATGGCTGAGGACATTAGACATCTTTTCATATATTTTTTGTCCAGTCATTTTTCTTTTGTATTCAAATATTTTGTCTATTTTCAGTTGTTTGCTTTCTAATATGAAATTTAAGAGTTCTATGTGCTCTGCATACAAACTCTTTGTCAGATATGTGTGTAGCAAATATTTCACTTCACTCTGTAGCATTTTTTTAATAGGGTCTCACTCTGTCACCTAGGCTAGAGTGCAGTGATGCAATGATAGCTCAGTGTAATCTCAAACTCCTGGGCTGCAGCAAACCTCTCTCCTCAGCCTCCTGAGTAGATGGAACTACAGGTGTGAGCCACTATAACTGGCTGAAGCTTTTAATTTTCTTAATGGTATCTTTTGGAAAGCAAAAGTTTTTAATTTTGATAAAGTTCAATTATCAGTTTTGAGGGTTATGTTTTATGCTTATGTGTGTTCTAGCTGAGGAATCTTTATATTTCCCAAGGTCACAAAGCTTTTCTCCTATGTTTTCTTCTAGTTTCATGGCTTTAGCTTTTCTGTCTAAGGCTGTGATCCACATTGGGTGTTTTCGTATTATTTTTGTCGTTTTCTTTTTCTACTTTTTACCTGCTCTGAAAAGATGATTGAGCCAGATGCAGAATCTAACTTTGTAGTTGTTTCCCTTCAGCACTTTTTTTTTTCTCTTTTTTTTTTTTTTTGAGATGGCGTCTCACTCTGTCACCCAGGCTTGAGTGCAGTGGCACAACCTCGGCTCACTGCAACCTCCGTCTCCCTGGTTCAAGAGCTTCTCCTGCCTCAGCCTCCCTAGTAGGTGGGATTACAGGCCTGTGCCAACATACTTAGCTACTTTTTGTATTTTTAATAGAGACAGGGTTTTGCCACGTTGGCCAGGCTGGTCTCAAACTCCTGACCTCAGGCGATCCACCTACCTTGGCCTCCCAGAGTGCTGGGATTACAGGCATGAGCCACCACGCCCTATCATCCCTTCAACACTTTTAAGATATTATTCCATCATCACCTGGCATCTGATGTTGCTATCAGTCTGATTGCTGTTCCTTTGTAAGCAATCTATATTTCTCTCTGGTGCCTTTTAATTTATTTCTTTTTTCTTGTCATTCTGCAGTTTTACTAGCATGTATCTAGGTGTGAGGTGTTTTGCTCTATTTGACAAACAAAATGCCTTTTTAATGCCAGGGTTATGTCTACCTTTAATTCTAGAAAAGTCTTAGCCATTACCTTTTCAAATATTGCTTCTCTCCTATTCTTGCTATGGTTTTTTAGAAATACCTGTTGTAACAACTTGCAGTTTCTCAACTTACCTTTCATTCATGATCCCTCTTAATTCACCTTTATCCTCAATGCTGCATTCCAGGTGATATGCGAAATTCTGGCTTCTCTCTCAATTGCTTCAGCCATATATTCAGTTCAGAATTTCATTTACAAGGGTTGCTTTTTTGAGGCCTCTATTTTTCATTTGCAAGATTTCTAATTGGTTTTTATTTATATTCATCTATTCTTGATATAATTACCTAATTTATATTTTATAGTTGTTGCTCATCATATTGAAGATTGTAAATGTATTTGCTTTAATGTAAGTTTCAGATTCTTCTATTATTTGTAGTTTTCCAGGTATGAATTCTTCCAGTTTTGTTTGAGAGTTCATACCGCATGGGAGTTGCCTACCTAACAGGCATTCCCCACTTCTTCACTATAAAACCCAGTTTTATCTCGAGTGTCAATGTGTCCAACCAACAGGTGCTCCAAGACACACCTGCTCTAAGATAGTTGTAACCATTTGTTTCCCTTTGCCAGATGTTCAATTTCCCAGCCTCTTCTGTGACCAAGTTCATCCTAACAATATATGATGAGATTCTGTTGGGGAGTGTCTGAGAAGAGAGGAATCACACGTGAGACCTGGAGCTGCAGCAGCCATCTTATGACCTAAGGCAACAAACAGCAAACTAAGCAGAAAAGAGAATGTTAGAGGGAGCATGGATCCTACATGGCACTGTTGAGCTGCTAGACCACCCTAAGGCAGCCTACCTCCATTCTCTTTTTATTAAGAAAAATCATTAATGTCTGTATGATTTAGGCCACAATCACTTGCTGCTCAAATCATTCCACACTGGTACAGGAGGTTTTTTCCCCTCCCTAGGCTGGGATGCCTCAACATCAGAAGCTCAGAAGTATAGCCTCACCCTCCTGGGTCTTTATGGTTCCCAACCTTAAGCGAGGACAGGACTTGGTCCACCTCCTGGTCACACAGGTGTCTCTGCTTCTACCCTCTGCCACAGCTGGTAAGCAGCTGGTTTACTTACTATGCATAGTAAATATATAAACCTGCTGAAAGCCCAAGTGGGTTAGCTGGAGTTTCCTCGACTTCCAACCACCTGCATAGAACCACAATCCCAGCATTGGCTTCATGAAGGCAGCCTGAGGTGATTCCACTCACCCGCTGTGTTCCACTCCCACTTTGAAATCCTAGATACCAAACTGGCTACCTTCTCCCCACCTCCTGTGGACCTCCAGCCTCAGCCAACACTCACTGCTGTGGGACTCTAGTCCTAGACTTCCCACTTTTCCTTAAGCACAGCTATGCAGTTATAACTTTTGTTTCTAAGTTGTCCCTAATTTGTGTATGTATGGAACAGAAGTTTCCACATCTACTCATTTTGACACCCTGCCTGAAAGCCATCCCAACGCATTTTTTAATTGTTATATTTGGGCTTTTTACAAATAGGCCTACTCTTGCAAAAATTTAGAAGCACAAAGAAACGTAAAAATAAAAATCAACATTAACCTGCCACCACTATTAACACTAAGCTACATTGCTTTCTAGTCTTTTTCTATACATATCTACAAACATACTGTTTTATAAAATTGTGGCATACTTATATACCGGTTTATATCTTTCTTGTTTAACACAAACATTTTCATGTATATGTAATATCGATCTATCATAATTTCCTGACCCCTATTATGGATATGTTATCGCTTTTAATTTGTACCCACCATACATAATGTTGCATTATAAATATTTCATTATTTCCTTAGGATAAAGTCCTAGGAGTAGGCTTACCAAGACAAAGGGTATGAACATTTAAACATATAGATACATATTGCCAAAGCATTCTCCCAACAAATGTTTATCCTCTCAAATTCTGAGTTTAATAATGTTTCAAACTTGCCAATCTGATAAACAAGTCAGTGTTCTTTTAATTTCTTTGATAGTCACAAGTTTGAACATTTTTTATGTTAATTAACCATTTGTCTTTCCATCCAGTGCATTTTAAATAACATTATATTTGCAACTTTGCAGAAACAACTATTCCACAAATTAAACCAAAATACCTCTTGATGCAGAGTAAGTATATAAACCAGCCTCAAAATTGTCCATGTTTATATCTGTTTTATAATAGACATCTCTATTTTTCAGGTTGAAATGTCATCTTCATTTTACTTTGGTTTCAAATTCTAACTGAACTCAGTCTTTAGGTAATTTACAGCCAAAGGTGTGGGAATGTAGAGAAGACATGTATATGAACACAAGTGACAAACTCACATGTGTGTTGTGTATGTATATATATGTGTGTGTGTATGTATATATAGTCAACAACATATGGGTCAATGGCAGACCACATATACAAAGATGGTCCCATAAGATTATGATGGAGCTGAAAAATTCCTATCACCTACTGATGTCATACCTGCCATAAAGTCACAGGGCAATGCATTACTCACCTGTTTATGGTGATACTGGTATAAACCAACGCACTATGCTGCCAGCCCTGTACAAGCCTAGCACATACAATTATATATAGTACATAATACTTGATAATAAATATGTTACTAGTGTATGCATTTACTATACTATACTTCAATCATTAGAGTATATTCCTTCTGCTTATTTAAAAAAATAATAACAACTGTAAACAGCCTCAGGCAGGTCCTCTAGAAGGTATCCAGAAGAAGGCATTATGGCCATAGGAGATAACAGCTCCATGTGTGTTACTGTCCCTAAAGACCTTCCAGTGGGACAAGATGTGGGGGTAGAAGACAGTAATATAGATGATCCTGACCCTCTGTAGGTCTAAGCTAATGAGTATATTTATGTCTTCGTTTTTAGGAAAAAAAGTTTTGAAAGTAAAAAATAAATTTAAAAACAAAAAAGGCTTATAGAAAAGGATATAAAGAAATATTTTTGTGCAGCTATACCATGTGTTTGTGTTTTCAGCTGTGTTATTACAAATGAGTTCAAAGGTTTTTAAATTTTTAATTTTATAAAGAAAGTTACAGTGAGCCAAGGTTAATTTATTGTTAAGGAAAAAAATTTTAAATTAACTTAGTGTAGCCTAAATGTACAGTGTTTATAAAGTCTACGGTCACATGCAATCATGTCCTATGCCTTCATATGCCCTTATCACTGACTCACTGACACCCAGGGCAACTCCTAATCCTGTAAGTTCCATTCATGGTAAGTGCCCTATACAGGTGCACCATTTTTATGTTTTATACTGTATTTTCTCTGCACCTTTTCTATGTTCCCATGCATGTAGATACACAAATACTTACCATGGTGTTACAATTGCCTACAGTATTCAGAACAGTAACAGGCAGTACCAGTTTGTAGCCTAGGAACAATAGGCTCTACCATATAGCCTAGGTGTATAGCAGGTGGTACCGTCTAGATTTAGTAAGTACACTCTATGATGTTCGCATATCATTAAATCGTTTAACAACACGTTTCTCAAACTGTATCTCCATTGTTAATCAACACATGACTGTATATATACAACACACATGCAAATAATTGATATATAATTAACCACAGGTGTAAATGATTTTTAATCTGTGCACTTCAATATAATTATGTATTTCCATGATCTCCAGTCATCTACAAACTTGCTTTGAAATCCATTAAAAATTGCATTTAAAAGTGTTACCATTTTGGCCAGGAGCGGTAGCTCATGCCTGTAATCATATCACTTTGGAAGACTGAGGCACTGGATTGCTTGAGCTCAGGAGTTCGAGACCAGCCTGCGCAACCTGATGAAACCCAGTCTCTACTAAAATACAAAAAAGTAACCGGAGTGGTGGTGGCACCTGTAGTCCCAGCTACTGGGGCAGCTGAGGCACAAGAATTGCTTAAACCCGGAAGGCGGAGGTTGCAATAAGCCGAGATAGCTCCACTGTACTCCAGCCTTGGCAACAGAGTGAGACTCCGTCTTACAAAAAAAAGAAAAGAAAATTTTACCATTTTGTCTCATAAACCACAAATCAAATCTAAGACTCATCTTAGAAAGAACTAAAGACAAATGCTACGTGATTGACTTAAGACTCACCCCTTCGTACGTTCAACGATAATGCAATGGTTTTACATCATGTCTATGGAAACTGAAAGAAGTATTCAGGGAGATTATTAGGGGAAAGATGAGTTCAGTTGTAGGTAGATTTTAAGAGTGGCTGTGAGGAGACGGGGCTCTCCTCTGCGAAGCGGCGCGAGAAAGGCCTTGGGTTTGGGAGGAGCCTAGAGGTCATGGCCGGGTGCAAGGGCGTTGCAGACCCGGTTCGGATCCTGGCTCAACCGTGCCCCTAGTGCGTCCTTGTGCGAGGGACCGAACATCTCCACGGATAACGGCTTACTAATAGCAGCCACCTAACAGTTTAGCTTTCAGGAGGTAATACCCTTGCATGAAGCAACTGAGCGCAAAACGTCCAGCATATGGTAGGCGCTGGAGAGTCGTTGCTCTTACCTATGAACAGTGGTGTGCGATGACCAGGAGGCTGAGCACAGTGACGCTCGCGGGAGACAGGGCTCGGCCGGCGGGGAGCGGGAGAGCAGGGTCTGCGCCCAGGGGCCCCTGGAGTCGGGAGCCAAGGCTGCCGTGAAAACGGAGCTTTAGCGCAACGCCTGCAGCTGAGTCGTGTTTTGCATTAGGAAGCGTTTCACTGCCTAACGAGGATCACCTGGCCCAGTCTAAGGGCCTGCAGCCTCGCAGATCCACCGGCCTTGCGCGCGGGGCTCCAGGTGGGGGCCGAGCGCAGCCCCCACAACCGGGATCCGGGTTCCTGGGCTAGGATGTGTCTTATTAGGGTGACTTGTCAGGTTTGAGGTATGCTGCTGGGGACAGACAGGGAACAATGTCCTGCGTGCTCAGACCAGGGCTGTTTACGTTTCTGTATTTGGTCCCACACTTATCACAAACAATTAGGCGTCATCGCCTGTGTGTCTGAATGTGGCACTGGCTTCTCAGATGACAAATTTCTTCATGGTGGTGGCAGTGCATCTCTGAGGCATTCTAGCGCTTCTAAATTTCAAGATACCCTGTTTCTCCAAAACTTTGTTTACCAGGTGTCTCAGTGTTCGCACCCGGGTCTACTAAATAACGCACCTGGAGGAGCACTTAGCATCCAAAGAACTATCATGATCACAGTTTCAGAAGTCTCGGATACTCCCCAGGGAAGCGCAGAAATCCTGCTGTGTGAACCTCCCACCCAAGTCCGCTGATCACAGATCTGCTTCCTGTTTGCCAAATTTCGGTGGAATTTACATTAACTCAGAGTTAGGAAAAATCCTTTACCAGATTTTCTTGGTTTATTATTTAAAACAGTATAATTGTTTAAATCTTCTTAGTTCCTCCTCTATTCCTTTCTGCTTTTGGACACACTGGAATACATAAATGTTTAAATTATTGGGCCAATTTCTTAACATACTTCTTTTTTTCCCTCAGTGGAAACCTAGAAAAATAACACCAAATAGTGAAGATGAAAATTTGATCTGATATTTCAACCAGTATTTTAAATCCATCTCTTGATCATTACCAAAGTATTTCACAAAAGAATCGGCCCAAGGAAACTGGAGTTATTCTTTCACTTTTTTTTTTTTTTTCATGTAAAAGCCTAAATAAATGGTTCTTGAAATTGTTCTTCACATCTTCTGGTCAAGTTACAAAGTATCCCTCCAGACAGTCTTGTGTATCTCAGATCCGGCTAAGTGGAGGACCTGGGTGTCTGTCTCCCTCAAGCCGATTTTAACCATTTGTAACTGGAACTTTTGTTAATAAAACTTAGTTTAAGTACTTCTTAAATAGAAAGGAACCATGATGGGGTCTTCAGAGGGCCTAGGTGTGAAATGTATGAAAGTTAAATCTTGTGATCTTAGTTGCCTCATCAATTAATATAAGATGGCATTAATAATAATGCAAGCTTCAAAACATTTTGTCAGAACTAAGAACATATACATATATTCCTATATATATAGGAATATACAGATATATATAATATTCCTAAGAAGATATAAATATATAATATAAATAATATATAAATATATAGTATATATAGTGCTAGGAATATATACACTATAAATATATATTGTGTATATATGTGTGTATATATGTGTATATACATATAAATATATTTTATATACAATATATAATATATATTTATATATTAATATATGATTATATATAAAATATATAAATAATATATAATTGTATATCATATATTTATATATAATATATATTTATAGTGTACATATTCCTATATATATTCTTAGAATATATATTTTTTTTTCTTTTTTCCTCTTTGAGAGAGAGAGACTCACTGCCTAACATGCAGTAAGGGTGCAATCGTTGCATCCATCCATATTGTTTCATTACTGTGACCTCCTTTTTTGAAATCAGAACATGGGATTTTTCAGCAGAGGGCCTTGAAAATTCATGATCTATGTGCATAGCTACTACCACACCTCCGACTTCCACTCCAGAACACTCGCTCTAACCTCAGCTCTCTCGCCTTGTAAGGGCTCAGGCTTGTAGCCAGAGGTACTTAATAAATCTTTGTTGATGATAAGCCAATATGTTTCATATCATAACAGCTTTAAATGGCCCTGCCTCACTTAAATAATGGCCAGAAGCACGGAAAACAACCACCAGAGTTCTGGCACCCTCTCTGGATTCCATCTGGACCACCTCCCAGGCACAAATTCTTTCCTGGGCGAATCTCACACCCATCTTCATCCCAGGTGGTTCTCTGAGCATTCTCTGGGGAAAGCGCCTCAGTTCCTGATGCACAGTAGGGTCTGCTTGCCTTTGTGGCCCATGTTAAATCCCCCTTTCTAGTGCAATCTCTAGGCTCTCCCCTGCTCACGGTTCTGGTGTTTGCCCCCTGCCCTCTCACCCAGCAGCCATGGAGGAGACCTACCCCTCCTATTTCCCCCATATAGAGGAGAAGAACCAGACACTCAGGCACTTCAGGACAATGTCAGGTGTGGTGCAACCAGATAATGCAAAAGAATGCTTTTGGATGCAAGAGTGGCCCAAATGGGCTAGAACAAGGAAGGTCTGAACTGGCCATCTACAGATGGACACGGGGCTGGGCTTGGAGAATGAAACCAAGTCCCAGGATGGCCAAATGAAGACTTGGCACACAGGGCCAAGAGTCCAGAGATGAACCAAAACCAGGAAGCTGTTGGAGCTGTCAAATCTTCTGCCAAAGATCCAGACCCAGCCGAAACCCAAAGGGTTGCTCTGGTCAGGGGAGAACAGGTGATCTGAGGGAGTCAAGTAGGCGCTCGGGCGGTGTCAGAGGGGCTGAGTCCTGCAGATGCTGGGGACAGGACAGAGAAGCACAAGGCTGTCATTTTAGAAGCACCGAGGACAGTGTGGGGCCAGGTCCTCTCAGAGGCTCCTGCAGATGAAGAAAAGGGTTGGTTCAGAACCAGAGGCAGAGCTGAAGTCACAACTTCCAGGTTTAAGTGCTGACCCAGGATGGGTGCTGGAACATGTGCCAGGCAGGCCATTCTATAATGTGTCTCTGCATGTCTGCAGGTTGCATGGTTGTCACTGAGGAGCTCTCTCTGACTGGGGCCCCGCCTGCACCCTGGCAGATGGAGCAAGGTCCAGGGGGAGGCCCTGAAGCCTAAGAACACTGGGATTTCTCTGTGGGCCCCTCCTCTGCCACAGGAGTCATCTTTACCAAAGGGAGAGAACACGGAGGGCTGCTGGGAAACCAGGGAGAGTTTATGGGTTCGCCAGCTGTCTGAGCAGCAGGCAAGCAAGTCTGTCTAAGCTACAGGACTTCAGAGGCAGCCCATACTCCAGACTTCCCAGACCTCTCCTAGGGGATGTGGGCAGGCAAGAAACACATCAGCAGTTTGGTAAGACACCAAACACAATCAGAGGCGAAGGAGGAAGTGGGTAACGCCCAAGCACACACAGGCTTGATGGTAGAGGTGGCCATAAACTTAAGAGACCTGCTCTTATATCCCCCTAAGGCTATCTTGCCGTCCCCAGGCAAGAACAGTGCTAAACAATGGCTTCCAAGTGCCCGCTCCTGAGGCAGACCATCATTGCCATGAGGCAGACCATCACTGCCATTA
This sequence comes from Papio anubis, assembly GCF_008728515.1. Classification (NCBI taxonomy): domain Eukaryota; kingdom Metazoa; phylum Chordata; class Mammalia; order Primates; family Cercopithecidae; genus Papio; species Papio anubis. Next base: position 105,668,080 of record NC_044981.1, on the reverse strand, counting down.
GCCCACGCTTGCGCACTGCATCCTCTCTGCTCACAAGGGGTAAAAATACAGGAACTCCTGCTTAATGCTGGTTTTTTATTTGGCTCTTTATTCTTATCTGTTCTTGATTCAATGACCATTTGCAGTTAGATTTTTTACCTAAATGGATGATGATCACCAGTTTTTTAGTTACCCCGTCTCCAGGGTTTTGACTGCACAAAACTTACATCCAGCCCTTTAGCTAAAGTTAGATTCACCTTGTGTCTTGGCTCTTAAGATTTTGACAAGTTGGCTGGCCTTGCTTGAACTCATATCTCTGCAAATACAAGGTCTATTGGAAATCTGGAGTTGTCACTTTTTTCCCCTGGGCAATCAACTGTACATTCACAAGGAATGTTCGCGATTGCTATTACTGTAACTCTCAGAACACAGGCACCATATAACTCTGCTGAATAAAAAGAAGAAAACGACTCATAACTTAAGAAGCTGCCAGGGTTTAAAGCGTGGCCTTCAGAAGCCCAGGACTGCTGCGCCACTAACGCCTGAAACGCTTGAGTCTGAAAAGAGACATAATGTGTATTAGCATTCTCAGCAAAAGCACTGTAGCCAACTCTGTTTTCATATTCCTCAACCCAGTTCCTTTGAAAATGAAAGTAAAAATAAAGCAATACTCCTTTATAATTTCCTCAAGACCTTGGAGTGTGGGTTAAAGAAAATCTGCTGATTCTGCTGACCTTCGCAAAGGTGCGGTGGAGGCAGGGAGGAGTCACTGCATTTGGGTCTCATGCGGGTCCCTAAGAGCTGGGCTTTGCCCATGCTTTCGATATTTTCTTTCAAACTTGCCATTTTGCTGCTGCAGCTGGGCTTGTCAGTTTTCAGTACTAATGGGTTGTGATGGAGTGTCAGGGGAAGTCAACAATCAATGCTTGAAAAAAAACTGGTGGGGGCGGTTGTCGGGGGGCCATCACTGCTGACATGGCCAGGAACAGAAATACAATGGTCTTCTTTTGTAGAAAAACAGACAAGAAATACTGCACTGTGTTTTGCTTTTAAGATTAGTATAGATTTTTATCCTTTGATGACTGGGCTGTCTGCCCTTCCCCCACTGTAAGTTTGGCTATTAAACAACATAGATTCTGGCTTTTAAATAAACCACTTTACAGTATAGTTAACATTACAATTCATGGTGTGAGTTGGACTTGTTTCTTGCAGGAAGATGAATGAAGATGGGGAAATGTCTGCCGAAACAGAGGCATGAAAAGAATGGTGTGAGATGGCTGGGCCCACCTTGCGAATAGGCCTGTTTTAGGAAAAACTCATTTAGATCCCAATGTTGTGTTACAGTAGAATACCATTACAGTAACATTCAGCAAAATGATGCTAATGGGAAAAGCATCAATGCCTGGCTGAAGTTTACATCCAGGGCAAGAAATCTCACCGAACATGTTTTTTACTAATAATTCAGTAGAACCCTATTGTGACACTGGTGTCAGAATACAAGAATAATATTAGCCTCCTACGTTGTTTTATTCAAGTCGTATATCAGGGATTATACGTGGAAAATGATTTGACCCTACTGTAATATAATCTGTGATAGCAAAGCACTTTCAAAACAGGGGTTTACTGAACTTATTGACGTGAATTCTATTCATGCCAAGAATCCCAGAGTGATAACGAAGTAAAATTATTCTAGTTGACTTTATATAACACATGAGTTCCTGAAAAATTTGAGGTGACTCAGAGTAAAACTCAGAATCACATCCTTATCTATTCACTTTGTAAATTCAAATCTACATGTAACAGGTTTTCTTTTTTTTTTTTGAGACAGAGTCTTGCTCTGTAGCCCAGGCTAAAGTGCAGTGGCGCGATCTCAGCTCACTGCAAGCTCCGCCTCCTGGGTTCACGCTTAACAGGTTTTCTTAAAAGAAAGTTCATCTCTATTCATCTTTCTTTATAAAACTGAAAATTTTGCCTGTAATCCCAGCACTTTGGGAGGCCAAGGTGGGTGCATCACTTGAGACCAGGAGTTTGAGATCAGCCTGGCTAACATGGCAAAACCGTCTCTCTACTAAAAATACAAAAATTATCCTGGCGTGGTGGCAGGTCCCTGTAATTCTAGCCACTTAGGAGGCTGAGGCATGAGAATCACTTGAACCCAGGAGGCAGAAGTTGCAGTGAGTCGAGATTGCACCACTGTACTCTGGACTGGGTGATAGAGTAAGGCTCTGTCTCAAAAAAGAGAAAAGAAAAGAAAATTTTTGTTGCAGAAAAAAAAATGTGAACACAAAGTGTCTAAAGTTGCAGTGAAATAAAAAGCAGCTTTGCTGATCCCATATTCTTGCCTGAACTGTGTTTTTTCTTTCACCTACTTCACAATCTCACCCAGCCCAATTATTACTCTCAATTTCATCATTTCTATATTATGAAGATGTTAACAAGCATATAGTAATGTAATGATTGGAGTAAAATAACACAACAAGTTTATTTTGTTTTTAAAAATCATCCACCAAGAAGACAGGGTGTATTTCTCCTATTTCTCCCACTAATTGCAACTAAAAACCCTAGACATTATATATATATATAAATCAAACAGAAGAAGACTCTGAAAGGTGGACGGAAGGAGGTAGACTGAATAGGGGCCTTGGGACGCAAACAATGAAGAGTGTTGAGTTCCCTGGATTTTCTTTCTGTCTCATATACCCTGGACTTGGAAAGGAAGAAGCTGGCAACTCTGAAACCAATGAGTGCAGACAAAACCCCAGCGAGGTCTCACTGGCCTTTTTCTTATCTGCAGAAAATTCTTGATCTTTGCTGATGTGCTTGTTACATGTATATTAAATATTAATTAATAAGGCCATGTCTCTGCAACGTAGGCTATCTTATAATGCATGTTGCAAAAATGCCTGCCTGTTCTTGCTGATTGACACAGGAAGACTCCCCTTTCTTCTGGTGTGTGTGACTCCAGGTCTTCTCTGCAACCTCAGTGCTCAGAGCTCCGGCCCCACAGGTCTCTGTACTCTGAACCTGGCTTCACAAGCGCATGGCCTGAGGAGCGGCTCATCGTGCAGCTTTGGTAGGAAGACAACCTTTCTGTTTGGGATCCACGCTAAAAATGGATTCCACTGCCTCAATTGCCCAGCAACATCTATATTGTTGCCTGTTAGTATATTATGATTTAACATCTTCCCAAGTTACAGGAGTTCAGAAGATTACTATTTCGTCATCTTAGGCTTATCACTGTGTAGACTCTAAATGGCCAGAAAATATGGAATGAACGAATAAATATTGGCACCACAGTTCGAACAGAACTGAAAGTACACACACACACACACAAACACACACACACGCACACACACACCCCAAATGCTGAAAATGCTGGATAAACTATTTTTTAATGCATACTCAAAAGCAAGGAAAGAAAATTCCCTGATGTCAGGAAAAAAGAACAGCTCAAAGAAAAAGAGGTGAGTGTGAGCTGAAGCCAAACAGATGACAGGGGCGTTGTAAACAGATACAGCCTAACAGGCGTGGGACTCAAGTTTTAACACCTCTACAGCAAAAGGAGATGAGGCCTTGGGCCCGTGCAAGATGGAAAGCTGAAATGAAACTCCTGTTTAAACTGGAAGCCATGAAGCTGTGCCTAGATGTTGACACTGAGCTCAGAAAGTCGGCACGTTGGTTTAGAGAATCAGCAAGGGAGCTTACCATCAGCTTAGTGCAATGGGTAGGAAGCCTCACCCATAGGAAGTTGGAGCCAGTGCCTGCTACACACATGTGTAGTGTTCCCATCTGTATTACCTACATGAGGAGAGAACCCCAACCGAGAAATTAAGACAGGTACTGATCCAGCAATCCCACTTCTGCAAACATATCCAAAACAATTGAAAGCAGGGTCTCAAATAAATGTTTGAACACCCATGTTCATAGCAGCATTATTCACAATAGCCAAAAGGTGGTAGACACAAGTACTCAGGTGTCCATCAGTGGGTGAACTGATCGACAAAATGTGGTATATACAAAAGAAATATTATTCAGCCTCAAAAAGGAGGAAGATTCTGTCACATGCCATCACATGGATGAACTTTAAGGACATTATGCTAACTGAAATAAGCCAGGTACAAAACGACAATTACTGTGTGATTCCACTTGTATGAGATACCTGGAGTAGTTAAAGCTCATAGAGACACAGGCAAAATGGTGGTGGATAGGGGCCGGGGAGAGGGGAAAACAGGTAGTCACTGTTTAAACGGTATAAAGTTTCAGTTTTCTAAGATGAAAAAGTTTTGCAAATTGATTGCATAATGCCATGAATATACTTAATGCTACTGAACATTACTGTACACTTAAAAATTGTTAAGTTGAGCGAGGTGCAGTGGCTCATACTTGCAATCCCAGCACTTTGGGAGGCCAAGGTGGGAGGATAGCTGGAGCCCAGAGACTTTGAAGCAGTAATAAGCTATGATCGTGCCACTGCACTCCAGCCTGGGTGACAGAGCAAGACCCTGTTTCTTTAAAAAAAAAAAAAATTGTTAAGATGGTAAACTTTAATTTAAACATTAAAGAGAAAACTGGTACAGAACCAGGGAAACCTTTGGGCCCCACAGAAGAGCAAATGGAAAACAGGAAAATCTAGACACGAGCACAGTCAGGATCTTATGTCACCCCAGAAAATCAATCCCCACCGAAGATGAGCTCATGCGCAAAGATGACAAGCCACACAGGGAAATGAGTCACTGTAGAATAATCGGCAGAGGGAGCAAATGGAAAAACGTGTTCACCGAGGGAGAGAAAGCAAACATTCCTACCTAAGATACAAAAGATTGTCTATAAACCATAATAAAAGAACAGAAAAGTAAGGAGGTTGGGAGAGGGAGAAGGAAGAGCTGGCATTAAAGAATAAAAGACAAACTAAATAGGAATTACAGGAATAAGCAAATAGACCATCATTACAATTTTCAAAAAGAACATCATTGCATGGGTTAAACACTGGTCTAATTGATACTGCTAATGAATCCAGAGCATGGAAAATAAAAGCAACACGTTTTATTCAGGCCCAGATCTTTTCCCAGCCAATTGTATGATTTATAACCCATGATGCAACACCCATTCTATAGCCAGACACAAAATACTATCAGGCATTCCTCTTGTTCATTCTCAAATATTCAAACTTCAGATTAGGCACTATTTTTAAGCCCTGGAAATACAGTTACGAACGAGACAGACAAGGTCTTTCTCCTTCTGGTTCTTGCATTCTAGTAGTTTGTTATCTAGAAGATAATAAATAGGCATAAATAAAATAATTTCAGATATTGACAAGTATAAGGAAAAAATAATACAGAACATAAGATAGAGTAATGGGGCTGTCATTGGGGCCACCTTAGACTAAGTGTCCAGAAAAGGTCTCTCTATAGAGTTGGCATTTAAGCTAAGCTTGAATGAGAAGGTATCAATCAAGCCAAGATCTTTGAGAAGAGCAATCCAAAGGGAAGAAGACTTGAGGACAAGGGCTCTGAGAAAAGAAAGGAGCAAAAGCCTTTGAATTACGGTTTAGGATACACATAGTAGAAAGAAAGGAGAAGGATGTTTTCCATCAGCCGTAGTATGTAAGATGCCCTGGTTCAGATCCGCCCAGTTACTTGCATTGCCATATTGCTCTTGGTTCCCTTAAGGTTCAAGTTGTAACTGGGTTCTAGGATACGGTCTGGGAGAATCAAAGCACCAGGCCAGAATTATACTCCCAAGGCAGACACAGAACCGTGTTCTCCCAGAATTCCCTGGGTGACTTTGTACTGCATATTGCCTGCCCCACGTGAAGGAACAAGTGAGTTGATGCTGAGCACCCTCAAGCTCCATTTATTTTCTAAAACAACAGCGGTGACCTTCTGTAAAGGGGCATATAGTAAATAGTTTGGGCTGGGCGCAGTGGCTTACACCTGTAATCCCAGTACTTTGGGAGGCTGAGGCTGGCGGATCACCTGAGGTCAGGAGTTCGAGATCAACCTGGCCAGTGTGGTGAAACCCCATCTCTACTAAAAATACAAAAAAGTAGCCGGCATGGTGGCAAACACCTGAAGTCCTAGCTACTTGGGAGGCTGAGGCAGGAGAATTGCTCGAACCCGGGAGGCAGAGGTTGCAGTGAGCCAAGATCAGGGCATTGCACTCCAGCCTGCGCAACAGAGCAGAATCCGTCTCAAAACAAAATAAAACAAAACAAAACAAAACAAAGATGAGCCTTGGGATGTGGTGGGGGAGAAATGTGAGTACTTTTATGATTTTTCCTCCCCCCACCAAAAAAAAATCAGAAAGACACTAATCTATTAATATTTAATATGCAGGTTGACTTTGGTGGCCTCACTCAATCTGATGTCGTAGCATGAGATCACATGGTACAGAAAGAATTGGAGGGAAAAGAGCCATCCAAGTGCAGCCAGTGGTCCTCAGTCTTTCATCACTTTCAGTGCCTCAAAGTACGTTACGGTTTGTATGTAACATCCAAAATACAGACAAGTAGCTTAAAAGATTTCCACAAAGAAACCTCGGACTGAAGACAATACCAATAATACAAGCACAGATGAATGACACAAACATGACAGAACCAACACTTCTCCAAGTCCTAGTGTGACATTTGTTAGTCACATAAAAGACAAAAAACAATGGAAAAATTAATTATATCTGAAAAGCAGTCCACAAAAATATTCAAATCTATATTCGTTACTATTGCTGTAAAACAAATCACTGAAAAACTTAGTGACTTAAAACAATAATAAGGATTTAGTATCTCACACAGTTTCTATTGGTCAAAATTTGGGTGCAACTTCTCTGAGTGATTCTGGCTTAGACTCTCACATGAGATTGAGGTGAAGATGTTGGCCAGGGCTACAGTCATCTGAAGGCTTTGCTGGGACTAAAGGAGCCACTTCCAAGATTCACTCGTTTGGCTGACAAGTTGGTGCTGGGGAAGAGGTCTGAAATCCTCACCATGTGAGCCTCCCTATCAGGCTGCTTGAGTCTCCTCACAACATGGCAGCTGGCTTCCCCCAGACTGAGTATTTCAAGAGAGGCAAACTCCTAGCCTTAGAAGTCAGCACCATCAGGCCAGGTGCAGCGGCTAATGCCTGTAATCCCAGCACTTTGGGAGGCCAAGGCAAGTGGATCACATGAGGTCAGGAGTTCAAGACCAGCCTGGCCAACATGGTGAAACCCCATGTATACTAAAAATACAAAAATTAGCCAGGCGTGGTGGTGCATGCCTGTAGTCCCAGCTACTAAGGAAACTAAGGCAGGAGGATTGTTTACACCTCGGAGGCAGAGGTTGCAGTGAGCTGAGATCGCCCCACTGCACTCCAGACTGGGCAACAGAGAAAGACTCCTTCTCAAAAATAAAATAAAATAAGAAGTCAGCACCATCACTTCTCACTCTCACCATACTCTGTTGGTCACACAAACCAACCCAGATGTAGTACGGGAAGGGAGTATACTAGGAGGTGAGGACCACTGAGGGCCACCTTGAAGGTTGGCTACCACAGTCCACCCTCGGACCCCTAATAATTCATGTCTTTCCTACGTGCAAAATACACTCGCTCCCTCTCAAGTGTCCCAAAAGTTTCATTTCATCATAGCCTCCATTCAAAGTCTAGAATCTCATCATATATATCAGGTTCAGGTGCATATGAGGATCCTCAAAGGTCACTGAAATTTACCCCAAAGGTATCTGGTGTTTGGGGATTTTGAGATATTTAACAAGAGCAAACATTATTCATACCATGGTATGAGTCTGGGTCCTCGTGCGTGTGTGTGTGTGTGTGTGCGTGTGTGTGTGTGTGTGTGTGTGTAGAAAGAAAGAGAAAGACAGAGATACTGACATTGTAAGGAATTGGCTCGTGCACTTATGGCAGCTGAGAAGTCCCGTGGTCTACCATCTGCAGGCTGAAGACATGGGAATCCTAGTGATATAATTCAGACCATATCTGAAGGCCTAAGATCCAGGAGCACCCATGGTATAAGACCCAGTCTCAGGGCAGGAGAAGACCAATGTTCCAGCCCAATAGTCAGGCTCAGAGTGTGCCTTCTCCCTTTCTCTGCCTTTTGCTCTATTCAGGCCTCCAAAGGATTGCACGAGGCCCCCCACACTGGGGAGCACCATCTGCTTTACTCAGTCTACCCATTCAGGCATAATCTCACCTAAAAGCACCCCCACAGACACACTCAGAATAATGTTTAACCAGATATCTGGGCACCCTGTGTCCCAGTCAAGTTGACACATACAATTAACCATCACAACCATTAAAATAAGATAAAATAAATGAATGTTTAACATATTATCTATCTCACATGTCTCATCCCATTTACTTATATTTTTATGTATGTTTCATGATATGCATAATACAACTATGCACGAGTACACTTACATATGTACTATATCTAAAACACGCATTTGTATACATTGTGTGTTTACAGTACTCTTTGTAAAAGAGGCACAGAATCAAAAGTGTGTATAAGCGTTCAGGCCATGGTAAGATGGCCCTCAGAGAAACAATTTGATTGGGAAATTCTGCATTGGAATTTACAGTATTCTTTTTAATAGAGGCACAGAATCAAGAGAAGTTTGGAGACAACTGGTGTAAAGAGCCTGAAAGGTGAAAGAAAATGCTCGTCCGTTCCTAGCTGCTATTTTCAGTAATCATTGTCAGGACTTCTATCTGGTGGTTGGTAAGTAGTATCAAAATATAGTTAGCAGCCTGACTGCCTTATGGGAAGTGGCAGAAAATGAGGTGGTTTTTGAGGGGAAGTGAATGTAAAAATCACATCAAGGAAGAAGAGGTGGTAGCTGTGGCAAGCATTTAGCCTGTTCTTGAAGATGAACGGAAGATTTAGAATCAAGGACAAATTTCCTTTTTAAAAAGCCAGTAAATGCATGACCCATTTACAAGACTAGAGCAACAAATATACCTAAGAAAAGTACCTAGCGAAGATTTTAAGGGGAGAAAGTGTATCCTTTCCTATAAAAATTGTGTCTTATTTTTTAAAGGAAGGGCAGTGCAGAGAGATGGTGGAAAGAAGAAAAGAGAGGGAGGACCGAATGAAGGGAGGGAGAGAAGGTGGGAAGGAAGGAAATTATCAACGTCTACCACCATTAGCTACCAGCTCATTACCCAAAATGTTTAATTCTCTTCTCCCTTTGCTGCTCCTTCTCACTGAAACTTTGCATTTATAGAATCAAAGGTCACAAGAACAATCCTACTGCAGTTCTTCACCAGTATGGTTGTCCACTGTGGTAGTTCAACCGAACACCATAGTGCCAGTCACCACAGGCACTCCAAGAATCCTGCTCTTATAAACCCGCTTTCATCTAGCTAGCCACTGTGGAACAATACAGAACGTCCCAATCGAATTATTTCTCCAAGGGCCACCTTACCATGGCCTGAACGCTTATACACACAGCTACTATTACCCATATTTACAATGTGCATTGTGCCATAAGTAGTATAAGTTGGTAGTTGGTACATGTTATCACCAAAATGGTTGTATAATTTTTAAATGTCTTAGTTAAAGTATTAAGAATTACAGTCTAGGCTATGAACAACATCTACCATCTACTGAGCCCTTGTTTTCAGCCAAACACTTTTCATAAATGATTTTCATACATTCTGTCATTTCATCCTCACAATAATCGTTTGTGGTATGTTTGACTACTATTCCCATTTTACAGAGAGAAAACCAACGCTGGGTTCTCTTAGAGTAAAAACTTTCAAAACAAAGTGCCAAACACTGCCCATAAGCTGAACAAAAGTGTTTGCAAACTAAAACTGAAAAAAAGGCAGAATTTCCAATGCACAGAAAAACAGACTACGGAATGTAGTTTTAACCGTTTAAATTTGTCTCCCATATATTTTTCTTAAACATTTCGTACTGGTACCACTTATCTGCTCTTAAGGAAGGGTTGATAAAGGAGCAAACAAACATGTACTATCGATACCATCCTGGCTAACATGGTGAAACCCCGTCTCTACTAAAAAAATACAAAAAACTAGCTGGGCGAGGTGGCGGGCGCCTGTAGTCCCAGCTACTCGGGAGGCTGAGGCAGGAGAATGGCGTAAACCCGGGAGGCGGAGCTTGCAGTGAGCTGAGATCCGGCCACTGCACTCCAGCCCAGATGACAGAGCGAGACTCCGTCTCAAAAAAAAAGAACAAGAACCAATCATGTCACATTTGATAGCCTGATTTTTGGGGGGATTTCATGCTTGTGATTCTTTATTGCACTCTTATGGTGTAGTCATACGTTCTGCTGGAAAAGTTGTCCCTAACTCACGTGATGTTACTGAACGTGTCTCTGTATCATGGGTTTATACTGGAAAGAACGTCAAGACTTCTAGTTATACTATCATCTAAACAAGTTTGTGAACAACTGGCCTAGCTCTCCCTAAGCATGATTTTACTCATATCATTTCAATAATATACTTTTCAGAAACACATTGATTATGTAAGATGGTATGTGAAAGAAATACCATCTTTTCTCAGTGTGAGTTGAAACTGTTGTTCTTGTAGTTCTTCTCCTGTTGCAAAGCAGTAGTGACACCACCCAGGAGGGCCACATCTCTGAAAGCCAGGAGCAGAACTCTGCAGGAGAACTCACACCCTGGGCTCCTGGATGACAGCACTTCTGCTCTGCAGAAGAAAAAAGGACATGGCTCCCCAAAGAAGGAGAAAGTGAATGGGAGCACCCCGGAGAGGATGCTGGAAACACAGTTAGTTGTGCTGTTGGTGGAGTGAATGGAATGTAAAGAGTCTCCAGGGATGACTAAGTCTAGATTCTAGTTGGAAGTTAAGAAACTGAGCTCACTTCTGGATAGAGTCAGCTTTCACCATCAATTATGTATCAAGCTCAGTAGCCAGTTCAAGGAAACAGCTCAGGAGGGAGGAGTGGGCCTGAGCAAAAGGAGGCAGGAATCTCCTGAGTAAGGGCAAACGAGGTGGGGGCAGAGAAGCCCAGGGCTGCACAGAGCCCAAAGGCAGCCTCCAGGAGCCCCGAGATAAGCGGCACTCCCCACACAGTGGAAGTGCACCCCCCACAAGCCCCATCCACTCACTCAGCCTTGGTGCCACCAATTGCCTGGTCCTGGGACAGTCTTCCCAGGTGGATGGAGACAGCTTGTCTCCTGGAGCCACAGCGCTGCCCACTTCCACTCTCATTGGGCCCTCTGTGTGTGTCAGAATCTGCCCTCCCCTCCCATCAGGGCTGATTACAAATCTGTCATCTTTTCCATTCTATGCATCCCAGACAACATGCCCACAAGGATGCTGGCTGGGATGGGCATTTGGATGCCTTGACTTAACGAAGCCCACAGGTCCACAGTCCACTTCACATCCAAGAACACCTACCAAACCAACCTATCTACAAACAGAAATTGACACAGAACAAACGGAGCACATGGGGCTGAAGGGATGCTAAGCACAAAAGTGGATCAGATACAAGTTAGGTCAAGAAGAGGAAGGAAACTTTCCTAGGGAACCTCAGCTCAAACTGGCAGAAGACCATGGATGAGTGTTTGGGGCACCATTCTGGAAGAGAAAGGAAGAGACAGAGGCTGACCCACTCCCAGGCTTTCCTGATCAGCCAGGAGGGCCGTCCCAGGTAGTGAGTAAACTGTATTGAACTACGCTGGAGAACATATCCATATATGTCTTTAAAGTGTTCCATGCATATATGCCAATGTCATCATTATTGCGCTACTATTGTGGTGGCGATGACTGATGGAATTCCTCACTTTAAATAAGAATGACTCACTCATTGAACAGTTGCCATGGCCATGCACCCTGATAAGTGTAATTTCATTTAATTCACCCATCTGCCCAATAAGGTAGGCACTACTGCCTCTCTTTTACAGGTAAAGAAGTTGATTCTAAAAAAGGGAAAGTAACTTGCCCTCACTCAGAATGAGCAGTGAATGATCTGAGCCATTCGGCATAGCCAAGCAGTCCTAGGTAACGCTATGGCCTGGAGGGACAGTCCTGCTTTACAGCACAGCAAAACCACTAAATGTAAAGATGCCCCCTAATCCCTGAGATAAGGCTACATCATGTGTGTGGAAGCCATTCGAGAAGGCAAGAGTTTAAAACATTTTAGGAAAATCGCTATTCAGAATGATGAAAACAAACTAAAGTTTGACTCCCAAAGAAGTGACGTCAGCGGGCTGGAAAATGTAGTTATGTGGAACACTAACCCCAGATGAGGCTGGATGAATGAAGTGTTACCATATTAGTAACAGGAATATGAGAGCAGCACAATGGAGATGAGCAACGTTAGCCAAACTGCAATGGCTGGACAAATTGGTGCAGGAGAGAAAGGAGAATCTGAGAAACGTAGAAGTCATTTGTCTGTGAAACAGCCTCACAGAGACCTGGAGGACCCAGGCTACCCCACCCGCTTCCTACCACTGCCACCGACTGCTCAGAATGTGGTGCTGGAAGCCAGGCACACACCTGTAGTCCCAGCTATTCAAGAGGTGAGGTGGGAGGACCGCCGGAGCCCAAGAGTTCGAGGCCAACCCTTAGACAACATAGCGAGATCCCTGTTTAAAAAAAAGGAACGATAAAAAGACTAGAGTGGGTTTTTCCAGGTAATATATTTATTTCTTTCCACAAACACTTGGCTCTTCTCCTCTAATTTTGAAACCCCTGACTCTGGGTTCCTCTGTATTTTGGCACTGCCGGCATTAGAAAATATATATGTGCTGCAGCCTTTGTGAACAGTACAAGGCTGTAGTAAAAGCAAACTGATTCTCCTTGTCTGGTATATTTATGCAGTGCAGCAGAAAACCAATAAGTGCATGACCTTGTTCCACACACAAATATGTTCTTTTAACGGGTTTCTCCTTTAAGGCAGCAAGTCTGCACTGGCTGGGAGAACAGAATGACTTTTCCTTTTAAGAAATGTGCACGATGGTACTATTTTTTTTTTCAGCCATTTTTTTTTTGTCTTTTATTTTCTCGGTTTCACAAAACATACTCATAAAAGCATATCCTTTTTTTCACATGATGACGTTAGCAGAACCATCGTGCAGAAGGGCTTCCCTCCCAGGGCTGCTGGTTTGCTTTTATCGGGTGCTGGAAGTAGACCCCCCCACAGAGATTCACACCAATTCAGATTCTTATCAGTTACATTAGAGGCACCATATTTCTAGCTGTATTCCTATCTGACCTCTTGGCTGTGTTAGTCACATGGATATATGGATGGACAGAAAGACAAATAATGAGACTCTACAGGTCAATAACTGCTTTCAAACCACTACTATAATTAAGAAAGCACTGGTTTGATTTTCTTGCTCCTGCATAACTCTTGTTTGGGGTTGAGCAAAGTTGAGACTGATTTATGCCACAGCACTCTGTGAATAAAGCTTTGGAATTAGAAAAGTGTGGCCACAAATGTTGTGTTTAATTTACACGTGCATCAATAAGCACTTCGCTCCACGCAATAGCCCCTGTGTGCTACACAGGATCGAGTGTACCATCAACATTCTGTGGTCGACACTCACCAGAAACCTGCTCTGTGCCAAGCACTGTGCTGGGTGCTGCACATTCAGAGACAAGCAGAAAAAGAAAACGGAGAAGAAACAAAAAAAGAACCTGCAACCGATGGGGCAGTGCCACAGGATCCAGATTCGTGAATACCATTTGTGAAAATTGATTGAACATCGTTCTATGTTTCAAACAGAAAACCACCCCTTCCTCCTTCCATCCATGAATCAGTCGAGAACAAAAGGAAATGACTCTGAATTTTTCCTTTCTTTCCCAGCACCTTGGGAAGAGCCAGGCATAGAGCCAAAAAGATGAGGAGTTTTACTAAGGAAAAACACCACCCTGTTTAGCTTTGATGGGGGAAAGAAAGAAAGAAAGAAAGAAAGAAAGAGAGAGAGAGAGAGAGAGAGAGAGGGAGGGAGGGAGGGAGGGAGGGAGGGAGGAAGGAAGGAAGGAAGGAAGGAAGGAAGGAAGGAAGGAAGGAAGGAAGGAAGGAGCAACTGTATCGTGTATAGAGGCTTGAATGATGTGTATGAGAAGAGTGTTTTTATGGATAACAGCCATGGGCAAAACAGCAGATCTAATCAAAAGCACTACACACATGGATATTCCCGGCCTCTGGGAGAAGGGAACTCTTACAAGGCTGAGTTTCTCCATTTTTCTTCTTCAATTCGACACAGAGGATAGACAGCCTTACTGTGCATAAAATATTCCTCACCGCCTTCCTGTCCTCCACAAGAAAAAAAAAAAAAAAAAAGGCTCCATCACTGAGACAAGCCGTTAATTCCAAACTAATAAAATACTCTTCCCTCCATCACACAGGTGAGTTGTGGTGTGACTATCCATGCGGTTCAGCACGTGTGAGCGGCCAGAAATCGCCACGGCTACCCGCCGCTCCCTTCTTCCGAGCCCGGGAACCCAGTCCTGACTAAGGGAAACAGGGAGGCTAAGAGGAATGCTCCCCCTTCTTCTCTCCGCTCTCCTCCTCCCCGTGCCCCTCCTGCTCCCCTGTTGTACAGGCTGACTCTCCGTGAAAGGCCCCCGTAGGCTCCAGCAGAGATGGGAGGCAGCAGCTGCTGTCGCCCTCCACAGGGCACCACGTTCTCCCAGTTCGAGAGGCTTCACCCAGGTCACCTGCTCAGGTTCCTGATTTCCCCGTCAAGGGCCCAAGACGCAGGGCTGCCATGTTTTGGAAAATCTGAAGAGTGAACAACAGTCTGAGCAGACAGGAGCCCGAGGAAGTAACCAGAGGAGCCCGAGGAAGTAACCAGAGGAGCCAGGGCCTGGGAGGAGGAGAGGGGCGCTCCTAGCACGTGCTGGAAAACAGCGGGTCAGACACCAAGGCCAGACAAGACAGCAGGGCACCGAGAACCGGTGTTAAAAGAGTCTGGTCCAGAATAATTCTGGTATTGGAAAGCCAGATAAAAGATACGGAATCCACCAGGAAGCTTTTTGACTAGACCTCAAATGGGTGCATTTTGTGCTTTTTTTTGTTTTTATTTTGTTTTGAGACAGAGTCCTGCCCTGTTGCCCAGGCTGGGGTGCAATGGTGCGATCTCGGCTCACTGCAACCTCCACCTCAGGTTCAAGCAATTCTCCTGCCTCAGCCTCCCGAGTTGCTGGGATTACAAGCGCCCGCCACCACTCCCGGCTATTTTTTGTATTTTCAGTAGAGACTGGGTTTCACCAGGTTGGCCAGGCTGGTCTTGAACTCCTGACCTCAGGTGATCCACCTGCCTTGGCCTCCCAAAGTGCTGGGATTACAGGCGTGAGCGACCGTGCCCGGCTGAAATTGTTGCATTTTAAAACCAGATCCACATTCCACTATCTTCCAAATCGCTCTTGACCATCCCCAAATAATCTGACCACGATGACTGATAGAAAGCTGGGGCCCTGGCTGCATCCCAGGCACCTCACCCGGTGTTTACCGGGATCTCCTCATTCACGGCTCAGGAGTGTTTTGGCCTACATGTGGTTGCTCCCCCACTTAGAGAGGAAGAGGCAGAGACTCAGGGTAAAAACTCACCCAGCTTTGCCCAGCCAGCAGGACCAGAGCTGGGGTTTGCACCCAGCTGATTTGATTCCCACCTCCACATCCTAACTATGCAAACTTTTAGAAACAGCCAGAAAAAATACATTTTTATAATGTGACAACATAGCTAGGTTAAACTGCAAGTCTGAGAATTTCCTAACCTGTGTGGTTCTGGCTTAGGACTGGCCACCGGAGGAAGAGATGCGAGATCTGTAAGGCAGATTCAAAGCCGCAGGCTGCCACTCAGAGGTCCCACACTAGTGCAATCTGCTGGCACGGATGCTGGCCTGGGGCATCCTCCTCCCTCTGGACCTCCTCCTCCAGCTTCTCTGTGTCCTGAGTCAAGCACTGCACAGGTCCACAGCAAAGGACACCGGCTTCTTCAGGTCACTCATGTCATCCAGGTTGCAGGTGGTAAGAGACAGACAACTGACCGTTTGTCCTTGTGGGTTTAGTTTGTCTTCACAGTTTCCAGTTCATCCTCAATTTCCTGTGCTTCATTCATGTCTTGCTTTTCTTCCCAATTTCTGGTCCTGCTGACTTAGAATAGGCCCCCGGCTACCGAACACAGAGGCTACAGCCTTCCAACATGTCTTCATCAGCTTCCATGATTGCATACAGCCCAATTGCCATAAGAGATGATCCCAAATGCACATCACTCACAGTGGTTCTGCTTCTCTGATGCACGTGTTGGGGCTGGCAGTGGTTTCTGGGGAACAGAACTTTAAAGATGAGTTCTTAGACTTGGAACTGGCGTATCTAGAATTGGTTCACTGATCTGATTAGATGTAGAGGCACTAACAGCCCTGTGACAATAGCCAAGGAACACTGGTAGCCTGTGACACGCAAGGGCAGAATATCCACTAAATTGTCATTTGTAATCAAGCGTCTGAAAGACAAGGCTTTAGGTGACCAAGTAGTTGCTGCTATAATGCTTTTGGTGAAAATAAAGAGTCTAATGGAGTTGGTTGCTTTTAAGACTAGTGCAGAACTTAGCAAAAGAAAATGAAGAGATTGGGGCTTCTAATTCTCAGTTCAAAGTCTGGGGAAAGGACAACATGAAGCTTCTAGGACTTCCCTGAAGGATTTCTTATCTTCTGTAGCCAAAATCTCTGAAAAACAATCCTAAATCTGATCCTAAGGACTGCTGAATGACAAAGCACATTGAATTCACAACCTTTCAAAAATCGTATACGTTAAAACCAGGGCATGGACTGGGCCCCTGAGAATGTGAGAATCATTTCTGCCAAGCCTCTTTTGTCAGTGGAAGTAGCGCTTCTTCCTCAACCAAGCTTCCTTTTTCTGAGGTCTTCCTGTGCCTGAGAAACTTGTCATGGTCTCCACTGAGGTCGCTGCCTTACAGGGGACCAATTCTCCCAGACCCTACCCAACTGTTTCCCATTGCTTCTGGACCTCCGACCAGGCTCAAGTCCTGGCAGGCCTCAGGAGCGAGGGCACAAAGTGTAACCCATGGGGAGGCACTGTACACACCAGAAGGACCAAAACACAGCAAACTTTATCCATAGTATCCTGGAAGACACGTTTGGGAATGAATCCCATGGTGTTGGATCCAGCTGGAAGGAATAGTCCAGATTAAGCCAAATTTGTTGACACATGTACACTGAGCAAAGACCCTGGATTCAGCGTGTTAATGTGAGCAGTTGAGAGTGGCTCTAAATGTCTGTACAGGTCACTTCCTGAACAGGAACAAAAGTGGCCTTTACTGACTAATGTTGAAAGGCTGGCACTTCCTCAGCAAACTTCAAAAGACAAGATCCTGAGGCTTAGGAAATCAGAATTGTAGAGTGGACTTACTGCTTAAGACCTGTTCAGGATGGGTATGGTGGCTCACGCCTGTAATCCCAGCACTTTGGGAGTCCGAGGCAGGCAAATCCCTTGAGGTCAGGAGTTCAAGACCAGCCTGGCCAACATGGTGAAACCCTGTCTCTACTAAAAATACAAAAATTAGCTGGGCATGGTGGTGCACACCTATAGTCCCAGCTACTCAGGAGGCTGAGACTGGAGAATCACTTGAACCCAGGAGGTGGAGGTTGCAGTGAGCCAAGATTACACCACTGCACTCCAGCCGGCACGACAGAGTGAGACTCTGTCTTAAAAAAAAAAAAAACCTGTTCACCTATTCCTAACTGTACCTTCCAGGAGAATCCAAGGCTGATATAAATTTACATATCTACCAGGAGATAGAACTGAGTTTAGGGTGGCTCTTCTCTGCAGGCCAGGAACAACCGTGGGAACTGCAGTCACTGAATTGGACTGCCAAATTCACGAGGATAGAAATGCCAGGGTGGCAGGCGCCCTTATTCACAGACACAAGGCTTTCACTGTTACTGTAATGGGCAGTACAGCTACGGGGGTGATCACAATGGTTTGACGCATGGAAATCTTTGGTGTCTCTAGAACTGAAATAGACATACCACCTGCTGGGTCTGATGAATAGAATTCTAACATGAATCATCCCAACAGAATTGTCACCCCTCAACCAATTTCTAGATTTGAGTCATTAGAAAGCCTCAGAGCCCCTTCAATGAGGTTAGGCTGGCCCCCCTTGACAAAGGTCCCAGTTACATCACTAATGGTTAACTGATGTGTCTCCTGAAAGTCGGCCATGACTCCTGGTTGCCAAAATACTTGCCTGTGGGTGAAAATGCTTGGCACCACTGACGGCCCTCCCTTTAAACTTCTGACCCTGGCATCCCTGGTTCTTCTGCCTCTTCCGCTGCTCCTCTGACTCTCTTTTGTGGCTTCCTCTTCTTCTTTCTAGGCCCTAAATGTGAGAATCTCTGTGTTTCTGTTCTGGTGCCTTTTCTTTTTCCATTTCCTAAATACTTGTATCTCCTCTAAGTAGAAATTCCAAACTTCCCTCTTCAATCCCAACTTTTTCTCTGAGCATCATCCCTGCTTTTCCATTAGCTAAACATCAAACCCCTGGGTGCGCTGTCGCCATCTCTAAACCATCCCATATCATTTTACTTCTGTTTTCCTATCAGTGAGGCCTCCATCTTCCCAATCAGATGTGAAACATCAGACATCCTTGACTCCGCCTCTCTTCTCTTCCCACATCTAAACAGTCACAGAATATTAGCCATTTGTTTGTACCATGTCTTACTTACCTTTCTATTGCTGGAAACCCAGCCCTAGCTCAAATCTTGAAACGCCGGTTCTCTCCGGAGGAACCATAGCAGGCTTCCACTTCCATTCTGTCCCCCAATCATCCCCCAGCCAGCCTATTCTTAGCATAGGTTCTATTTTGGTGTGTGTAGTTCTATTATTCAAAAACCACCATGACTCCTTGCCTGCACAACACAGTCCAAGCTTCAGATTTTAGTATTTTTGTCGTTATCAGTT
Organism: Papio anubis; assembly: GCF_008728515.1. NCBI lineage: Eukaryota > Metazoa > Chordata > Mammalia > Primates > Cercopithecidae > Papio > Papio anubis. Next base: position 105,649,188 of record NC_044981.1, on the reverse strand, counting down.
CATCAACCGACATTTTTCATGACCCATTTTTGCATCCTTTATATAACGGATATTCCAACCAAACTCCACCATTCCCAGAATCTAACCCACAGTTTCCACTTCTATATCTTTATTTGCAGCATTCCCTTTATCTTTCATACTGTCCTCCTCCCCACCTGTTCCCTTGTTCCATAAATATTATTGAACATCTCCCTTGTGTAAGGTCTTGTGAACATCAGGGCATCGTTCTTCCCTTAGGTGGCTCAGAATCCAGCCCATTGAAATCCTACAAATCCTGCAAGGTTTAGTCTAGGTACCACCGCCTTCTTGGACTCCTCTTTTATCTCAGTCAGAGGTGACCACTGACCATTGCACTCTTGCCCTTGCTCGTGGTGTTTTCTCAATGCTAGATGCCAGTCCTTCATCCTTGAAGGTCTTTATGACAGCTCTGCCTTCTGGCTAGCATGCCCTTACTCCATGTAACCAAATTCTCCCTTCCTTTAGTCTTCGCTCAAATTCACATCTTCAAAGGCCTTCCCCCACCACCCTACCTAAAATATCCTCCAACCCTTCCCCGATTCATTTTTCTTCCTTGACGTTATCAGCACACATACAGAAGTGTGTGTGTGTGTGTGTGTGTGTGTGTGTGTGTGTGTGTGTGGTTATTTGTGTATTGTACGTCTTCCCCATGAGGCTATCAGCTCCATGAGAACAGGGATGCTATATCCGAGAACTGTCCTTTGGAGACACCAATCACCTTTCCCTCATCTTCCCTCTTAATTTCACAAAGAACACAACTCCAGAATTATAGTTTATACGTTCTTTGGACCAGATCAAATTCCTAGACAGGGCTTTCTTTCCCCAATAATTATTTCCACAAGCAGAAAAGGAGAGAGAAATGCATTTATCCTCTCCTGTCCAGCTCATTGCTTTTGATTCTGGTTACATCGAAAACAACCACAGCTCTCTCCCCAGGCTTAGCAGACTCTCAGGTAAGAACTTGATCAATGTCTCTTGAATGAATTCCCCCTACCCAAGAAACAACCTCTTACATATCTTTTCCACAGCTCAATATTCTCACTGCGGCCTGAAGTATTGACAGTGCAGACCACTGACCACAGTTTTCTCTTTTAGGGCAGCTGCCTTCAGCAGGGACTACCACCGGTTCCTTCTCACAGAACAGCCACCGAGCCCAGGAGCTGCAAAAGCAGAGAACACTAAAAGCAAAAACAAAGGTGCTCAGCCCCACCCGTACCTGGCTTTAAGCCAGAGCCACTCCTTGGTGACCATTAGCTCCAGAAAGAAAAAGCACTGGAAGTGGGTCTTTCCTCCTGAAGCCCTGGACTCTCAAGACACTTTTTCCTTTAATTTTTCATCTCGCTGGGAGTATTTTTGTAACCATCACTGACTGGATATAAGGGCTCTGTGGGGAGACCGAGTTGTCCTAAGTGGCAGAGAGAGCTCGTTCCTCCATAATATGTCTTTCCGAGAACAGCGCATTGGTAGCAAAAGTTGTTTTGTTCATTCCTTTTTCCTGGTATGAGTTTGAGCACCCTGTGGAAAAGCCAGCCTTGGCTTTTCTTCTGCGATGACTGCAAGATCAGACACAGAAAGGCCTCTCTCTGAGAGGAAGGCGCAGCCACACCCTCACAGTACTAGGGCACCCAGAGCACAGCCGGTAAAGACCATGGGCTCTGCAAACAAAGCCCTCCAGGAAACAGCCAAGCCAGGACAATTCCCTTTGGTGACCTGCAGTGTTGATTATTTCCAACGCCTTTATCTGTGGTCCATGAGGCCTCTGAGTCACTTATTATTGGCACCTGTGACATGGGGGTCTTCATGGCACACACGTCTGAGCCTTTATCGCCTGTCTTCTGATCAGCCAGATAGATACCTTGCATGTCTCTAATACGTGTTCTGTGTCTATGACTTAATTATCGAGCCTAGATTCATGTAATTCACCATAGAATCTGGCAAACTGAAAATTGTTAGTCCAAAGACATTCTGTGCAGCTACTCTGATGGCCACCTGAAGGTAATAACAGCCTGTCACCTTTAGACAAGCCGCTTGATTTCTCTGGGTCTGGGCTCCCTCATTAATAAAATGAGAGAGGTAGAAGTAGTTGGTGGCTCCAACACTGGCTGCATATTAGAATCACCTGGGGAACTTGTAAACTAACTATGGTGCATGGGCCCGTCCTTCCCAGACCAATTAAGTGGGAATCTGGGGGAGGAGGTGGAGGCCAAAGCCCCAGTATTTTTTTTAAAGCTCCCTAGGGAATCCTAATGTGCAGCCGACATTGGGGAACCACCAGATTGGAAGATCCTCAGGTCCCTTAGTGCTCACCTCACTCTGCTCTGCAAGGTGCCCAGGACATGCCCAGGAGCCGCTGTTGCTGTTTGAGTGAGCACGGAGACGTATTTCTAACAACGGCTTGCCTGGAGTGCAAGAGAGCCACAGGATGGGGTCCCACCCAGTGATATCTTACTGTCCAAAGTAAAAAAGTTCACTTACAGCCAGGCGCGGTGGCTCACGCCTGTAATCCCAGCACTTTGGGAGGCCGAGGCGGGCAGATCACGAGGTCAGGAGATCGAGACCATCCTGGCTAACACGGTGAAACCCCATCTCCACTAAAAATACAAAAAATTAGCCGGGCGTGGTGGCGGGCGCCTATAGTCCCAGCTACTCAGGAGGCTGAGGCAGAAGAATGGCGTGAACCCGGGAGGCGGAGCTTGCAGTGAGCGGAGACCCGCCACTGCACTCCAGCCTGGGCGACAGAGCAAGCGGTCTCAAAAAAAAAAAAAAAAGTTCACTTCCAGTCACAATGGCCTCTGCAGGGGCTTAATGTGTCCATGGAGAACACAGGATCGGGGATTTTCAGGATTTTTCGAGGAGTTTAATCTCACCAAACAGTGCTCAAAACAGAAACCTGTCAATCTAACAGTGTAAAGAGCCCTATCATTTATAGGTGGCCTTGTACCCTCTCTGCAAAGGTGAACGTGCCTTGTACCCTCTCTGCAAAGGTGAACGTGCCTTGTACCCTCTCTGCAAAGGTGAATGTGCCCAGCCTTCGAGTCCCACCTAAATCCCACCTCTTTGTTTCTGCTTTCTCTCCCTATTTTCCCTCATCCATCCATTCATTCATTCAACAAATGTTTATTTCAGTGCCTAATTTATTGAGGCACTGTCCTGAGCACTTGGGATATATTAGTAAACAAAAACAAAGAAAAAACAAAGGAGAGTAGGTTAAGGCTGATGAGCAAAGCTGGGAGAAGCACCAAGGTGTAAACTGCAATAATAAAGAGGTGGTGGGGCTCAGCCCCACTGACAAGATGGTATCGGAGCAAAAACTTGAACCTGTTCCTCTCAGTTCTGCTCTACAATTCCCTTCCACCCAGAATTTTATGTGGCTGGCCGGGTGCAGCAGCTCACGCCTGCAATCCCAGCACTTTGGGAGGCCAAGGCAGGTGGATTGCTTGAGCTCAGGAGTTTGAGACCAGCCTGGGCAACATGGCTAGACCCCATTGCTACAAAAAATACAAAAATTAGACCGGGCGTGGTGGCTCACACCTGTAATCCCAGAACACTGGGAGACCAAGGTGGGTGGATCACTTGAGGTCAGGAGTTCGAGACCAGCCTGGGCCAACATGGTGAAACCGTCTCTACCAAAAACTACAAAAAAAAAAAAAACTTAGCTATGCACGGTGGTGCACACCTGTAATCCCAGCTACTCAAGAGGCTGAGGTGGGAGAATCACTTGAACCCCAGAGGCAGAGGTTGCAGTAAGTGGAGATCGAGCCACTGCACTCCAGCCTGGGTAACAGAGCAAGACTCTGTCTCAAAAATAAAAAAAAAAGAAAAAGAAAAAAAATATATATACACACACACACACACACACACACACAAAACTTAGCTGGGTGTAGTGATGTGAGCCTGTAATTCCAGCTACTCGGGAGGTGGAGGCTGAGGCAGGATGATAGCTTGAGCATGGGAAGTGGAGGCTGCAGTAAGCAGCAATCAAAACATTGCACTCCAGCCTGGGCAACAGAATGAGACCCTGTCTCAAAAAAAAAAAAAAAAAAAAAAAGAATTATCTGTGGCTCCATGTTACTATTTCATGTTTTAGTGACTTCCTCCAAGAAATTTTAAGCATCCTACGGGAAGGAATATGGCTTATACTTTTCTGAAGCTTCTCAGCACAGAGCAGATAATAGGCACTGAGGGGGAAAAAAAAACACCGTTGAGATGGCGAAAGGCAAAAATAATGCCAAAAGGAGCATTTTATCTTATCTGCATTACAATCCATTTCTCCATCAGAAGGTTTTTGGTTCCAATCTTAGATCAAATGGGCTTAATTTCATAGAATCATAGCACTTTAGACTGGAGAGGGACCTTGCAAATCATCTAATCCATATCGCTCATTTTATAGGCAAGGAGCCTGTGGCCTGAAAGACTGGGATTCTCCCAAGTGGGTGAGCGGCAGGCATTCCCCCGAAGGTCACACTGCTGCTGAATGAGCTGTCACTGCCACTTAGGAGCACCACAGGCTGCGGCACCAGCCAGGGCCACCCCTCACCCACTCGGTGACTCCTTCAGACAGACACTGACCTGCAGTGCAAGGCGAATGTGGGGGCAGCTTGAAGCATCGCCACACCTCATGCCCCTGTCTCTGCTGGTCCCTCCACAGCACCGGAGCTCCCTTCCAATTCCCTTCAAATCCAGAAGTTTGGCCCAATCAATTTACAGAACAAAGAGTTTTTTCAACCTACTGGGTTTTTCTGTAATGAACCTGCCTGCACCTTGGTGTCTGTCCCAGAAAAGACGTAGATGGTAACTATCACTTTAAATGAGCAAGGAATTCGTAATAAAACTGAAACCTACAACAGTCTTTTCAACCTTTATTAACCCATGCCCTCTAAGATAAGCACAAAATCACACACTCCTTTAAGGGTCATTAAAGTTGCAGAATAAACTACATACCACAGCTAAATACAAAACAGTAATATTTAAAATGCATTTTTATCTTGAAAGATACCTTAACTTAAAAACATGTAATATTACTATGAACACTAAGTCCGCTTGCTTACTTTCTCCTCAGTTTTTTTTAAGAGGAAATAGATTTTGTTTTGTTGTGTTTTGTTTCCAAATACAAAATACTGTAATATTCACAGTGCTTTTCTAAAACTACATAGGGTCTTATTAGGTGTTAATGGAAAAAGACAAAGCTATATTTTAAACCCTGTTGACCTACAAGTTAAATTATGCCAGAAAACATAGACTTTTTGGAATGAGTACACAGCTTGGAATCTGGCACCATGTTTTTTAATTCAGATAAAAGGGGCATTTGGCAGGGACGGCTTTGCCAAGTCTGCATTATTTGACTCTGCAATCACGAGTTCTGAAACCTCAACCTAATTCCCAAGATTACTGAGATCTTGGGGTCTGTCGTCAGCACCATCCCTGACCAGAGTGGACAAAAGATGAATGGAAACTGAGTACCACGTGTGTAGCCTTGAAAAAAAAGGTTTATATGTCTGCGGCAGCCTGCCAGAGGCTTATAATAGAACCTCAAAGAATAGCCAAGCAGGGAAATAGGCAGGGGCCTATAGTTTCATCCCCTGTAGGAAGAAATCATAATATTGTCAAGTAGTGAGAAAAATAAAAAAATTGGAAATGTTACCGACAAGAATGTTGGGCTGAACTGCAGACTGTATTACACTTTGTTGTCCTTTGTATTCAAAGATAATGTGCCTGACAGTGATTGTTCTCTGAGCCTCAGAATGTGGCTTAAATACCAATGGGAAGCTGCAGAGTCTTTTCCATGCTCCGTAAATTGTTCCGTGGTTTGCTGCCACTGCCTTGTCACTCTTTGTGGCTCTGCTCTTTAGAGTCATGGATAACCTGAAGCCTTTGGTCCAAGGGGAGGGAGCTCACGCCTTCCTGCCCTCGGTGGGATGGTCAACTCATGCCTCTGGTTTGACAAAAATTGATGCTACAAAGAGGAGCTTGGGAAGCCACTGTTGCTGTAGGAGGGACGTACCTCCTTCGCCCCCAATAACCCAGGAAACAGCAAAGGTACCAGGAAATCGCTGAGCATCCTAGTGATAAGGGCATTGAGTAGAGAGCATGGACAAGTTCCAACCCCACACCACTGCCCAAATGAAACGCTGAGCTTCAGAAAGTCCCCCCACCGCAGCTACCATCTATCAAGCATCTACGCCAGGAGATTTACAAACTGCGAAGTCAATGACTCCTCTTATAGCCCTCAGAGAAATGAGGTCAAGGGCACGCTGCTACCCCAGAATTAGAGAGGCAGGCAGGCAGATAAAGAGAATCACAAATTACCAGAGCAGAAACCTCTATGGGAACCAGTACCAGGGTAGAAAACCCTGGACTGTAATTGATAAATTGTTGGAGGCTCAGTGTGTACAGGTCTGAGAGTTAAAAATTCCAGGATGACCCAGTCACAGGGAGACCCCACACTTCTGTAAGTTTACCTTTAGGAGCTCTAGCAGCTGCGCAGTGAATGTTACAAAAAGAAAATCCTCTGGAGCTTCCAGCAGGAGGAGGAGAAAAGGAACCATTTTGAGATAAAACAGAGCATTCTGTTCTTCTAACAAGACCTGCCCTCAAGAGAAACTGACGTACCCAAGTCTCACCTGCTGGGTGTGTTTCAGAACCTAACAGAAGGGAAATAACCAATCCCAGCCTGCTGTAGCCTTCTACGTGGGGCAAGGGAAAATCCTAACTCCTACTCCCTCATATGAGTTAATATGTGAAGGGCTTTAATGAAGAAAGTAGATAACATGTAAGAACACTGGATGGTATAGACATAGAGATGGAAATTCCACAAAGGAATCAAAAAGAAATACTAAAGATCAAAAACACTGTAACAGAGATGAAGAATGCCTTTGACGTGCTCACAAGAAGACTGGACATGGCCGAGGGAAAAAATCTCTGAGCTGTGGGATATGATAACAGAAACTTCCAAACTGAAACACAAAGAGAAGAAAAGACTGAAAAACTGAATCCCAGAAAGAGAAAAAAGAAAACAGAAGCAATATTTGAAGCAACAATGACTATGAATTTCCCTCAAATTAATGTCAGACACTAAACCACAGATCCAGGAAGCCAGAGAACATAAAGCAGAATAAATGCAAAAAGGAAAAAAACTATACCTGAGTAGGCCAGGTGTGGTGACTCACGCCTGTAATCCCAGCACTTTGGGAGGCCAAGGCAGGCAGATCACGAGGTCAGGAGATCGAGACCATCCCGGCTAACACAGTGAAACCCTGTCTCCACTAAAAATACAAAAAAATTAGTTGGGTATGGTGGCGGGCACCTGTAGTCCCAGCTACGCAGGAAGCTGAGGCAGGAGAATGGCACGAACCAGGGTGGTGGAGCTTGCAGTGAGCTGAGATTGCGCCACTGCTCTCCAACCTAGGTGACAGTGACAGTGCAAGACTCCGTCTCAAAAAAAAACAAAACAAAACACTCTACTGAGCACATCATATTCAAACTTCAGAAAAATCAAAAGGAAAAAACCTTGAAAGATGCCAGAAGTTAAAAAAAAAAAAAAAAAAAAAAAAAAAACCTTACCTATAGAGGAACAAAGAATTACATCAGACTTCTCAGAAACACGCAAGCAAGAAGAGACTGGAGTAAAATATTTAGTGTTAAGAGGAAAAAAAAATAACACCAACCTAAAATCCTGCCCTGTAAAATTATCCTTCAAAAGTGAAGTAGAAATAAAGACTCAAACAAAAATTGAGGGAAATTGTTGCCAGTAGCACTGCTTTTCAATAAATTTTAAAAGAAGTTCTTCAGAGAGAAAAAAATATATATATATAGGTCAGAAAGTCAGATCTGCAAAAAGAAAGGAAGAGCATCAGAGAAGGAATAAGTAAAGGCACAATAAAAAAAACATATTTTTCTCATTCTTAATTGATCTAAAAGATAATGACTTGTTTAAAATAATAACAATATATTTATTTCTGTATGCTTTTGTGTGTATGTGTATGCATGCTTGTATATGCATATGTGTGTGTGTTTCTGTATGCTTACGTATAAGTGAAATGAATGACAGCAATGCTACAACGGACACAAAAGTGGAATTAGGACTGTGTTTTGTGATAAGATATTTGTGGCCAGATGCAGTGGCTCACACCTGTAATCCCAACACTTAGGGAGGCCGAGGCAGGCAGATCACCTGAGGTCAGGAGTTTGAGACCAGCCTAGCCAACATAGCGAAACCCCATCTCTACTAAAAATACAGGAAAAGATTAGCCATGCATGGTGGTGGACGCCTGTAATCCCCACTACTCAGGAGACTGAGGCAGGAAAATCGTTTGAACCTGGGAGGTGGAGACTGCAGTGAGCCGAGATCACTCCACTGCACTCCAGCCTGGGTAACACAGCAAGACCCCGTCTCAAAAATAAATAAATAAATAAATAAATAAATAAATAAATAAATAATTTAAAGATATTTGCATTACTCTTGATGCAGTATAATGTTATTTGAAACTGAATTTAGATTAATTGTAAATGTACATTGTGAGCTCTCAGGCAACCCAATTTTTAAAAAAAGTATAATTGATATGCTGAAAAAGGAAAGAAAATGGAATCATACAAAAGTGTTTAGTTAAAACTGCAAAAGGAGCCTTTCTCGCCCACCCTCGCTAACACCAGCGCCGCCTCTACCTCTGTGCAATGAAGGAGAGGGGGCTAGAGCCAGGAGGTCTCCACACCTGGGCTTCCACAAAGCCGACTGCCCGCAAGGCCACCGGTGTAAAGAGCCCAGGAAACCACCGGCTCCAAAAGACTCGCAGAGTGCGCCCTCTACCGGAGGGGTGGAGGAAACTCATCGTCCCAGGCTCGGTACTGTGGCACTCCGGGAAATCAGACGTCATCTGAAGTGAAGAATTCCTGTTTCACAAACTTCCCTCCCAGCATCTGGTGTGAGAAATTGCTCAGGACTTTAAAACAGATCTGCGCTTCCAGACCACAGCTATTGGTGCTTTGCAGGAGTCAAGCGATGCCTTTCTGAAGACACTAACTTGTGTGCTATCCATGCCAAATGTGTAACAATTGTGCCAAAAGACATCCCGCTAATATGCCCCATATGTGGAAAACGTGGTTAAGATCACTAGGATGGGAAACATCTCATTCTCAAAAAAAAAAAAAATTCTCTTTACCACCTGTTATTGATAGTTCTGAATGTTAAGTTTTTTTTTTACATGGGGTCAAAAGGAACCTAAGAATATGATTGTGAGTGGAAAAATACAGGACTTAAATCAAATATTGGCAGTTTTTCCATTTTTGTGTGTGAATTTTTAATATAAATGCAGAGACATAAGGCATTAATGCAAGTCAAAATGTTTCAGTGAACAAGTTTCAGGAGTTCAACTTTATAATAATTATAAACAAACCTGTTATATTTTTCTGGACAATGCCAGCATTTGGAGTTTTTAAAACATTCAGCTTCTATGGACAGCAACCAAATGGTGTTTGTAGCATTTTTATCATACAGTAGACCCCATTCATTCACTATTCTGAATTATCCTACATGACAGTACATGTTTCTAATATTGTCTGTCTGCTGTGCTATTCCTACAAGTTTTAAAATGCATTAAATTCTTTAAAAAATTAAAATAGAAGTTTAAAAAACAAACTACAAAAGGCAAAAAAAAAAAGTATGGAAGACAAAAATAGGAACAAAGAACAAGAGCAACCAATAAAAACAATAACAAATATGGCAGACATCAATTCTACTATATCAATAATCACTTGAAATGTCAATGGTCTACATACACCACTCAAAAGATAAACAAAGGGCTGGGTGTGGTGGCTCACACCTGTAATCCCAGCATATTGGGAGGCCAAGCCAAGTAGATCTCTTAAGCCCAGGAATTCAAGATCATCCTGGGCAACATGGCAAAAACCCAATCTCTACAAAAAAATACAAAAACTAGCCAAGCATGGTAGTACACACCTGTAGTCCCAACTTCTCTGGAGGCTGAGGTGGGAGGATCACTTGAGTCTGGGAGGTCAAGGCTGCAGTGAGCCAAGTTCATACCACTGCACTCCAGCCTAGGCGAGAGAGCCAGACCCTGTCTCAAAAAAAAAAAAAAAAAGATAGATATTCCAAGACGATCAAAACACATGACCCAGAACCATTCCAAGATGGCCAAATGGGAACAGCTCCAGTCTGCAGCTCCCAGCGTGATCAACACAGAAGATGCGTGATTTCTGCATTTCCAACTGAGGTACCTGGTTCATCTTATTGGGACTGGTAGGACAGTGGGTACAGCCCACGGAGGGCGAGCTGAAGCAGGGCGGGGCGTCACTTCACCCAGAAAGTGCAAGGGGTCAGGAGATTTTCCATTCCTAGCCAAGGGAAGCTGTGACAGACTGTACCTGGAAAAACAGGGTACTTCTGCCCAAATACTGCACTTTTCCAATGGTCTTACAAACGGCCCACCATGAGATTATATCCTGCACCTGGCTCAGTGAGTCCCATACCCATGGAGCCTTGCTCATTGCTAGGGCAGCAGTCTGAGATCAACCTGCAATTCAGCAGGCTGGAAGGGGGAGGGGCATCCGCCTTTGCTGAGGCTTGAGTAGATAAACAAAGCAGCTAGGAAGCTAGAATGGAGGGGAGCCCACCACAGCTCAATAAGGCCTACTGCCTCTGTAGACCCCATCTCTGGGGGCAGGGCATAGCTGAACAAAAGGCAGCAGAAACTTCTTCAGACTTAAACATCCCTGTCTGACAGCTCTGAAGAGAGCAGTGGTTCTCCCAGCATGGTGTTTGAGATCTGAGAACAGACAGACTGCCTCCTCAAGTGGGTCCCTGACCCCATGTAGACTGCCTGGGATACACCTCCCAGTAGGGGCCGAGTGACACCTCATAGAGGCAGGTGCCCCTCTGGGAAAAAGCTTCCAGAGGAAGGATCAGGCAGCAATACTTGCTGTTCTGCAATATTTGCTGTTCTGCAGTCTCTGCTAGTGATACCCAGGAAAACAAGGTCTGGAGTAGACCTCCAGCAAACTCCAACAGATCTGCCGCTGAGGGACCTTACTGTTAAATGGAAAACTAACAAACAGAAAGGAATAGCATCAACATCAACAAAAAGGACATCCACACCAAAACCCCATCTGTAGGTCACCAACATCAAAGACCAAAGGTAGATAAAACCACAAAGATGGGGAGAAAACAGAGTGGAAAACCTGAAAACTCTAAAAACCAGAGCACCTCTTCTCCTCCAAAGGACCGCAGCTCCTAGCCAGCAACAGAACAAAGCTGGACAGAGAATGACTTTGACGAGTTGACAGAAGTAGGCTTCAGAAGGTCAGTAATAAGAAACTTCTCCAAGCTAAAGGAGGATGCTCGAAACTATCACAACGAAGCTAAAAACCTTGAAAAAAACATTAGAAAAATGGCTAACTGGAATAAACAGTGTAGAGAAGACCTTAAATGACCTGATGGAGCCAAAAACCATGGCACAAGAACTACGTGACGCATGCACAAGCTTCAGTAGCTGATTCAATCAAGTGGAAGAAAGGGTATCAGTGATTGAAGATCAAATGAATGAAATAAAGTGAGAAGAGACGTTTAGAGAAAAAAGAGTAAAAAGAAACTAACAACGCCTCCAAGAACTATGGGACTATGTGAAAAGACCAAATCTATGTTTGGTTGGTGTGCCTGAAAGTGATGGGGAGAATGGAACCAAGTTGGAAAACTCTCTTCAGGATATTATCCAGGAGAACTACCCCAACCTAGCAAGGCAGGCCAACATTCAAATTCTGGAAATACAGAGAAAACCACAAAGATACTCCTTGAGAAGAGCAACCCCAAGACACATAACTGTCAGATTCACCGAAGTTGAAATGAGGAAAAAATGTTAAGGGAAGCCAGAGAGAAAGGTCGGGTTACTCACAAAAGGAAGCCCATCAGACTAACAGCAGATCTCCCAGCAGGAGCTCTACAAGCCAGAAGAGAGTGGTGGCCAATATTCAACATTCTTAAAGAAAAGAATTTTCAACCTAGAATTTCATATCCAGCCAAACTAAGCTTCATAAGTGAAGGAGAAATAAAATCCTTTACAGACAAAAAAATGCGGAGAGATTTTGTCACCACCAGGCCTGCCTTACAAGAGCTCCTGAAGGAAGCACTGAACATGGAAAGGAACAACTAGTACCAGCCACTGCAATAACATGCCAAATTGTAAAGACCATCAATACTAGGAAGAAACTGCATCAACTAATGGGCAAAATAAGCAGGTAACATAATAATGACAGGATTAAATTCACACATAACAATATTAACCTTAAATGTGAATGGGCTAAATGCTCCAATTAAAAGACACAGACTGGCAAATTGGATAAATAGTCAAGACCCATCAGTGTGCTATATTCAGGAGACCCATCTCATGTGCAAAGACACACATAGGTTCAAAATAAAGGGATAGAAGAAGATCTACCAAGCAAATGGAAAGCAAAAAAAAAGCAGGGGTTGCAATCCTAGTCTCTGACAAAACAGACTTTAAGCCAACAAAGATCAAAAGAGACAAAGGAGGCCATTACATAATGGTAAAGGGATCAATGCAACAAGAAGAGCTAATTATCCTAAATATATAGGCACCCAGTACAGGAGCACCCAGATTCATAAAGCAAGTCCTTAGAGACCTACAAAGAGACTTAGACTCCCACATAACAATAGTGGGAGACTTTAACACCCCACTGTCAATATTAGACCGATCAACGAGACAGAAAGTTAACGAGGATATCCAGGACTTGAACTCAGCTCTGCACCAAGCAGACCTAATAGACATCTACAGAACTCTCCACCCCAAATCAGCAGAATATACATTCTTCTCAGCACCACATCACACTTATTCCAAAATTGACCACATAGTTGGAAGTAAAGCACTCCTCAGCAAATGTAAAAGAACAGAAGTCACAACAAACTGTCACTCAGACCACAATGCAATCAAATTAGAACTCAGGATTGAGAAATTCACTCAAAATCACACAACTACATGGAAACTGAACAAACTGCTCCTGAATGATTACTGGGTAAATAACAAAATGAAGGCAAAAGTAAAGATGTTCTTTGAAACCAATGAGAACAGAGACACAACATACCAGAATCTCTGTGACACATTTAAAGCAGTGTTTAGAGGGAAATTTATAGCACTAAATGTCCACAAGAGAAAGAAGGAAAGATCTAAAATCAACACCCTAACATCACAATTAAAAGAACTAGAGAAGCAAAAGCAAAGAAATTCAAAAGCTAGCAGAAGGCAAGAAATAGCTAAGATCAGAGCAGAACTGAAGGAGATAGAGACACAAAAAACCCCTTCAAATGATCAATGAATCCAGGAGCTGTTTTTTTGAAAAGATCAACAAAACGGATAGACCGCTAGCAAGACTAATAAGAAGAAGAGAGAAGAATCAAATGGACACAATAAAAAATGATAAAGGCGGCCGGGCACGGTGGCTCACACCTGTAATCCCACCACTTTGGGAGGCCAAGGTGGGCGGATCACAAGGTCGGGAGATTGAGACCATCCTGGCTAACACAGTGAAACCCCGTCTATACTAAAAATACAAAAATATTAGCCAGGCATGGTGGCGGGAGTCTGTATTCCCAGCTACTCGGGAAGCTGAGGCAGAAGAACGGCCTGAACCCGGGAGACGGAGCTTGTAGTGAGCCGATATCGCGCCACTGCACTCTAGCCTGGGCGACAGAGCAAGACTCCATCTCAAAAACATAAATAAATAAAAAATAAAAAATGATAAAGGGGATATCACCACCAATCCCACAGAAATACAAACTACCATCAGAGAATACTATAAACACCTCTATGCAAATAAACTAGAAAATCTAGAAGAAATGGACAAATTCCTGAACACATATACCATCCCAAGAGTAAACCAGGAAGAAGCTGAATCTCTGAATAGACCAATAACAGGCTCTGAAATTGAGGCAACAGTTAATAGCCTACCGACTTAAAAAAAGTCCAGGACCAGACGGATTCACAGCCAAATTCTACCAGAGGTACAAAGAGGAGCTGGTACCATTCCTTCTGAAACTATTCCAATCAATAGAAAAAGATGGAATCCTCCCTAACTCATTTTATGAGGCCAGCATCATCCTGATACTAAAGCCTGGCAGAGACACAACAAAAAAAAGAGAATTTTAAACCAATTTCCCTGATGAACATCGATGTGAAAATCTTCAATAAAATATTGGCAAACTGAATTCAGCAGCACATCAAAAAGCTTATTCACCATGATCAAGTCGGCTTCATTCCTGGGATGCAAGGCTGGTTCAACATACACAAATCAATAAACATAATCCAACATATAAACAGAACCAAAGACAAAAACCACATGATTATCTCAATAGACGCAGAAAAGGCCTTGGACAAAATTCAACAGCCCTTCATGCTAAAAACTCTCAATAAACTAGGTATTGGTGGAACATATCTCAAAATAATAAGAACTATTTATGACAAACCCACAGCCAATATCATACTGAATGGGCAAAAACTGGAAGCATTCCCTTTGAAAACTGGCACAAGACAGGGATGCCCTTTCTCACCACTCCTATTCAACATACTGTTGGAAGTTCTGGCCAGGGCAATCAGGCAAGAGAGAGAAATAAAGGGTATTCAATTAGGAAAAGAGGAAGTCAAACTGTCCCTGTTTGCAGATGACATGATTGTATATTTAGAAAACCCCATCATCGCAGCCCAAAATCTCCTTAAGCTGATAAGCAACTTCAGCAGTCTCAGGATACAAAATCAATATGCAAAAATCACAAACATTTCTATACACCAAAACAGACAGAGAGCCAAATCATGAGTGAACTCCCATTCACAATTGCTTCAAAGAGAATAAAATACCTAGGAATCCAACTTACAAGGGATGTGAGGGACCTCTTCAAGGAGAACTACAAACCACTGCTCAACGAAATAAAAGAGGACACAAACAAATGGAAGAACATTCCATGCGCATGGATAGGAAGAATCAATATTGTGAAAATGGCCATACTGCCCAAGGTAATCTATAGATTTAATGCCATCCCCATCAAGCTACCAATTACTTTCTTCACAGAATTGGAAAAAAATATTTTGAAGTTCATATGGAACCAAAAAAGAGCCCGCATTGCCAAGACAATCCCAAGCAAAAAGAACAAAGCTGGAGGCATCACATTGCCTGACTTCAAACTATACTACAAAGCTACAGTAACCAAAACAGCTTGGTACTGGTACCAAAACAGAGATATAGACCAATGGAACAGAACAGAGCCTCAGAAATAACACCATGCATCTACAATCATCTGATCTTTGACAAACCTGACAAAAACAAGATATGGGGAAAGGATTCCCTATTTAATCAATGGTGCTGGGAAAACTTGCTAGCCATGCGTAGAAAGCTGGAACTGGATCCCTTCCTTACATCTTATACAAAAATTAATTCAAGATGTATTAAAGACTTAAATGTTAGACCTAAAACCATAAAAACCCTAGAAGAAAACCTAGGCAATGCCATTCAGGACATAGGCATGGCCAAGGACTTCATGACTAAAACACCAAAAGCAATGGCAACAAAAGCCAAAATTGACAAATGGGATCTAATTAAACTAAAGAGCTTCTGCACAGCAAAAGAAACTACTATCAGAGGGAACAGGCAACCTACAGAATGGGAGAAAATTTTTGCAATCTACCCATCTGACAAAGGGCTAATATCCAGAATCTACAAAGAACTTAAACAAATTTACAAGAAAAAAATCAAACAATCCCATCAAAAAGTGAGTGAAGGATATGAACAGACACTTCTCAAAAGAAGACATTTATGCAGCCAACAGACACATGAAAAAATACTCATCATCATTGGTCATCAGAGAAACACAAACCAAAACGTCAGTGAGATACCATCTCACACCAGTTAGAATGGCGATCATTAAAAAGTCAGGAAACAACAGGTGCTGGAGAGGATGTGGAGAAATAGGAATGCTTTTACACTGTTGGTGGGATTGTAAACTAGTTCAACCATTGTGGAAGACAGTGTGGTGATTCCTCAAGGATCCAGAACAAGAAATACCATTTGACCCAGCCATCCCATTACTGGGCATATACCCAAAGGATTATAAATCATGCTGCTATACAGACACATGCAGATGTATGTTTACTGTGGCACTATTCACATAGCAAAGACTTGGAACCAACCCAAATGTCCATCAATGATAGACTGGATTAAGAAAATGTAGCACATATACACCATGGAGTACTATGCAGCCATAAAAAGGATGAGTTCATGCCCTTTGTAGGGACATGGATGAAGCTGGAAACCATCATTCTCAGCAAACTATCGCAAGGACAGAAAACCAAACACTGCATGTTCTCACTCATAGGTGGGAATTGAACAATGAGAACACTTGGACACAGGGTGGGCAACATCACACACCGGGGCCTGTTGTGGAGTGGGGGGAGGGAGGAGGGATAGCATTAGGAGATATACCTAATGGAAATGATGAGTTAACGGGTGCAGCACACCAACATGGCACATGTATACATATGTAACAAGCCTGCACGTTGTGCACATGTACCCTAGAACTTAAAGTATAATAATAAAAAAAAAAGTTAAAAAGAAATAAAATACTTTTTTGTATAACTGTATGTAAAATATTAAATGGAACACACTTATATTGAAAAAAAGAATAAATAGACAATCTGTATAGACCTATACTTATTAAAGAAATTGAATCAATAATTTAACATTTCCTTGTATAAAGCACCGTGTAAGAGTGAAACCATCAAACCCAGATGGGTTCACTGGTGAATTCTACCAAATAGTTAAATTAGAAATTATACCTATATAATTTATAATATAGATATACTCTCTTCCAGAAGGAGGAAACAGAGAGAATACCTCCTAACTCATTCTATGAGGTCAGTATTACCCCAATACCAAAATCAGACAAAGACATTACAAGAAAAGAAATCTACAGACCAACACCTCTCAAGAGCACAGAAGCAAAAATCCTCAATGAAATATTAGCAAATCAAATCCAACAATATACAAAAAGAATTATGCACAACCAAGGGGAATTTATCCCAGGTATGCAAGACCAGTTTACTATTCAAAAATCTGTTAATGTCATCCATCACATAAACAAGCTAAAGAAGAAAAATCACATAATCATATCAATAGATGCAGGAAAAGCATTTGACAAAATCCAATACCCATTTATGATTAAAACTCTCAGGAAACTAGGAATAGAGAGAAGCTCCTCAAAATGATAAAGAACATCTACCAAAAACCTACAGCTAACATCATACTTAATGATGAGAAACTCAGAACTTTCCCACTAAGATCATGAACAGGCAAGGATGTCCCCTCTCACCAATGATTTTTAACACTGTACTGGAAGCCCTAGCTAATGCAATAAGACAATAAAAGGAAATAAAAGGTATGCAGATTGGGAAGGAAGAAATAAAACTGTATTCATTCACAGATTACATGATTGTTTAGAAAAAATTTTTAAGACCAAAAAAACCCCTTCTAGAACTAAAAAGTGATTATAGTGAGGTTGCTGGATAAAGGTGAATATTAAAAAGTCAACAAAAATCTTCAACAAAATACTAGCAAACTAAATTCAACACATTAAAAAGATCATTCATCATGATCAATTGGGATTTATCCCAGGGATGCATGGATGGTTCAACATATGCAAATCAATCATACCAATAGAATGAATGACAAAAACCACATGACCATTTAGATAGATGCTGAAAAGGCATTCAATAAAATTCAACATCCTTCCATGATAAAATCTCTCAACAAACTGGGTATAGAGAGAACATACTCCAACACAATAAAAGCCATATATGACAAACCCACAGTTTTTATCATACCAAATGAGGAAAAACTGAAAGCCTTTACTCTAAAATCTGGAACAGGACAACGGTGCCCCCTTTCACCAATTTTACTCAATATAGCACTAGAAGTCTTAGCCAGAGCAATTAGACAAGAAAAGGATATAAAGAGAATCCAAACTGGAAAGGAAGAAGTCAAATTATCTTTGTTTGCAGATGATGTGATCTTATATTTAGAAGAACCTAAAGACTCCACCCACCCAAAACTATTAGCACCAATAAACAAATTCAGTAAAGTTGCAGGATACAAAATCAACATACAAGAATCAGTAGCATTTCTATATACCGATAGCAAACAGTCTGAAAAAGAAACTAAGAAAGTAATTCTATTTTCAATAGCTACAAATAAAATAAAATATCTAAAAATAAACTTAACTGAAGAAGTGAAAGTCTTCATACCTAGAAATAAACTTAACTCAAGAAGTGAAAGTTCTCATCAATGAAAACTGTAAAACGCTGATGAAAGAAATTGAGGAAGACACCAAAAAATGGAAAGATATGACATGTTTATGGATTGCAAGAATCAACAGTGTTAAAATGTCTATACTACCCAAAGCAATCTACAGATTCAATGCAATCCCTACCAAAATACCAATGACATTCTTTACAGAAATATAAAAACAATCCTAAAATTCATATGAAACCACAAAAGACCCCAAATAGTCAAAGCAATCTAAAGCAAAAAGAACAAAGGTAGAGCTATCACACTGCCTGACCTAAAATTATACTACAAAGCTACAGTAACCAAAACCACATGGTACCACAATAAAAACAGACACATAGACCAATGGAACAGAATAGAGAACCCAGAAAGTAATCCATGCACTTACAGCCAACTTATTTTCAGCCAAAGTGCCATAAACATACACTAAAGAAGTGGCAGTTTCTTTAATAAATGGTCCTGGGAAAACTGGATATCCATAGGAAGAAGAGTGAAACTACATCCCTATCTATCTCTCACCATAAAAAAAAATCAAATCACAATGGATTAAAGACTTAACTCCAAAACCTAAAACTATGAAACTACTAGAAGAAAACACTGGGGAAACACTCCAGGATGTTGGTTTGGATAAAGATTTCTTGAGTAAGAACTCAAAAGCACAGGCAACCAAAGCAAAAATAAATAAATGGGAGCACACCAAGCTAAAAAGCTTCCACACACCAAAGGAAACAATCAACAAAGCGAAGTGACAGCCCACCAAATGGGAGGAAATATTTGCACACTACCCATCTGACAAGGAATTAATAACCAGAATATATAAGGGGCTCACACAAATCAATAGGAAAAATAGAATAATAATCCAATTAAAACATGGGCAGAAGATTTGAATAGGCATTTCTCAAAAGAAGACATACAAATGGTCACTGGGTATATGAGAAAATGCTCAGCATCACTAATCATTACAGAAATGCAAATCAAAAGTACCATGAGATACCATCTTGCCTGTTAAAATGTCTTTTATCAAGAAGGCATAACATGGCAGTGAGGATGTGCAGAAAGGGTAACCATCATGCACTGCAGGTGGGAATGTCAAGTACAGCCACTATGGAGAACAATATGGAGGTTTCTCAAAACACTAAAAATAGTGCTACCATATAACCAGCAAGCCCACTGCTAGGTATGCATCCAAAAGAAAGGAAGTCAATAAATCAAAGCGATATCTGCACTTGCATGTTTCTTGCAGCACTATTCACAATAGCCAAGATATGGAATCAACCTAAGTGTCAATCAACAGATGAAAGGATAAAGAAAATGTGGTACATATACACATTGGAATATTATTCAGCCATAAAAAAGAATGAAGTCCTGTCTTTTGCAACAACATAGATGGAATGGAAGTCATTGTGTTAAGTGAAGTAAGCCAGGTACAGAAAGACCAATATCACATGTTCTCACTCAAATGTGGGAGCCAAAAAAGAGGATCTCACAGAGGTAGAGAGTAGAATGGTGGTTGCCAGAGGATGGGAAGGGTAATGGGATGGGAGGAATGAAGGGAAGTTGGTTAATGAGTACAAAAATATAGTTAGATAGAAGGAATAAGTTCTAGTATTTGATAGTATACTAGGAAAATTACAGTTAACAATCATTTATTATATATTTGAAAATAGTGAGAAGAGAAGAATTGTAATGTTCCCAACACAGAGAAGAGTTACGTGTTTGAGGTGATGGATATCCCAATTGCCTAATTGCCCTGACACTATATATATGTATCAAAATATCACATGTACCCCAAAATGTACACAACTATGATATATCAATTTTAAATATGTAAAACTCCTTCTCTGGGAAGGACAATGTCAAGAGAATAAAAAGACAAGCCATACACTGGGTGAAAATATTTGCAAAAGACAAATCTTTTTTTTTTTTTTTTTTTTTTTGAGACAGAGTCTCACTGTGTCAACCAGGCTGGAGTGCAGTGGTGCAATCTCATCTCACTGCAACCTCTGCCTCCCAGGTTCAAGCAATCCTCATGCCTCAGTCTCCCAAGTAGCTGGGACTATAGGCACATGCCACCACGCCCAGCTAATTTTTTGTATTTTGGCAGAAACAGGGTTTCACCATGTTGCCCAGGCTGGTCTTCAACTTTTGAACTCAGGCAATCTGTCCACCTTGGCCTCCCGAAGTGCTAGGGTTACAGGTGTGAGCCACCACACCTGGCCTGCAAAAGACACATCTGATGAAGGACTGTTATTCAAAATACACAAAGAACTTTTAAAATTAAACAATAAAAAAGAACCTGATTAAAAAATGGGTGAAAAGCCTGAACAGATAACTCACCAGAGAAGATATACAGATGACAAATAAGCATATGAAAATACGTTCAACATCACATGTCATTAGGGTATTGCAAGTTAAAATAAAAATGAGATACCACTATATACCTATTAAAATGGCCAAATTCTGGATATGGGGGCTCACCGTAATCCCAGCACTCTGGGAGGCTGAGGCAGGCGGATCACGAGGTCAGGAGATCGAGACCATCCTGGCTAATAGAGTGAAATCCTGTCTCTACTAAAAAATACAAAAAATTAGCCAGGCGTGGTGTCGGGCACCTATAGTCCCAGCTACTCGGGAGACTGAGGCAGGAGAATGGCATGAACGTGGGAGGCAGAGCTTGCAGTGAGCCAAGATCACGCCACTGCACTCCAACCTGGGTGACAAAATGAGACTCCATCTCAAAAAAAAAAAAAAAGGCCAAAATCCAAAACATTGACAACACCAAATGCTGGTGACGATGTGGAGCAAGGGGAACTCTCCTTCCTGGCTCGTGGAAATGCAAAACAGCCACTTTGGAAGACAGTTTGGCAGTTTCACACAAAACTAAATACACTCTTATCATATGATCTAGCAATCTTTAGTATTTACCCGAATTAAGTGAAAACTTATGCCCTCACAAAAACCTGCACATGAATGTTTATAGCAGCTTTATTCATAATTGCCAAAACTTGGAAGAAACCAAGATGTCCTTCAGTAGATAAATAAATAAACAAACTGTGGTGCATTCAGACAATGGAATATTATTTAGCAACAACAACAACAACAACAAAGAGCTATCAAGCCAAGCAAATATATGGAGGAAGCCTGAATGCTTTTTCTTTTTTTGAGACGGAGTCTCGCTGTGTCCCCAGGCTGGAGTGCAGTGGCATGATCTCAGCTCACTGCTATCTCTGCCTCCCAGGTTCAAGCAATTCCCCTGCCTCAGCCTCCCGAGTAGCTGGGACTACAGGCGCTCACCACCATGCCTGGCTAATTTTTTGTATTTTAGTAGAGACGGGGTCTCACCAGGTTCGCCAGAAGGGTCTCAATCTCTTAACCTCGTGATCTGCCTGCCTCGGCCACCCAAAGTGCTGGGATTACAGGTGTGAGCCACCACGCCCAGCCTTGAATGCATTTTACAAGTGAAAGAAGTCAATCTGAAAGGCCACAAGTTGTGTGATTCCAACTACATAATATTCTGGAAAGGAAAAACAATAGAGTAAAAAGACAAATGGTTTCCAGGGATTAGGAAGAAGGGAGAGATGAATAAGGAGAACATACAGGAATTCTAGAGCAGTGAAACTCTTCTGTATAACACTACAATGGTGGATGCATGTCATTATACACACACCAAAACCCGCAGGATGTACAACACCAAGAGTGAAGCCTAATGTAAAATATGGACTTTGGGTGATATTAACACGTCAGTATAGGTTCACAAAGTGTGACAAATGTACCGCTGTGTTGGGAAATGTCAATAGTGGGGAAGGTATGTGTGTATGGGGACGGGGTATATGGAAACTCTCTGTATTTTAAGCTCAATTTTTCTGTGAACCTAAAACTGCCCTAAAATATAAAATTTACCAATTTGTTAAAAAAGTTAATAAGTACCAGAGCTAGGATTTTATCTCAGATGGAGTCAACTCTAAAATTGTTGCTTAACTTGGCAATGACAGCAGGTCTCCGAAATTACAGTCATAGCCCCCCAGCAACTGAATTTGGACCCTGTAACACTTTACGTTTCCTCGACCCTTTCTTCTTAGGTTTTCCAGCTTTAACTTAACTTTCAGCAGCCAAGGACATCACACTATCAACCAAGCCACACATAAAGGAGCTATATTACTACAAGCAGGTAAAAATAATTAAGGAGGCCAGGTGCGGTGGCTCACGCCTATAATCCCAGCACTTTGGGAGGCCAAGGTAGGCGGATTGCCTGAGCTCAGGAGTTCGAGACCAGCCTGGCCAACATGGTGAAACCCTGTCTCTACTAAAAATACAAAACTTACCTGGGCATGGTGGTGGGCCCCTGTGATCCCAGCTACTCAGGAGGCTGAAACACAATAATTGCTTGAACCCAGGAGGCAGAGGTTGCAGTGAGCCGAGATCACGCCACTGCACTCCAGCCTGGTCAACAGAGCAAGATCCCATCTCAAAAAAATTAAATTAAATTAAAAGTTAACAAATAAAATAATTAAGGAAATCTTTATTCACAACAACCAGTTCAAATTGTAATTCGTACCAAGTATCCACTGCTGTATAACAAGTCACACCCAAAATCTAGCAGCTTAAAATAACAACAGATTATTATTACTTGTGATTCTGGGGGTTGGCCAGGAAGTTCCATTACTCCCACTGGGCTGACTTACCCAACCATACTCTGCTGGTGGACCAGCTGGGTTCTGTGCTCTGCTAAGTTGGCTGAAATAGCCGCGCCTCTCTCTCCACACAGTCTTTCATGTTGAGGTTTTTCACGGCATGGTGACCTCCAAAGTCCAAGCCAGAAAAGCAGAGGCTCCAAGCCTTTTAGGCTCTAGCCTCAGAAGCTGGACAGTGTGCTACTATTACGTTCCACTGGTCAGAGCCAGTCCATTCGCCCAGCCCATATTGAAGGAGTGAGGAACTAGATGCCACCTCTTGATGAGAGGAGAAGCAAAGTCACATTGCCAAAAGGCATGAACACAAAAAGAACATGGGGGCTATTATTTTAAATATTATTGTGCCACAGCTTCCCTTCTGCCCCATTGATTCACGTCTCCTTCACATGCAAATTCCCAAAGTCTCATCCAATCCCAGCATCAGGCTCAGAGCCCATGACCTCATGCAGATCATCAAGTAACAATACAGATGAGGCTACTAAAGAATGACTCTTTGGTGTAGCAACTCTTAATCTAGAGCTCTGTGAACTAAAAACAATTATCCACCCCACAGACACCCAATATACAATGGAAAGACGGGGATAAGGTAACTGCAATTGATACTTCCACTCAAAAACAAGGGGATGGGGCCGGGCGCAGTGGCTCAAGCCTGTAATCCCAGCACTTTGGGAGGCCGAGACGGGTGGATCACGAGGTCAGGAGATCGAGACCATCCTGGCTAACACGGTGAAACCCCGTCTCTACTAAAAATACAAAAAACTAGCTGGGCGAGGTGGCGGGCGCCTGTAGTCCCAGCTACTCGGGAGGCTGAGGCAGGAGAATGGCATGAACCCGGGAGGCGAAGCTTGCAATGAGCTGAGATTCGGCCACTGCACTCCAGCCTGGGCGACAGAGCGAGACTCCGTCTCAAAAAAAAAAAAAGGGGGGGGGGACGGGAAGCAGGGAACTGTCACTGGCCCATAACAACTCTTGAAACCCAGCTGGGCACATGTTTCAGGCCTTCTTTTCTGGGAATAAAGAATGTTCCTAGGCTGGGCGCGGTGGCTCACACCTGTAATCCCGGCACTTTGGGAGACCGAGGTGGGCGGATCACGAGGTCAGGAGTTTGAGACCAGCCTGACCAACATGGTGAAACCCCGTTTCTACTAAAAATACAAAATTTAGCTGGGCTTGCTGGCAGGCCCCTGTAATCCCAGCTACTCAGGAGGCTGAGGCAGGAGAATCACTTGAACCCAGGAGGCAGAGGTTGTAGTGAGCTGATATCATGCACTGCACTCTAGCCTGGGTGACAGAGCGAGACTCCATCTCAAAAAAAAAAGATGGAGTTTACTGGGGGCCAGATGTTCCTTTACTGGGGGCCAATTCTGGTCCCTACGATTGTTTCTCTCCATTCTTATTCTTCCCAGCTCTTGGTTCTGCCCTAGCCTTGTGGCTTTACCTTCTGAGACACCTTTCATTTATCTCCAACAATGGCCCACGTTTGCAGCTAAGAAGCTTTCTTCGTCTTCTTTCTGCCCGTGGGAAGTTGGGAGTCCAGAAGCCTCTTTTTAATTTTGAACTCCCTCTTTCCCTTTCAGTCCAAGCTGACGGTGCTCTCATAAATATGATACTCTCAAAAAACTTTGTGGGTTTCCTATTAATTTTATAGAGTTTCTCTCCAAGCCCAAAAGGTATGTCTATAATTATTTTCAAGACATACCTCTACTTTGAACATGTCAAGTTGCTATGAAACAATGCTCTTAAGATTCTTTGTCTGATGGAGAGAGTCCGTTAGGCACCTCCTTAAATTTTTCTGAAGTCTTAACAATAGCCATTTCCTCATTGTTCTTCCAGCATCTGCTAACAAACTTTTTGCTTCTATTACAACCTCTACCTGCCATCCAGTCACCAAACCATTGTCACAGGTTTTAGGATTTTGCTACACTTGCATCTAGT
Source organism: Papio anubis (assembly GCF_008728515.1). Taxonomy (NCBI): domain Eukaryota; kingdom Metazoa; phylum Chordata; class Mammalia; order Primates; family Cercopithecidae; genus Papio; species Papio anubis. The sequence goes on along the minus strand of NC_044981.1, from coordinate 105,624,193 downwards.
GTCAGATAACAATTTCTATTATCAGTTTCTCTGATAATCAAAAAGCAAAGGCAACACAATGGAGGAAAAATAGCCTTTTCCAAAAATGGTGCTGGAACAATCGGACATCCTCATACAAAACACTCTAAAACTTCATGGTTTTAAATAACCACAATTTATTATTTGTCATGATTCTATAGGTTGGCTGAGGAATTCTTTTCTGGTCTTGCCTGGGTATAGTCAGCTGGTAGTTGACTAGGACTGAGCTCACCTGGGCCTTTCTCTGCAGAAGGTCTTTCTTCGTGAGCATAATTGTTCACAGCATGGGAATCTTAGGGTAACAAGAGACCAAAAGCAGAAGCTCCCTAGTCTCTATAAGCCTGGCCTCAGAAGACATCCAATGTTACTTCTGGCAGATTCCATCGGTCAGATCAAGTCACAAGAGTAGCCTGCAGTCAAAGAACAGAAAAAACGTAATTCTCCTTTTGTTCGAAGGAGTAACAAAGAGACATGAATACAGGGAAGTGTAATTCACAAATTATTAGGGGCTATCATTATAACAATCACACACACACACGCACATAATGTAAGGAAATATGTGAATATGTGCACATGATTTTTTCACATCTGAATTTGGAATTGTGATATTTGCTTTACTAGTTTACTTAGATAAATGTAGTTGAGTCATACATAATATTTTATGATAGCTAGTGAATGGCCTGTAGTATATTTGGCAAAAGTAATGTATTCTTAGTGATTTGAGATTTGTCTAGAGCTCCTGGCTATAAAATGTTTCCTGTAAAGTAAATGATATTGCTGAGGAATTTTTGTGGAAATTACAGAGTTTATGGATTAGCAAAGTGAGAATTAATGAGGTTCCTCTATCTTTACTACAATCTGAGAACTAGAACTCCTATAAAGAAATTAGTTCTAAGAGTGAAGGCCTTTTTCAGATCATTCTGGCAAAGATGACATCATATTGAAAGCAAAAGACTGTAAAAGCCAAAATTTGGCCATTATAGAGATCATTTTTACTGCAACGTATAATTTATATTAATTAAATTTTCACATGGATAACTCGGCAATAAAATTATTTATAATCTGAGTATGGCTGTAATCTTACCATGAAATATTTTTTACAAAGGTTTGAGACAATGTGAGCTATAGTTTTCTGTCTTTATTTCTCAGTCACTTTTACTGTTAAGAAATTTTTATACATTAGAGTATAAAGTGTTGTTTCTCAGATATCTGTAACTGAAACAAAATATTATTTTTACTATCTTCAGAAATGTGTAAAATGAATGATTATAAAAATACATGACAATGTTTACCATCTTCTTTCATGCATTAAGGGAGCTACTAACAAAGCTGTACTGAGGAATGTTGAATAAGACTGTTTCAGTTGGAGGACGTTTAATTTTACATATGGGAGAAAGATCCAATCAAATCAGATAGAATCTCATGACATAATTTATACCTGTAGTGCTATTATGTCATCTTAATTGTTTAATAGTCTTTATCAGGCAGAAAGTTTTGACCTTTCCCATCAACGTTGACTTAAGGCACGCTGCTATAGCCAGCTTCAGAATAAATTACACAGTCACAGAAAATTTTAAAACTTTGTGGAGAACACTTAAATCCATTAAAATTTTCAGTAATTCATCCTGTACAATCTTTCTCCAATAACATTTCAAGTCTGACAGCCATTCTGCCAAAAAGTTTAAAATGTAAAATGATTATATGAGGTACCCAGAGTAGTCAAATTAATAGAGACAAAAAGTAGAATTCTGGTTGCCAGGTGATGGGGGAAGGGGAAATGGGGAATTACTGGAGATGGATGTTGACTATTGCTTGCATAACAATGCAAATGTACTTAATGTCCCGGAACTATACTCTTTAAAATGATTAAAATGGTAAATTTTATGTTGTGTATATTTCACCACAATAAAAATAAAATAAAATGAAATTAAAATATTGCAACTAGAAATAAATACTAACATCTTGGAATGTTTGTAGGTACAAAAGGAAGCAACTAAGATTATAGAACAAAATCAACATCAAGGCCGGGCGCGGTGGCTCAAGCCTGTAATCCCAGCACTTTGGGAGGCCGAGACGGGCGGATCACAAGGTCAGGAGATCGAGACCATCCTGCCTAACCCGGTGAAACTCCGTCTCTACTGAAAAATACAAAAAACTAGCAGGGCGAGGTGGCGGGTGCCTGTAGTCCCAGCTACTCGGGAGCCTGAGGCAGGAGAAACCTGGGAGGCGGAGCTTGCAGTGAGCTGAGATGCGGCCACTGCACTCCAGCCTGGGGGACAGAGCGAGACTCCATCTCAAAAAAAAAAAAAAAAAAAGTCAACATCAACAATGGCACTGAGATGCAACCATAAAAGTAGAAGAAAAAAATCCCTTTTCCAAAATGGCAGTTACTACCACCGCTAATACAGATGAAACTTGGCTTCAGAGGGTCAATCAGATTCAGGAGAAGCATTGCTGACAGACATAAGTGCAAGCAAAGCACATTTAGTCTGCAAAAAAGTTCACAGCTTAAAACATGACTAAGTCTTGAATTAATCACTCCGCTTACATTATTATTTTTTTAAATCAGGACTAGCTTAAGCATCACTACACCTAGTTGTCTTTACAGATCCCAGGGCAAAATCAGGAACCTCCATACAACATCTCAAATACTTGCAATTCCAATATCTCTTCTTACTATGTTTCCCCATGCCCTGGCCTTCACCTGGATGATTCATTTATCTAGGTCTCAACTCGGACTCTCTGAGAACGCTTCCCACTTTTCCCTTCTCTGATGGCTTCCTTAGTGTTCAAAATCACTCCAGTTTCCCTACCAGTGTTCCCCTGACTACCTGTGGGTCTTTCCCACAAGCCTGGAAGCTGTTGGAAGGCTACAATGGTGACTTGTTCCTCAATGTATCCATGGCCCCTAGTACAGTGTTTGGCCCATAGTAGACAGATAATCCATGTTTGTTGAAGGAATGAATGAAGAATTACATGAATGAAACACATGGATCAAGCTTCTTGAAGACGGGTCAATTGCAGGAGATAGGCTCAAAGCCAAAGATGGATCTGGGGACCCAATCAATCCAATTGGAATGAAGTATTAAAAGCCACCATGGAGATGATACAAACCAAGACATAGCAGCAAGAGATTGGAATGCATCTTTAGCCAGTAGCTCATCAGAAGATATTAGACTTCTCAACTGGTGCATTCCGGAATGCAATTTCTGTTCTGGAAGGTTGTTGTAAATATTGCATTCAGAATGTAATCTTTGAAAGTCCTATGAAGAGTTATGTAGAGTAGCTGACCCATTTGCTCATGAAAAATATTTTTTACTGGGCTTATTACGTGTATGTATAGTCATATTGACAAAATCAAAAAAGGCTTTGTGTTTTACCTATGTAAACATTTTACTGTAAAAGTAAGAAAAAACACAAAAACATGCAACTCAAGATATTCCCAGAATCTCTACACCCCTAATTCAAGTAAATACCCAGGTGACACAGACTCATCCTGGGATCCACCAAGCCACTTATCCCTCTTCTCTCCACACTCAAAGCACCCACCTTTCTCTTCTCCATGTCCATCTCTGCCTTTAAATTCTTATTGTTGAGATTTGAGGTTTTTTTCTTTACATGTATAATTTTTTTTTTTTTTTTTAGATGAAGTTTCACTCTGTTGCCTAGGCCGGAGTGCAATGGCACTATCTCGGCTCACTGCAACCTCTGCCTCCTGGGTTCAAGCAATTCTTGTGCCTCAGCCACCAAAGTAGCTGGGATTATAGGCATGTGCCACCATGCCCAGCTAATTTTTTTGTATTTTTATTAAAGACAGGGTTTCACCATGTTGGCCAGGCTGGTCTCAAACTCCTGGACTCAAGCAAACCACCCACCTTGGCCTCCCAAAGTGTTGGGATTACAGGCATGAGCCACCGTGCCCAGCTTATTTATTCAATTTTTAAAACAAGTCAGTAATTTTTAGAACTTCTTTCAAAAATTAAAAAAAATGAGTTGCACTTTGTTTATTTGTGAACCCCAATTGGTTTCCTGCCCACACCTCCCTTTTCCTCGAATCATTCTTGTGTAGAATCACCTGTGATGAAAGAAAAATCTCTGGTGACCACCGTAGCCCTAGCAAATGAAGTGCACGGCAGATGCAGCCCAAGCTCGAGCCCTTCCACATGAAAATCAGTGTTTACACTTGATCAAGGGCCAAATGGCACTGACTGTATTACGAACAAGAAGATGTATCTTCCAAGTAATTAGCTAGTGCATAAATATCAAAATTAATAAAATAAGATACTATATCTTCTCATTTTGGTGGCTTCTAAACCAGTAGAAATTTGTTCTTCTGAATTCTAAGATTTTGAAAATCCCAGGAAAGGTAGAACTACATCAGAAAGAAACTGAAAAAAAAAAAAAAAAAAAAAAACCCTATAAGCAAAGGCCAGCTCAAACCCTAGATAACTTTTCCTCCCTCCAATCAGCATGTTACAGAAAATAAATAATGTTTTCATTTAACAATAGATAGTTTAACAATCATTATCCTATGCCAGGACCTAGCAGTGCAAGAATGGCTTCCCCTTTTGAGAAAAGTTTCTTCTTGCCCAGTTGGACTCCAAGCCTCCTGAGGAAAGGGCTTACCAAATTCCATTTTAATGTAGTCGCAGCTAGTTTAACAGCCTCAGGAATAAGGTCTGGCATGCCACTGGGGATGACAAAGAATAACAGGGGCAGGAGGGAAGGGGTAAGGATGAGATTGCCCAGCAGCTAGTTTATTTCATTTCTGTTTATTCAACATGCAGATTTAGTACCTACTGTAAAACTGTTTTTTTATTTGCACGCTTTATATATTATCTCTTATGGTTCTACGGGCTGACTAAGCACAGCTGGGCAGTTCTTGCTTGGAGTCTTTCATGCAATTGCAGTCAGACAACAGCTGGGGCTGGAGTCACCAGAAGTTTCCACAGGCCTGGCCATCCAAAATGGCCTATTCACTTGGCTGGCAGTTGATGTTATCTGTTGGCTGGGAGTTCATTGCACACTATCAACCTGTCCACTTGATCTCACCTACACGAGATCCCTGATTCCTGAAGATTGCAGCTGGGTCCTGGTAGGGAATGTCCCAAAAGTGAGCATTCCAAGAGTCCCAAGTAGAAGCAGCAAGATTCTTACAATCTAGCCTTGAACGTCATAAAGCATCAATCCAGCTACAGTCCTGATTCAAGGAGGGGACTACACAAGAGTGTGAATAAAGGAGTCAGGGCTTCTGGGTGGGAGAAATCTTAGAAGAAGGAACAAGATAGGTAGGTAGGTAGGTAGGTAGGTAGATAGATAGATAGATAGATAGATAGATAGATAGATAGATAGATAATGGCTGGGCACGGTGGCTCACACCTGTAATCCCAGCACTTTGGGAGGCCAAGGCGGGTGGATCACGTGAGGTCAGGAGTTTCAGACAAGCCTGGCTAACACGGTGAAACCCCGTCTCTACTGAAAACACAAAAAATTAGCCGGGCGTGGTGGTGGTCGCCTGTAATCCCAGCTACTCAGGAGGCTGAGGCAGGAGAATGGTGTGAACCCGGGAGGTGGATCTTGCAGTGAGCCGAGATCACACCTCTGCACTCCAGCCTGGGTGACAGAATGAGACTCCATCTCAAAAAATAAATAAATAAATAAAATAAATAGATAGATGATAAATAGAACATAAAATTTATATATATATTTAGATACGTTATATATGTATATATATTTAGATATATATGTGTATATATGTGCAGATATTACACACTACACAGTGTGCTTTACAAACATTTCATTCACAAAAGTGAGTCCTGTTAGGTAGATATAAGCAGTCAAACGTTACAGAAGAGGAACCTGAAGCTCAGAGAAGCTGAGTCACTTCTCTGAGGTTACCCAGCAATGACTTTTCCTCTCTGAAATCCAATGGGCCATCTGCCGCTATTAACCCAAAGTGTTCAATGAGCTCTCTCTACTATTTCCCAGGTGCAAGGTTTTGTTCTAAGGGGCATTGTTGGAAATATAAATGATAGAGGAGATATGTCCTCTGCCTTCAAGGATTTTATAATCTAGTAGAGACCAAAAACATTGAGGTAAGATAATTCGAGGCTCAACAAGGAAACCTCTATTATAACAGATCGTCCTTTATCCGAACTACTGAAATTAAATATTAGGAACACCCAATGGAAATTGCCCTGAGAAACCTCTTTGACACTTTTTATGTCCTTCAAAGAGATTGAAAGAAAAGGTAAAAATAAGGAAGATGAGTAAAGGATAGGACTAGAATGCAGGAGCTCTGGAGGAGCCCCTAAAAGGCTATTGAAAGGAAGGCTCCACCGCCACAATAATGTAGAAACTTTCTTTAACATGCAAAAATGTAAAAATGTAAATTGATTTGTTTCTAAAAGGCTATGCAACAGGGTGTATATTTGTGTTTTTCTGTCAAAGAATGGGTTTAAAAACCTTTTTCCCTTTCCCACTGTAGTAGATGGATAGTCATAAAACCCTCCACCGTTTTTATCACACTGTTGATCACTTTCTCTACCTACAGGGCAATAATTTTCCACTCTGTAACCCAATCAATATGCTATCTACCACTAACTCCCCTTGCTACCCTTCTCCTCAACCTCAGTTATCAGATTTTTTTTAAATTACAACTTTAAGTTTCAGACAATTTAAGTCCGTGGTATCTTTCAAGCTATTAGTTTAGTTTTTTACACATTTTTTAAGTGTCTATGTTCTTGCTGTCAACTTAAAAGCTGGAGAGTTTAAAGAACTTGAGCCACAGTACACCTTATTTGTCCCCTTGCGTCTCGCTACTGCAGCCCTAGGTGCTTTGTATAATGCATGAGTGAACCCCGCTTAGAAATAGAAATGCATTTTCAATAAGTATTTATTATGTTGTTCTGAGCATACAGCTTTAAATTTGCCCGCTGTAGCTTGAAGCATTACACAAACTGTTGGTCTGCTGACTGCCTCTCTGGCAGCAACACACAGAGAAAATAGATTGCTAAGGGTTTTTTTCCCCTCCTCCTCCCCCTCTCCTCTCTCCTCTCTCTCTCTCCTTTCTCTCCTGTTTTTTCCTTTTTCTCTTTTTAAACAAGTCGTGGACATTTTTTAATCTTGTGGCATTTTTAATCAACACGTATTTCCTTCCAAGACCTATGATCCTCTATTGATTCCCATTAAAATGCCTTTCTTTTCTTTGCCCCCTCTGCTGATCGAATTTCAGATCAGCCACAGGAGATGCAACTAACCTTCCGGCACTACTGAACCCAACCGAGCGAGGGTGATCAAAAGGCTTGATGCATTCATTAAACATTCCCATCGCCCGGACAGGCGCTCTAATGGAAGCTATCTCTCTGCATTGCAATTTTTTCCCCCTTTTTGTCTTCCCCCCACCTCCAAAAAAATGTTTTTTGCCTTTGATCACAAGGGGCGGGGGGAGAACATGAGAACAAAAGAGACCTATCTTTTTCCCCGGGGCTGACGTCAGTTTGATTTTACTGACAACTATTCGAGCGTGTGTAGCAGTTGGAAGCGGCCCCACGCCCGCTCCCCCTCCCACCTTCCACTTTTGGGAGAAAACAAGACTTTTAGCGGCTCCGGAGACGCGCCCTGAAAATGGCCCGCTCGGGCTCTGCGCTCGCTGCCCTCCCGCCCGCTCGGCAAAGGGCATTCGAGGCTTATTTGTGTGGCACGATCTTTACTGGGGCGGAAAACACGCGGCGGGGGAGGAGCGGGAACAGACGCAGCCGGGCGGGGAGAGCCAGGAATGTTCCTCCCCGGCGTGGGGAGAGGAGAGGACACAGGCAGAGAAAATAGTCCCCGCCCGGCGCGGGGCGCGCGGGGTCCGGGTCCCGGGCGGCTCCGGGCGGGGCGGCGGCAAGAGGGTTCCGGCCGCGCGGAGTCGGGGCGCAGGGAGCTTCAGACGCCGCGGGCGCGCGTGCGCGGTGCGGCCCCCACGCCCCGGCCGCGGCGGCCTCCGCGGCGCCAGCCTCCGGCTCGGCGAGCGCGGCGGCGGGCGGGCAGCAAAACCTGGGCCGGAGCCGGGCGCGGAGCGGGCGGCGCCGCGGAGTTTGGGCGGCAGCGCGGCCCGGCGAGGAGCTGGAGAAGCCGGCGGCGGGGGGACGCGCGCCCCGAAGAAAAGCCCCTCTCCCGCGTCCCTCACTCGCTCCTGGAGGCCGCGGAGCGGGGCTTGCGATGCCGGTGCAAGTTTCCCAATCAGGCCTAGGAGGAAATGGATGCAATTAGGGCACACACCCGTCCCGCAGTTGCCAGGAGCCTGAAGATCTATGACCGACTTAAGCCATTTCTGGAAAAGTCATATTTTCCAGGCTTTCGTGAAATAGTCATTGCGCCTATTCTAAATCTGGAGGCGAATGAGCATCTATTTCAGGGGGAATGAAAGATGTGAAAAGTAGACTGGGCTCCGGGAAATGTGGGTAATGGGACTGGACCTGCGCCTGGGGTCCGCCCACCCGTCCTCTCCCGGGAGCCCCCCGACGTGTGCCATTAGCATAAGGCGCGTTAAGCGCTGCCACAAAGTCCCGAAAAGGCGAATTAAAAAGGATTACTTCTCCCTCAGGATCTTGACTTTTACTAAGGGAAAAGATGCCTTAAAGAAAAGCCGGCGAGAGCTGGAGTGGCCGTGTCATTCCCTTGGCGTCTCTGCTGACCTCCATTTCAACCCGAACTACACTGGGTTCCAGTTCTGTCTTCCTATTTCCCTGGGCTCCTAGAGGGTGGATACCAAGGCTAATCGGTGTTTGTATCTGCCCCAGCCCTCCAGGGCACACCATAGGTGCCCAATAGATGCCTCCTAAATGAGCATATATTGGAGGTGATAGTTAAATACTACCAAGCATAGAGGAAAGAACAGTTAAAGGGTCAGACGGTGCTTTGTGAAAGGCCAGGCATTTGAGCTGGATTCTCAGATGACAATAAAGGCCACTCCAGGTTGAGGGAACAGCATGAGCAAAGCAGGGAACATACAATGAGTAGGCAAGTGGTAAATCTGCATAGGAGGTTACTCAGGGGGCATAGCAAAGGAAGCCAGGAAGCCACTGAATACCTTGCCACACAGGTAACAGCCAGGAAAAGCACAAAACATGCTGTTCAGTGGTTCTGGAATATGGGCACGCAAATATATAATAAAATAAGGAATGTGGATATACAAAAACAAGTAAAAAGAAAAACAGGACAGTTTATAGGGGAATTTCAGAAAAATTACATGAAACAAAAAAGAAATGTCAAGGAAAATCCCTGGCCTGAAACTCCCAGAACAAAACATTTAGTACCATTTGTGGGGGGTCTTTATGTAAGAGGGAGAAAGAAAAGAGGTAACAAAGAGGAACTAGTGTTTTCATTAAAGATCTTTGACCATAATAATGTTTCCCATCAGTGAAAGCATAAGAGACACAGGAGATTTTAGACATCACTGTTAAGAAAGAGCTGGAACTCAGAATTAACAAGCCAATAGGGAGAGATTGAAAACAAGATAAATGTGGATCATCAAGGAATTTTAAATAAACTGTAGCACAGTCACTCAACAGAATATTATGCAGTCATTAAAACTGCAGTGTATTTCTTGGAAGGATGTTCACAATCGATTGTTATGTGAAGAAACAAGTTACAGATGATCAGATCTGGAGGGGCATACTTAAATGTTAGCAGTGGCTCTCTCGATGTTTTGATTGTTAGTGATTTTTCACTTTCTCCTTCATGCCTGTAAGTATTACCTGAATTTTTACAATGAGCAATTAATAAAACAATAAATAAATGAACACAAGATTAAGCAAAGTTTTAATCTTGTGAAAATGTTTGTAAGTTTTCTGTTGTGAAACTGAAATGATGTCTGTGGCACTGGAAATCCTCAAGGCAAAGAAAAGAAGAGAGCCTCCCGAGTCACACTAATCAGAGGCCTGCACACGTGCTATTTGTTACTCCCTGTACCATCTCGGTCAAGCTACTTCAAGACCTGTCTGGGCCTCAGTAACCTGATCTCGAAATGAAGGGAATATTAGCATCTACCTAACAAGTGGTTGTGAAGACCAGAAACGATATCTGTAAAACACTTAGTGCTTGGACCCCACGAGGTGCTCAGGGCTCCATGGGTGGAAGCTCTCATAGGAGTGAAGAGCATAGACTTCAGAAAATGCCTTTCCTCTCGGATCCTTCCTCTACCACTGTGGTGGTCATTAGAGCTGTCTGCAAAAATTCCTCCTCTCCCTTTCAGATAATAAAAGTGTACTTCCTCGGCCCTCTGAAGTTACAGGTACCATGTGACAGCCTCTGGCCAATAAAATAAACAGAAGTAGTGTCGGCATTGAGCACTTTGCCGTCTTCTCCTTTTCCACTTGCATGACAACCAGCAGTGTCCCGGTAGTGTCTGCCGAGGTCCCAGATTGAGGAAGAAGCCTCCAGAGACCTTGGTAGACATTTAGCAGGAGGGAGAAATAAATCTTTGATATTGTAAGCCACTAATATTTGGGAGCTCTTTGTTATCAAAGCCCGGTTTAAGTCATCCTGACTGACACAGCTACTTACTAGTTCCATGACCTTGAAAAAGTGACTTACCTGCTCCAGTTTGCCATCTCTTCCCCTGTAAAATCTAGGTGTTAGCATTCCTACTCCATAGGGTTGGAGGGAAAAATGAGTTCCATGTCCAAAGTGCTTGGCACATCCTGGCACCTGCTAAGCATACATGGAATGACAGAAACTGTTATCATTTCACACACTGGCTTCTCTCCCCATCTCTTAAATGGGAGCAGGTGTCAATGCCGAGAGGATCATCTGATGCTTCCACCTTGTCTTCCTACCATTGGATTTGCCTTATGGCAGTCATATGAATGGAGATATTACCTCTGAATAAGAGATGGCAGAGGCAATGTAGGTAAGAAAACTCATTGAGACATTATTTACCATGTCCTTTTCATCCTTGGAAGAAATTCCAAATGTTCATGTCCTAGCAGCGTCAGCAGCCACACGGCCAGTAGGAAAGCTCTCTACCACGATGGCCGAGGGAGTCCTCTGGAGAACTAAGAGCACCAGAAGGTTCCAGTGACCCTCAGGGTCACACAGAGAGCATGAATGAGATTTAGAGAGATGGCTATAAGGATGGTGATCATCAGTTTCTTCTAGAATAAACCAGTTTTCTTATCCTCTCTGGATCATAAAAATGCAAGTGGTATTGAGTGTGTGTGTGTGTGTGTGTGTGTGTGAGAATGAGACTTGTGTGTCAGGTTGTTCTGATGCTCTGTGGACTCCCCTGCTTGTGGAGTGGAGAGCATGTGGCCATTTAAAAAAAAAAAAATCTGGTTTTCAGGGCATAGGAAAGCTTTGTATCCATTACTACCTAATCAGGAAGGCTTGCGATTCTGACAGCAAATGAACAGTCCTCTGAGGGTGTTTGGGCATGAGGCCAGACACCTCAGAGAATCCAAGAGTGCAATGCGTGGCTCTTCTCCCCAGCGGGGCTCAGCAGGGGGTATGGTCACACCTTCCCAATTTGGAGAGGGATATAAGCCTAAGGAAATTCTCAGGCAATGCACAATGAAGTCTCTATTACCTGGATTTCAGTTACTCAAGGCTCATGTGAAGTGAGGCACTCAGAAAACCTCTTCACTACCTCTGAGAAAGAGTAGCATGCAACAGTGAGTAATGAGGAGCCATAGCTGTACATTTCAGGGCACTTTCTAGTTAACTAAGTGTCTTCACACGCATTGACTCATTTCATCCTGACAATGAAAGGATCAGTCACATAACAGAGAAGTTTTGCCCCACTGTGCCTCTACTTGACTCGCTGGAAATCGTCAGTCTTTCTAGACTTTCAAGCCCTCCACCACCACAGAAGGCAGCAGAAAAGCAGAGGAAAGACAGGGAGTTAGTTCAGGGACTTGGCAGCCCCTCTCAAATGAAGATCATTAAGCAGTGGGCACATAATTTGACTGTGACCTGGGCATTCGACTTCCGTTTCTGTCACAACCAACACACAGCTACCTCCCCTGTTCTAGCTCCGTTCCACCGATCCACGCGTGAGAGCCACACCCCTGGATTGCTCCTGCCCCAGCTCTGCACACACCCATCCATCCTCCACATTGCAGCCCGACTCATCTTCTTAAGCACCACGCTCATCGTGCCAGTGCTCATGAAATGCTTTCTAGTGCCTAAGTACAAGCTCCTAGGCCCATCGTTGATGGACCCCTGAAGACTGGTCCCACCCTACCAACTCCTACTTTAGTCAAAAGTCCATTTCCAAGTTGCTTCCACCCTGGCTGGAATGTCCTTCCTTCTCTCTGCCACAAATCAAAATTCTACACACAAGGCCAGTTAGATGTTATAGCCTCCACGAAAATGTCATTGACACCTCCACAGACAAAGGCTTTTCCATACCCCTGAATTTCAGTGGGTATTTTACGGCTCAGCACAGCCGTCTTCAAATAAGGCACACCTAGTCCTCTGGGCCTGAGACTTTCCAAAGGGGCCCACAGACAAGGATATTTTGAAGGAAGGCAACATGCAGACCTTCAAATTCAGTATCTGCTTTTTATTACACACTCATGCCCCTTTCACAATGGCTCCTATTCCACTTTTTTATAAAAGAGAAGCATCCCTCTCCCACTTTTCCAATCTTCTTGGCATGCCTTGCTCTGGGCTTTAAAAACCCTCCTGGACACCAAATAAAAGAAAAATGGAAAATATTGGTGTAGGTGTAAGGGAGTGAGTGGCTCTAAGTTTGCCTTAACAAAGGACCATATGTGGCAGCGCTTAAACCACAGAAACTTATGGTCTCGCAGTTCTGAGGCCAGAAGTCCAAAATCAAGGTGTTGGCAGAGTTGGTTCCCTCTGAGGGCCCTGAGGAAGGAGCTGTGCCAGGCCTGTCTCCTTGGCTTGGAGATGGTTGTCTTCCTCCTGTGTCTCTGCACATCATCTTCCCTCTAGAGGTGTCTGTCCCTATGTTCAAATTTCCTCTTTTTATAAGAACACCAGTCATAGTGGATTAGGGTCTACCCTAATCACCTCGTCTTAACCAATTATACCTACAATAACCCTATTTTCAAATACGGGGCCCATTCTGAGGTACTAGGGGTTAGGACATCAATATATGTGTGTGTAGGAACACACTTCAGTCCTTCACAGACTGGATAACAAAGCCTTTGCAAACCACACGGTTTCCAATATTTTGATTTCGACAAAACTGAAGGAGGATCTGGTAGAGTTGTCAGCTGACAGATCATTAGAAAATCATCTTTGATCATACATTACCATGTGATTTGGGGCAAATAAGTCAGAAAAGATTATTTGCCCCAAAAGACAGAAATGGAAAGATAATTTTTGACTTATTTTCCCCAAAAGACAAGAGCTGAAAGACATTTTTACAACAAAACTTTTTCCATTCCCCTCTCCTTATTTATAAGAACAAGGAGTTCTCATCTCTAAGAAATGAGAAATAGAAATAGAAATAGAAATAGAACTAATGCCACACACTGTCATCCTAGCAATCTAGCAATGAGTAGCAAGTTGGGAGGCTGAGACAGGAGAACCACTTGAACCCAGGAGGCGGAGGTTGCAGTGAGCCGAGATCGCGCCATTGCACTCCAGCCTGGATAACAAGAGCAAGACTGTCTCCAAAAAAAAAAAGAAAACAAAACAAAACTTCCAATAAAACTTTACTTTTCATGTTAGCATTTATGAAAATTCGGTATTCATTTGGGTTGTTTAGATCAGTTGTGTAACACTAGTCATTGCAATAACTCAATTCAGAAAACACTGAGAGCCTATGGTCACAAGAATTTTAAAGTGTATAAATTTCAGTTTGTATACATATGTTTGATAGATAAAAGTACAACGAGATATTCAGTAAAAGACTTTCTATCATTATATTACATTAGCATGAAATTCTGAAGGGGAAGTAGAATGGAAATGAAATTTCAAAGAGAAAACGGAATACAATTTTTGCTTGCTGAAGATGAGCTTGCGTGTGTATTTCTTAAACGGATGATGGTGAGTAACAAACTAATGGGATCTGAATTCCATTGAGATGCATTTAAAAGAGTGATGTCACAGTTTTCTTTTAAAATGTCAACATTTGCAATACGCTGGAATTCACATGTTTTTAACTATTCAAATGTACGATAAAATGATAGGTATCAATTTTAAAATATGCAGAGAAGAGCATTGTTTTCTAAACTATTTAAAGTTCTTGAGCAAAAACTTTAAAGACTAATTCAGCATTCAGTGACAAATTTTGTATTGTTCTTTAGTTGTCTGAGTGCCTCGGGGGATATTTAGAATGTAGTCTTCTGTAGTTCACTGTTAATCCAGGGAGATTAACTGAGCTTTTGTCTTTATATTTATTTATTTATTTATTTATTTATTTATTTATTTATTTATTTTGAGACAGAGTCTCACTCTGTAGCCCAAGCTGGAGTGCGATGGCGCAATCTTGGCTCACTGCAACCTCCACCTCCGGGGCTCAAGTGATTCTCCCGCCTCAGCCTCCCGAGTAGCTGGGACTACAGGCGCCCGCCACAACGCCCAGCTAATTTTTTGTATTTTAGTAGAGATGGTGTTTCACCATGTTGCCTAGGGTGGTCTTGAACCCCTGAGCTCAGGCAATCTGCCCATCTCAGTCTCCTATAGTGCTGGGATTACAGGCGTGAGCCACCTCGCCCAGCGAGCTTTTCTCTTGACTAAGCATTGTCACCATTTTCACCCACAAGTGGAATGGTGGGATTGGATGCAAGCTTGAAATCTTTGATTCCCTTCAGAGAGGTGCATGGTGGCATGAAAAGTACATGGTCTCAAAACCACGGTGAGATACTACTTCACACCCATTAGGATGGCTATTATCAAAGAGAGAAAGAGAGAGAGAAGAAGTAAGCGTTGGCACAAATGTGGAAACCAGAACCCTGGTGCAATACTGGTGGAAGTGGAAATGGTGCAGCCACCAGGGAAAGCACTATGATGATTCCTCAAAAAACTGAAAGTAGCACTACCATAGTATCCAGCAATCCCACTTGTGGGTATATATACCACAAATAATTGAAAGCAGGGTCATGAAGAGATATTTGTACACCCATGTTGATAGCAACATTATTCACAACAGCCAAACGGGGGAAACAACCCATATGCCCATCTGCAGGTGAATAAATAGATAAATGGTGGAATATCCATACAATGGAATATGATTCAGCCATAAAATCATAGGCTCTGAGTGTTTTCTGAACTGAGTTATCATTGCAATGACTAGTGTTACACAACTGATCTAAACAACCTAAATGAATACCCCTGAGCTCAGGTGATCTGCCCACCTCAGTCTCCCAGAGTGCTGGGATTACAGGCGTACAGGCTGGGATCACATTCATAAAGGGGTGAATGAAATTCGCATACATGCTACAATATGGAAGAGCCTTGAAGGCAACATACTAAGTGAAATAAGCCAGCCACAGGACAAATACTGTGAGATGTCACTTATATGAAGTATCTAGAATAGTCAAACTCATAAAGACAGACAGTAGAATGCTAGTTACCAGGAACTAGGGAGATGGGGGGAGAATGAGAAGTTATTATTTTACGGATTCCGAGTTTCAGTTATGCAAGATGAAAAAGTTTTGGAGATGAAACCAAGTGAGGTAGCATGCATCTGTAGTCCCACCTACTCAAGAGACTGAGGCAGGAGGATTGCTTGAGCCCAAGAGTCTGAGACTAGTCTGGACAACATAGTGAGACCCTGTCTACACAAAAAATAAAAATTAGTTGCGTGTGATGGTACACTCCAGTAATCCTCACTACTCAGGAGGCTGAGGCGGGAGGATGACTTGATCCCAGCAGTTCGAGAGTAGCCTGGACAACACAGCAAGACTACATATCTTAAAAATATATATATATATATATGCTGGACAAGGATAGTGGGGTGGTTGTACAACAATGTGAATGTACTTAATGCTACCAACTTTATACTGAAATATGGTTAAGAGGGTAAATTTTACTTATGTATATTTTATCACAATCTTTGAAAGGATATGGTCTTTGCATTTGGAGAGATCTAGTCTCAAATCCAACATCTCCTAGGTATAACCTTGAACAGGGTGCCTAAACTCCCTGAGCCTCAGTTTCCTCCTGTCTAACGGGAATAAAAACACCTAACTTAGAGGATTTTTATAAGAATGAAAACGTCAACAGATCTGTAGCGGATTCTGTGGAGAGCCACCCTTCAGGACTCAGGTGCCACTGCCCGAGCTGCTGGGGGTGTTGACTGCTGGCAGCCTACAGCTGCATCGCTCTCCAGGTATCCGCTCCCACAGGAAGCTGCTTAGCCAAGTCTATGACCCCTCTTGGGAGACAGCAACTGGTTAATGCCAGTTTATAAGGTCCAGCCCTCTTGCCTCAACTGGAGGAAACTCTGAAGGGTCCTCCCAACCCCACAGCTTTGGCAGGATCCGTTGGGATCTGTGTCAAGATACCCCACATTCTCCCTCTTCCCAGCCCTGCTTCTCTCTTGTTCTTCCGGTGATGGGAGAACAGGGCTTCTGCCTGTGCATCGCCAGCTCAAGGTCTGTTTCCAGGTAACCCTCTCCTGCTTCCAAATGTTCCAAGAGCTGCCCGTTGGCCTCAGAATGAAACCTGCAATGATTGTCATTTCCTGCAAGACCTGACACGGCAGAGTCACTTACTGTCTCTCCTGTTTCTTCTTCTGCTCCTCCTCTTGCCTCACCCCATTCCAGCCGCCCTGGCCTCAGGAATTCCCACAGCGCCTCTATACTTGCTGTTCTCTCTGCCTGGACCCTTGTCCTCTGGGGCTTATTTCATTCTTCCAGGTCACCCCGTCGGCCTGTCTAAAATATCCCCCAGCTGGGCCCCAATGCCCCCTATCCCTGTACCCTACTTGTTTTTCTTTTTTCTTTTTTTTTTTTTTTTTTTGAGAGGGAGTCTCGCTCTGTCACCAGGCTGGAGTGCAGTGGTGCAAGCTTGGCTCACTGCAACCTCCACCTCCCAGGTTCAAGCTATTCTCATATCTTAACCTCCCAATAGCTAGGATTACAGGCACTCACCACCATGCCTGGCTAATTTTTTTTTTTTTTTTTAGTAGAGACCGGGTTTCACCATGTTGGCCAGGATGGTCTCGATCTCCTGACCTTATGATCCACCTGCCTCGTCCTCCCAAAGTACAGGGATTACAGGCGTGAACCACCGTGCCCGGCTCTTTATAGCATTGATCATTACCTGAAAAGATCGTGTATACTCATTTGCTTATAAGTACTAGAATGTTCCCCAGAGGCAGGGACTTGCTCTGCCTTCTGCCCTCTGGTTCTCCGAGCAGCTAGAATCCCTGGCACATACTAGGCACTCCAGAAACATTTGTGGAAAGAATTAATGAATTAGGGCTAATGCACACTGAGCATATAACTCAGTGTATACCATATGTCAGGGCCTCACAGATAGTACATTATTATTTTATTATATTTCTTGTCTGTCCAATTCAGACAGAGAATGTCAGACAAGGTCCTTCTTTTGTATCCCTTTCTACAGTACTAGGCACAGAAGCCCTCCATAAATACTTCTAAACTAGACTTAATATGTTCTAAAGCCAATGGTGAGATAGAACTGAGATTATTTCTGTCCTGGCTGGCTATCGGTTCTATTTCATTTGAATGGCCAAGATTCTCTCACAGCACATCAGGTCTCTATTAAAATTAATCATGATCAGACTCTATCCATCCATCACTTAGGGAGAAAAGATGACAGAGGTGTCCCTTCAAAGTCATCCTGGCCACTCCTGGAGGTGGAAGGTTGCTCTGAGGCCCAATGTGACATGTCTTCACTCTAATCATCAAATATTTTTACATATTACTTAATAATCTCTAAGAAACTACAAAAACGGAGGACATCAGTGTGAGTTCTGCCCCCAAACTCACTTAAAGTCCAAACTTGGCAGAGAAGGGAGGCCCCATCACTCTGCACCTGTTCCCCAGCCAGTTCTCACAGCCCAGGGCAATTTCCCCTTTCACTTCCCCTGAAGGGGAATGTACTGCCAAGCACTCCTACCTGGTTTGACATCCCACGTTCATGGCTGGATAATGACAGTGCCCTTCATAAATTCTATGGCATGCAGTATCTTCTGCTCTGCCATGTTCGTGGAGGAGGGAATACACAGGTACAGCTGAAATCCCCTAGACAGCTACCATGTATCTATCTCCGTTCAGTGAAACAAGCTTGCAGAATGCTAAGAGCATTCTTTGTTCTTCTTCCTTTTTTGCAGACGTAAGAAAACCTAAGAAAGGGAAGCCATATCCCTACCAGTAGGAACGCTTTCAAAAGAAGGGAAGGATGTGACAGCTGGGTGCCAGGCATAGTCCTAGAGAAGCTGACATCCATTTTGTACTTTAATCCACATCAGGACACTTCAAGGTAGTTGGTATTGTCTTCAATTTGCAGATGAGGAAAGAGGTTAAAGAAATTAACTGATATACATTGGGTCATGCAGATGATAAATCATACACCAGGATTTGAAGTAAGTTTCCTGTGATTCCAGAATGTCTTCTAAGAATCTGCTACACTGCAATGTGCCCTTGGGCTGGTTAGTTACTCCCTTGAATCCGAGCTTGGTTATCTTCCTTAATAGCTCCCTCTCTGCCCTGGATCCTATTTCTAAAAACAACAACTATAAAAAGTTAACCTACCAGATTAAAAAATGTCATCTATCTACAATAATTAAAACAGAATGGTGGGCAGTAAAATAGCAGAGTTCAAATATAAACTCAGGTGTGTAATAAAAGGAGCATTTCAGATCAATGGAGGAAAAGAAGATTGTTCTATAAAAAGTATTGGAAAACCTGGTTAGTGAGACAATTACTAGATGCCCAATAAGTGTTTGTAATTAGTTTTATTGTAAAATTAAATGAGATAACACATGTTCTCCAGCTTCTGCAGTGACTGCTAAGAAAAGAGAGTCAGTGTAACTTTCTGAGGTCTGGACTTCTTAAGTCTCTCATCTAGATAGCACCCTGACCTTCATTCCTCACACAATCTCCTACAATACTTTCAGATTTACCAAGCGCTTTCACTACCCTATTAGTGCAGGGCAGGTGTTCTTATTCTCACTTTCTATATATGGACACTGAGACTCAAAGAGGTTACAATCACAGCTGGCGTGGCCGTGTGAAACTTAAAGATGGCTTCCTGGTTCCTGTGCCACGGTCTTATCACTAAACTCTCTATATATAGTCTTTCCCCACCCCCACCCTGACGTTCACACCACACAATTTAACAATGGAAAGTACATAACATCAATACATTACCATGAGCACAGTAACTAGGTTAATTTCTATGTAATCCCAGTCAGTCTTTGCCCGTAGCACACATTTTACATCATTATCGTCATAGTTTAATTACAATTTAGTGGCCCATTTTCCCACTTGACAATGCTGTTTACAGTTTTGTAGCAAATCACTGATGTGCATCTTCCTGTCTTTTGCACGCTTCTCTTCTTTAAAGTCATCCATGTAAATCTCCATCTCTAATCCAATTGCTCTTAAATGAATTTCGTTCACTTGAGTGACTGCATTCAGTTGTGTTCCCCTTTCTAGGCAGTCAGTTCTCTTCCCCCAGCAAGAAGTCCTGTTTCTTTTCCCAGTCCATAGGTGACTTTAGATGTTGTGTTTCATTTCGTGGGCTTTCGGGATTTCTCTCCTGCAGGTGAACCGCCAGGAGCTCTTCTTCTGCAGGTTCCTGCCTAGGTGTGAGCAGCGTAAGGAACTGTCTCTTGCCTTCTTGGAGTTTATGACCATGGCATTCCTGTTAAGGAATCACTCCTCACTCCTTTTTTAACCTGTAGCTTTCCAGTTTCACTTCTCCAGGCCAGTCATCACTAAAACCATGACTCACCCCCATGGTTTCCTCTCTGGCAAGGGAGAAATTTCAAACCTGAACATTTTCATCACCGTTATGTATACAGTATGATTCACCAAGACTCTATTAGAGTATTAAATAAGTCATTATTTTCAATCATCCACACTGTATGTTAAAAAAAAAAAAAAAAGGCATTTTATTGCATACTTAATGTTCTATTCTCCCCATTTAGTAGATGGAAATGGCCTCACAGAAACATATCTGACTCAGCTGGTCTCTGTTTGGAAACAATATAGAAAGAGATACAGAAAAGAGACATTTTTTGGTCAGTGCTTGTCCTAAATGCTCCATAAGGTCAAGTTCAGTCAACTTGAAATAAGGAGTTATGGGGTCTTAACAAAGTAGCACTCAAATAGTCTGTCAATAAATATCTATTGAATGTCAGCACGCAACTCGGTAGAGATGGCTGAAGGGAAATGCTGCTGAAAGCCACGTTGTCTGACAAACACATACACTGGTAAAATCTGCCAAAAAAGGGTGACATAAAATGAAGGTTGTAATGTTTTTAAAAGGTTGGTTTTGATCAGGTTACAACTGTAAAGTGCTTTCACTTAATTAAAAGAAAGATGATAAAGCTACAGAATAACAATAATAGTAACTGGGAAAGATACTGTTGTGATTGGTTTTGCTTTCAGGCATCTCCTTGTAAGGGTTTTGTGCAAGGAGAAGGGCAAGAATCATTTTTCCCTAAGAACTTATTTAATCTATCGATAAGTCTCATAATTTTATTTTCCATCATTAAGGAGCTTTTCCTAGAGAAAAAAGAAGTCCAAATTTCATTTTGGGAGGAAAGAAAGAAAATTTTTTAAATTAAGATTTAGCACGTCTTAGGCTGGGTGTAACTTTTCATGACTCAGTTAACATAGGTTAGGAATGGCCAAGCATGTTTGAATATTCTGCTTTTGTGAGGCGTGGGCATTGCCAATGGTTGAAAGTTATGGTAGCTGTAATTCAGAAGTGGGAATAGTAGTGTCAACCTGAGAAAAATGTAGCACTATAGTAACAAGCCAAATTGCTGGCATTGTCAGTAGCTGTGATTTCACTGTATTGATTGTTCCCTGTGAAACGTGAAGCTCTTTATTGGAATCATTTGTATGGGTGTCATATTGGGTTAATTGCAAAGCAATTGGATTTAATAATAATATAATGGTGTATCCGTGTACATCGATTGCTAGAATTGTGAGATGTGAATTGTACTTGATCACGAGGTTGTGCTTCCCTATGCCACAAGATGAGCAAGTCCTAGGCTTATCAGGTAAATTTAAGCTGCCTAGGGTGAGCTTTAACTTATATGCCAGTTTGGATTGTTATTGCAAATAGGCCTGGAACATGACTGGTTATAAATGGGATGACCTTGAACTTGAATTGTTTTATTTTTTTATTTTTTTATTTTTTTTTTTTTTTTTTTTTTTTTGAGACGGAGTCTCGCGCTGTGTCACCCAGGCTGGAGTGCAGTGGCGATCTCGGCTCACTGCAAGCTCCGCCTCCCAGGTTCACGCCATTCTCCTGCCTCAGCCTCCGAGTAGCTGGGACTACAGGCGCCCGCCACCACGCCCGGCTAGTTTTTTTTTGTATTTTTAGTAGAGACGGGGTTTCACCATGTTAGCCAGGATGGTCTCGATCTCCTGACCTCGTGATCCGCCCGTCTCGGCCTCCCAAAGTGCTGGGATTACAGGCTTGAGCCACCGCGCCCGGCCTTGAATTGTTTTAAAAAGCATAGCTTCATGTTGAGTTAACAGCATGACGTGAAGATTAGTACCAACATAAACACAGTGAATGAAGGCTTTCTGTTGGCCATGCTTTCTTGTAGAATTTCATATTTACTAAAATTATTTAAGTCTTAGCTAAGTTGCTTAGTCCCATTAAGTAAGAAATGTAAAAAAGATGGTTTTCAAAATGGGCAGAAATTCCCTGAACAGCATGGTCTCATGCCAAATAAACAAATCAATGACCGAGTTAATAATTTCATAATAATTGAAGATAAAACATAGTTATATATTTGCACAGTTATTTTTAACATTTAAAATTGGTGGATATTTTTCACTTTTCCAGTTGAAGGATACTCCTTTCCAAAAGCAATGGAACAAGGAAACAATAGATTTTTATGGGAAAATTCCACATCCAAGAGATGAAAGAAAACCTTAAAAATCAAGACAAATCTAAGTAGGAAAACTTGAGGTTTTAAAGAAAGACGAAAAAGGAAGAGGAGGAGGAAGAAGAGAATGAAAAACAGATGAATTAGAAAATAAGAAGATTGGTTGGGCACAGTGGCTCACGCCTGTAATCCCAACACTTTGGGCGAGCAGATCACTTGAGGTCAGGAGTGAGACCAGCCTAGCCAATATGGTGAAATGCTGCCTCTACTAAAAATACAAAGAAATTAGCCAGGTGTGGGGGCACATGCCTGTAAATCCAGCTACTACGGAGGCTGAGGCAGGAGAATCGCTTGAACCTGGGAGACGGAGGTTGCAGTGAGCCCAGATCATGTTATTGTGGCACTCCAGCCTGTCTCCAAAAAAAAAAAAAGATAGAAAGAAAGAAAGAAAATGAGAAGATTGAGTAACCGTAAATCCTGTCTGGCACAATATAGGCACTCAAAAAATGTTTTTGAATATATAATTTGATTAACTAAGTGGAAAAAAAAGATAGTAAAAAAATGAGTAATAAAATAAATAAATAAATAAAAATGTATTGTCTAGACTGTTGTATCTGATGTTTCTAAATAGAAACAACCAATGTTTAGGCCAAGCTTTGCCACATGAGTTTACACTAAACTATCATTTCCACCAGTTATATTGACTGTGTTCACTGTTTGAACTAGTACAATCTCTATAACACTTTCTTCACATCATTTGACTTTATGATCAAATTAGAGAGGTGACTGGGAGAACCACTAACTTCTACAATTCATCCAAAAGCGAATGCAAAATCACTCACCCAAAGCCAGTACTACCGGGACCAAAGGCCTCTCATTTCCCTTCTGCTTTGGTGAGTCTGACCTTCTTACCAACTTAAACATCATTTTGGGGGTTACTAAGTCAAACATAAAATTAAATATGCCTAATAAGTGTATTTATCTATTAAGATATTAGCTATATGTATTAGTTTCCTATAGGTTGGTCTTTGTAAGAGCACAGACCAATGCTACAAGATGTTTATTAAACATTTTTCCAAAAGCTGTTCGCATGAGTGTGTTCAGGGCTGAGCAGAGCCCCTTTCTAACTGCTAATGAATTCTATGACCACGTGTTCAGGGCTGCGCCTGACTGAAGATGACAGCTGAATCAACTGAAAACAAACAGCAGCAACAGAAGAGAGAGAGGGAAAAGTTACTTTTATCTTTTACACAGATCTTTATTTTAATTTGATATACATGTAGTGATAATATTGCAGACGTAGGAGGACTTTGGGAATCTAGGAAATTCTAAAAGGGAGGCCTGAGGGAGATGAAACATACTAACACTGGGAGGGAGATGCATGTTTGTGGATAAAGTTCCACACATGGTATCCTGCGGTGTGATGGGAACCACAGGAGTCGGCACCCTCTGTCGTGGCTACAGTTCCAGTCTCTAGAGTTCCAATCTCTTGCTGTGATTTTACCATGTAGATGCCAGACACTGAATTTTCTTAATCGAAGCAAGACTGTTTAGGTCAAAATAGTAGAATGATGCGAATTTAAGTAGGAATCAACAACAACAAAAAAGCAACATGAACACAATGAACTCTTGTGTTACTATTCAAACATTTAGGTATCTCCACATAAACATTCCTGTTAAAAAAGTACATATATTTTTTCAGATATTACTATGAAATTTGGACCTGATACCCAAGAAAAGTTAAAAAATAACCTTCTCATTCTAAGCATGTCCTTCCTCTGAATGATCGGAATAGGCTAATATTATTAAATACATAATATTTATTATGTATTCTATAGGCACCTTTTTCTTTGTTCATAAGCATCTTATTCATCATCTGGAGAAAAAAAAATTGAAATCCCTATTTGCTTTTAGTTTCTCTTGCTTTATGGGAGTCCCACCTTCCCTTTTTCTATGGTATTTCTATGCCCTTGCTACTGTAACAGCAAAGAAAAACAAGACCACCAGGCAAGGTGGCTCACGCCTATAATCCCAGCACTTTGGGAGGCTGAGGCAGGAGGAACATGTGAAACCAAAAGTTGGAGACCAGGCTTCTGGTGAACATAGCAAATACTCTACTAAAAGTAATTTTTTTTTTTTTTTTTTTTTTTTGAGACATTGTTTCACTCTTATTGCCCAGGCTGGAGTGCAATGGCACGATCTCAGCTCACTGCAACCTCCACCTCCCAGTTTCAAGTGATTCTCCTACCTCAGGCTCCCAAGTAACTGGGATTACAGGCGTGCATCACCACGCCCGGCTTATTTTGTATTTTTAGTATAGAGGTGGTTTCACCATGTTGGTCAGCACCATGCTGGTCACCATGCTGGTCTCGAACTCCTGACCTCAGGTGATCCTCCCAGCTCGGCATCCCAAAGTGCTGAGATTACAGGCATGAGACACCGTGCCTGATCTAAAAGTAATTTTTAAAAATTAGCCAGCTATGGTAGCACATACCTGTAGTCCCAGCTACTTGGGAGGCTGAGGTGGGAGGATTGCTTGATCCCAGGAGATGGAGGCTGTAGTGAACTATGACCACACCCCTGCACTCCAGACTGGGCAACAGAGAGAGACCCTGTCTCAAAAAAAAAAAAAAAAAAAAAAAAAAAAACCAAGGAGAAAGAAAAAGAAAAACAAGACACCCACAGTGTTTGTGTGCAAAGTCCCACCAAACTGCTCTCCCCTCCAAAACCTGTGCCCTGTGTCCCTGGGCAGACACTGGCTGAAAAAAATGGGACTCAGGGAGGGAGAAGGAGGGAGGAGATTACAAAAGCCAAATGGTACCACAGCACAGGGAATGCTGCTGGGGTTTCTCTTAGGCTTCAGTTCCTGTCTTACAAAAGATTTGCAGTTTTTATCCTGTCTTGGAACAAATAGAACCACGGCTGTTGTTTCACAATCTGTGCAGCTGATTGCATAGACTGGTTGCACATTTCTAATTCTATCACATTTCCAGCAGTTGTAAATGTTCCTACCTCTGGGACAGGAGGATGTTACATTGGTTTATTGTTGGAAGAAAGGACAATATAATAGGGAGGGATGGCGGGAGACTGGGGGGTGGGGGAAGGCACATACTCATTACTCCACATGATTCGTTGCTTGGCCATCTTCTTCCCGCTTCCACGCACCTGTTCATGTTCATACTGACCATGTTTCAAACTCGGAAGAGAGGCACCCACTCTAACAATTAGGACCATACTTGCATAACCTGGATTATGTTTGAAATCAAAACCATCCCAGAATATCTAGAACATGAGATAGCCCTATTCACAGCATTTCTTCCCCTCTATCCATCTATTAAAATCTACCCCATTGTCTAGGGACTCATTGGAGCATCCCTCCTTCAAGAAAACTCCTTTAGCTATTCCAATGTAGTGTGACTCTCCTTCTGAACTGGTAGCATGAAAAACAGTCTTATACTTATTACAATGTTGATTATAACTATTGAGTATATTATGATATTATATAATCACTTCATCCATATTATTTTTAGATTTTTACCATGTAAAGGAAATCATCCATGTTATTTTTATAAAAGTGTAAAAAGGGAAAATTTTTTCGAGAAATATATATGTATGCTGTGGCATTAGACAGTGACTCTAATATATATGTTTTCATGTAGTGTATGTAAATGTCGACCATTACTTAAGCACCGCACTGTTTAACATAACATGCTATAGTGTTGGAGGTCTTAGTTTCTGAGGCTGTTCATGTTTATAAACTATTTTGCCTACTCCCATAACCCTCTAAAAGAGATATATCTATATTCAATTTTCACAATTATATTAATAGATGAAGGCATAGATTAGGAGATAACCTATCTAATGATTCTTTTTGTAACAAGTTTTAAAATCACCAGCCAAGAGAGGAGCATCATCAGTACGGTGCCTAGGGGCTCGGCCACTCTATAGACACAGTTATAGTGCCTCATATTTGATGCCTTGTGTTTCCTTGTCTCCTTGTTTTACTATCTCTATTTTTTATAATAGAATTGTACCCCTTTGATGTTTGAAGAGATCAAGTATCATGCCTTCCTTCACTACTGCTGCTACCTAGAATGTCCATTGACATTGTCTACATCTGGTCATTTAGTCTTTGCCTCAACAAATACATGTGATATAGAATATTTCTATCAATATTAGATTTGTGAACGTAACATTTCTAATATTGATGTCACATTGTCAGAAAAGTCTATTCTTATAGTCAACAAAAATTTGATCCATTATCTCCAACTTCTAAACTTTGGTTCTAAATATGATCTCTGAAGGAATTTTAAAAAATCTACCCCCAATTTTCCAAGAAAGCCCTTCATAAATGCATAGCTTTTTCACTGTTCCACATGCATATTCTCTTCTCTAGGTCAAAGGGCCTCGATTCTTCCAAAGGTTCTTTTAGGCATTTCAACATTCTTCTCTTTCATTCATTCAATCAACTTTTGCTGAAGATCCACTACATTTAAAGCATTGTGCTGCATGCTGTCTATATGATGATGAGCAAAATCAGACATGGTTCCTGTTCTCATGGAGCTCAGAGACAGGGAAAACATTTATTACATAATCACACTAGTGGATTGATCATTCAAAGCTCAGATAAGGACTCAGAAGGAAAAGACCACTATTCTATGCAAGCATAAGACAAAGGAACCTGCCTCTGAGAATCCAGGAAAGATTTTTCTAATAAAGAGATGATTGAGTTGAGACTTGAAGAAATAGCAAAATAAAGGGAAGAAGGGAGGACAGACAAAAAAACAGATAGAGGAGACAGCATGTTCATGGATGCTGAAAAGAGAGGGTGCATGGCGTGCTCAAAGCAAGAGAGAATAGTATGATTAGGGTACAGAAAATGAGGGATAGAAAGGTGAGAGGTAAAGTTAGAGAGTCCAGCAGAAATAACATTTTTGGGAGCCCTAAAGGCCTGTTAGAGTTTTGGGTTTTATCCTCAAAACAATAGGAAGTCACTGACAGCTGTGACAAATTGTATTACTGGTCAACAAATACTCTGGTCTCACTTCCTCCAGTGCACCTCCCTATGGGAGGATCATGCATCCCTTCCCTGTCGAACTCAGAAGATGTGACCTGCTTTAGCCAATGAAATGTAGGCAGCAATGATAAGTATCCCTTCCGGGCAGAAGCTTTAAGACCCTGCATGTGGGTTGCCCTTTCTCTTTTCCCTCTACCTTGACCGGCAATGTTCTACATAGAGGCCACTTCCTCAGCCTGAATTCCAAAGTTTCCATGGAGCAGGGCCACAGACATACCATGAATAAGCAATAAACTGTTCTTGTTGAAAACTAATAAGATTTCTGAGGTTGTTTGTTACCATAGTGTTACCTCACTTATTCTGACAAATACAAAGAGTTTTACAAGGCCTAAGGGAACATGACTGTTTTGGTCCATTTGTGCTGCTATAACAAAATAGCATAGACTAGGTGTCTTATAAACAAGAGAAATTTGTTTCTCACAGTTCTGGAGGCTGGAAAGTCCAAGATCAGAGTGCCAGCAGATCCCGTGTCTGGTAAGGATCTGCTTCTTGGTTTGCAGATGGCTATCTTCTCCTTGTGTCCTCACATGGTGAAGAGCAGAGAGAGTGGAAGTCACCTGTCTTTTCTTGTAAGGGCACTAATCCCATTCATGCAGGCTTCACCCTCATGACCTAATGACCTCTCAAAGGCCCTACCTCCAAATACCATCACACTGGGTATTAAGCTTTTAACAAAAGAATTTTGGGGGAAAACAAGTATTCAGTCCACGACAATAATGAGATTTGTGTTTTAAAAAGATGAGTAACCGCTATTCAGAAAGTAAACTGAAAGGAAACTAAAGTAGATTCTGGAAAACCAGTTAGGCAGTTATTATATTTACAGATAGAGGATAATGGTAAATTGGACAATGGTGAACATAGAGATAGAAAGCTGTAGATATATCCAAAAGCTGTTTAGGAGGTAGAGTTTTTAGGGCTTGGTGATATATATGGATCTTTTGTGGGTGGCAGGGAAGATGGAGAAATGGAGGTATCAAGGATGATGGTGACTTATGATGAAATGGTTAAAATTAAAGGAGGACAATATTTGAGGGAAAAGATCGTGAAGTTAGCTTAGAACATGTGGAATCTGAGATAGCTTTGACACAGCCAGCTGATGCTGAGCAGGAAGGTGGCTACAAATCTAGAACTCCAAGACTGGCTTAGACTAAAAATTTAGGAATCACTGATGTGTAATGGTAGCTATAGGTGGTGGTGAGTTTGTCTGGGTATAAAAGTGAAGGGGAGAGATTTCATGACTAATGTTGAGAAGCTCCAAAATTTAACATCTGGGTAATAAACTTACTTATATTAAGAGGGGCTAGCCAGAAGGGAGAGAAGAGAATCAGGAGAATATGATGTCTCAGAAGCCCCTAAAGACAAGAGTATTTTTCAAGAAACAGAGCAAATAACAGTCTTAACAGTGTCAAGACCGCTCAAACCTCAAGAAAGATAAGGAGCAAACAGCCTATACTGGATTTAGCAACATGAAGGTCATCAATGGCCTTTGCCACAGCTGGTTTTTGCCACAATGATGAGGCAGAAGTCCACTGATACAGAGCCACACACAGCCCTCCCGAGTCCCTGCAAGCTTTGTCAAGGACACCAGTGAGTGAGAGGTCTGCATGCTCAGTGCATGGTATCCCCGCAGGAAGATCACCCTCTTACACACAAGTCCTCCCGATGGGGCTCACTACCATGAGCCTGAGCCTGTGTGGACACAGGAGCCCTGGTCCCCTTCCTTTACCTTCTCCAGAAGTTAAAAGGAAATTATAGCCCCAAGTCATTAAAAAACAATTATTTAACACCATTTTGTAGATAGTTAGGAAAATAGGATTAAATACTGACACAGATGCCATGATATCCAGCTATAAAACTAAACAAACCCTCAACAAGTTTATTCACATCTGCTCAGTAAAAAGAAAGCACCAGAGGCCAGGCACAGTGGCTCACGCCTGTAATCCCAGCACTTTGTGAGGCTGAGGTGGGCAGATGACTTGAGGTCAGGATTTCAAGACCAGCCTGGCCAACATGGTGAAAACCCGTCTCTACTAAAAATGCAAATAATTAGCTGGACGTGGTGAGAGGTGCCTGTAATCCCAGATACTGGGGAGGCTGAGGCAGGAGAATTGCTTGAACTCGGGAGGTGGAGGTTGCAGTGAGCTGAGATTGTGCCACTGCACTCTAGCCTGAGCAACATCTGCCACCTCAAACTGTTACTGCCTCGTGCCTCTGTCTCTGTCCCCTGACCCTCTCCAATTCATTTTGCACAAGCACCAGCCTGCCAGAATCCTATCCCTAAAATCCTGCTTTCACCATTTCTTTTTTCGAAGACTTACAATGGCTTCCTATTTGGGGCACATAAAATGTAAAGTTTTCTGTTTAGAACGCACAACAAAGCCCCATGCGATGACTCACAACTGTAATCCCAGCACTTTGGCAGGCCAAGGTGGGAGCATCCCTTGAGTCCAAGTGTTCAACACCAACCTGGCAACATAGCAAGACTCCATTTCTACAAAAAAAAAAAAAAAAAAAAAAAAAATTAGCTGGGCGTGGTAGCGCACGCCTGTAGTCCCAGCGGGCTGAGGAGGGAGAATGGTTTGATCCCAGGAGTTCAAGGCTGCAGTGAATTATGATCACACCACTGCACTCCAGCCTTCCAGCCTGGGCAACAGAGTAAGACCCTCTTACTCTGTTTTTAAATAAATAAATAAATACCACAGAACATTCCACAATCTGGCCCCCTTTATTCATTCAATCGTTTTACCTCCTCCTCCACGGGGCTGGCATCAGAACCAGCTCCCCACATTCCTCTCTGTCCTTCCCTCTGTGCTTTGGTACCTACCTCTCCTTTGTCTGAAATATCCTCTGCTAGTCCCTTCACCGAGTCAAATGCCACCCATCTTTCAAAGTCCAGTAGGAAAACTCTAATGTTGAAATTGCTTTACCTTCTACAAGAAAATTGCCACTAAAAAAACTAACTTTATGGAGGTTTTGCTATGCATGCTCTTTACATGAATTATCTCACTTAGTACTCAGAATAGACCTGTGAGGTAAGCAACATTTTGCAAATGATGAGATTAAGTTAATTTATGTAAAGCACCTAGAACAGTGCCTGCCCATAATAAAGATTCAATAAACATTGGCTGTCGTTATGCTTACTAGAGGGATTTAGTCATTTTCCCAGATTACTCAGCAGCAAGTGAAAGAGCTGGAATTCCAATTCTGGCTTCAGAGCCCATCCTCTATCTTGCTAAGGGCAAAAGTGCTCTATTTGCACAGCTCCCACCTTGCCAAGCTTCCCCAACTCTTGAATGTTTTAGCCGTTGGGGTATCTGTTCTCTTCTGCTTGGCATGCAAGGGCTAGCTTACTTGCACTTTTAGTTTTTCTTCAGTATATGTTTTTTGTTTTGTTTTGCTTTTTGAGACACAGCTTTGCTGTGTCACCCAGGCTAGAGTGCAGTGGCACGATCTTGGCTCACTGCAACCCCTGCCTCCTGGGTTCACATGATTCTCCTGCCTCAGCCTCCCGTGTAGCTGGAGTTACAGGCATGTACCACCATGCCAGGCTAATTTTTGTATTTTTACTAGAGACATGGTTTCACCATGTTGGCCAGGCTGGTCTCAAACTCCTGACCTCAAGTGATCTGCCAGCCTCAGCCCCAAGTCCTGGGATTACAGGCGTGAGCCACCGCACCTGCCCAGTATATGTTGTCTTAACACTATGACTATGCTGCCACTTGCTCAAGAGTAAAGATCAGTGGTGTGCTGATGAATGTCTAACAGCCAGCCCTCCAGGAGGGGAGGGTGATGTGTTTGCTGATTTCAGTGGTATAAACACTCCTCCCACAGCCAATTTCAAGATATCAAAGTAAAGTCAATCATCGCAAAGCTTCTGAGACTTTAACAATTAGCTCTTGTGAGTTGGTGCAAGCTGGCTGTGGCACACCACTGATACTAAGGAGTGTGTCTTGTGCTGTATTCTCTAGTATCTTTCTTAGTTCCACGCACAGTGCTGAGCAAATAGGATGCATGACCACATATAGGGAGCTTCTGGTTCGAGGTTGCAAATTGCATATAAACATTTATTCAGCCAACTCCCCAAAATCCCATTAAAATGATGATAGGCAAAAAAGAATACTTCCATGAGGGTGCTTAAACACAAAAGGGTGCCAACAACCAATTAGAAAATTTGAAAAATGTATGAAAGACACAAAGGCAGATAGAATCCCATTGATGGATGAACCAGAGGAAATCACAACTGAAATAAGTCCGGATGAGGGCTGCTGTGGAGATGGGAGGTATATTAGGCCGTTCTTGCATTGCTATAAACAAATACTTGGCCAGGCACGCTGGCTCACGCCTGTAATCCTAGCACTTTGGGAGGCAAGTGGATCACAAGGTCAGGAGTTCAAAACCAGCCTGGCCAATATGGTGAAACCCTGTCTCTAGTAAAAATACAAATATTAGTCAGGCGTGGTGGTGGCACCTGTAATCCCAGCTACTGGGGAGGCTGAGGTGGGAGAATTGCTTTAACCCAGGAGGCAGAGGTTGCAGTAAGCTGAGATTAGGCCACTGCACTCCAGCCTGGGCAACAGAGGGAGACCATCTCAAAAAAAACAAAAAACAAAAAAAGTCAAGTGAGAAACTTCTAGAGCTCCTACAGTAAAAATGTACACTCATTCCGCAAGAACACTTTCACATCCCCTAGGAAAGAAAAAAATAATAAAGGGCAGTTCACAGTCAAAAATTACAAGGCCCATGAAGAAATAAATTACCATGAGGTGGAGTCAACAGACACAGCAAATGGAAGAATCAGCCCTCAGAGAGCTGCAAATAAAAGCAAGCACACTCTAAAAGAGACTATGAACTAACTCTAACGTGACTAAAGGTATACACAAAGGCATATAAACTATAACGAAAGGCAACAATAATATAAAAACAGAGGAAACAACTTTGAAAAAAAATCGAGTCTCTATAAATGACAAATATGGTCATTGAAATTAAAAACTCAATGAACAGGGCCAGGGGCAGTGGCTCATGCTTGTAATCCCAGCACTCTGGGAGACTGAGGTGGGCGGATCACTTGAGCTCAGAAGTTCGAGACAAGCCTGGCCAACATGGTGAAACTTTGTCTCTACCAAAAAAAAAAAATCCAAAGACTAGTCCAGCATAGTGATGCACGCCTGTAATCCCAGCCACTCAGGAGGCTGAGGCACGAGAATTGCTTGAACCCACGAGGCAGAGGTTACAATAGGCCAAGATTGCGCTACCAAACTCCAGCCTGGGTGACAGAGCGAGACTCCTTCTTAAAAAAAAAAAAAAAAAAGAAGAAGAGAAAAGAAAAAGAAAACCTTAATGAACAGGGTAATGAATAGATAAAAGTGAGGAAAGACTCCATAAATCAGTAGATAGATTTTAGGAAATTTTTCAGAATGCAGAAAAAATGCACAAACATTACCTCATAGGTACCATCCCAAAATTTTGAATCTACTTTGTTCTTTTAGTTAACGTAATCTCTCTAGATTAGGTCTAAACATGAATTACCTTATACCAGATTCTGCTCTGTAGTGAACTGGCCAAGAGGACAATGTAGCTTAATCCCAGTTTTGTAGAATTCAGATTACAGTTTACATAGGGTCATGAGCCAAGTAATGACGTTTCGGTTAACCATGAGCTGCATATATCATGGTGGCCCCATAAGATTATAAAGGAGCTGAAATATTCCTATTGCCTAGTGAAGTCATAGCTGTCATAACATTGCAGCCCAATGCACTACTCGTGTGTGTGTGTGTGTGTGTTTGTGCGGTGATGCTGGTGTAAACAAACCTACTGTGCTGCCAGTTGTATAAAAGTCTAACCCATACAATTATGTACATTACGTAATACAGCTGAGAGTTTTTCAGAACTAAAGAAAAACATAAACAAGTCTTCAGATTTCAGAAGCATACAAAGGCCCTAAGGTATAAAAATCAAAAATTAAAATGTCACAATTTGTTACACTATGATGAAACTTCAGAATGTCAATGATAAGAACAAAAATCTTAACAAAGGACAAAAGCAAATCTCCTAAAAGCAAAAAGCAAAAAAAAATCCAATTAAACCATCATCAAATTTGTCATCAGTCTCAAAAGACGTTTGTAGGACATGAATGGCATCTTTGGATCCCATGGTGCTAACGGAAGATAATTCTCATCTTAGATCATGCTCATTCCATACCCAGTTAAATTTTCATTCAGGACTGAGAATGAAACAAGTACATTTTAAATCAACAATCTTGGGAGTTAGCCACCCAATAACCCTTTCTCAAAGAGCTACTAGGCTGGGCTCGGTGGCTCACGACTGTAATCCCAGCACTTTGGGAGGCCCAGGTGGGCAGATCAACTGAGGTCAGGCATTTGAGACCAGCCTGGCCAACATGGTGAAACCCCGTCTCTACTAAAAATACAAAAATTAGCTGCACATGGTGGCACTTGCCTGCAATACTAGCTACTCAGGAGGCTGAGGCAGGAGAATCACTTGAACCCAGGAGGCAGAGATTGCAGTGAGCAGAGAGCAGAGATCATGGCACTGCACTCTAGCCTAGGCGACAGAGTGAGACTCCACTTCAAAAATAATAATAAAATAAAATAAATGACCTACTAAAGGGTTTACTTCAGTAAGGAAAACCACAGAATCCAGACAGAAGAAGTCGAGGACAAAATCCAAGGATAAATAAAGAAATTTGTATATATATTGTCAAAGAACAATAAGAAATACTGATAACCAACTTGAGACGACCTTAAAAATAAGATAATGCTGAGTACCAGCCAACAACAACATGGAAGACTGCAGAGGAAAATCTGAATGAAAAATTCCTAAGCTTCCTATATTAGTCTGGAGGAGAAGAGAGATATTAACTAACTTCACATTCTTTAAGAATTTTAAAAACTAAATATTAAAGGAATAGAATTATAATGTATAATTTTTTAACCAAAAGAGGGGAAAAGAAGGAAAATAAAAGAATATAACAATGAGATATCGACAATTCAATGAAAGGCAGGAATGAGAGGAATGGGAAAATACCCAGAAATATAAAATCTAAATCAATTCCAAATAAATCTGAATTAACAGCCTAAAAAATATGTTGACTGATGCATAATAAGTTATATAAATGCATACATATTTTTTTTAAAAATCAATACAAAATATTGTTCATGGACAGATATATGAAGAAAAATATAAAAACAGGCCAGGCACAGTGGCTCATGCCTGTAATTCCAGTACTGAGGGAGGCTGAGGCAGGAGGATCACTTGAGTCCAGGAGTTTGAGACCAGCCTGGCCAACATAGTGACATCTCGTCTCTACAAAAAATAAACAAAATTAGCTGAGTGTGGTGGAGCATGCCTGTGATCCTAGCTACTTGGGAGGCTGAAATGGGAGAACCGCTTGAGCCCAGGAGGTTGCACTGAGCCAAAATTGTGCCACTACACTCCAGCCTGAGCAACAGAGCAAGACACTGTATCCAAAAAAAAAAGGACAGAAAAAGAAAAATATGAAAACATGGATGGGAAAGATAGTGGCTCCTTCCTGCGGGGAAGGAAGATTGAAGACAGGTATAAAGGGGTTTCAGAGTACTTTCACTTTTTTTTTATAATGAGAAACCAAAAAAAGGAAGAGAAGAAGGAGGAGGAAGAGGAAGAGGAGGAAGGAAGGAAGATCAATGATGAGCCATTCAGTCCAACACAAATAATTGTACACAAACAGGCAACTCAAGAAAACTGCCCCCTCACAAATTAAAAAGCACGGAAAAACAGATAAGGCATGAGTAAGTACAAAGTAAGACCTACAAAGGATGATTTAAAAACCGTTTGTCTTCAGTTACCGGTATTGGCTTTGACCTCCTAACTGGAAAAGAAAATGGATTTAACTTGCAAAAAAGAGATTAATATTAGCCTGGGCACGCCTGTAACCCCAGCACTTTGGGAGGCCGAGGTGGGTGGATCACGAGGTCAGGAGTTCAAGACCAGCTTGACCAACACAGTGAAACCCCATCTCTACTAAAAATACAGAAAATTAGCTGGGCGTGGTGGCGGGCACCTGTAATCCCAGCTACTCAGGAGGTTGAGACAGAGAATTGCTTGAACCTGGGAGGCGGAGGCTATACTGAGCCGAGATCACGCCACTGCACTCCAGCCTGGATGCCAGACCAAGACTCTGTCAAAAAAAAAAAAAAAAAAAAAAAGATTTATATTAGAGTGAAGGGTGACTATGTGACTCTAGGATATTTTAATATTTGACAGAGTTTAGTGTATATATTTTAGAAGAGTCTTGTATCCTTGAAATATTTACAAATAAGAATAATTTGACTAATTTAATAAAGACCTCTTTCTGAAGGCAAAAGGGTACACTACTAGATCACTGGTTCTCAAACTTAGTGATCTGAAAATTTGGGGGTAAAAAACTGCAAAAGGTGTTGAACAAGTAAAAGCAACCTCAGGATGCTTCCAATTCTTTTTTTTTCCTTTTCTTTTTTTGAGACAGGGTGTCTGTCTGTCTCTGAGGCTAGAGTGCAGTAGTACGATCATGGCTTGTTGCAGCACAGACCTCCTGGGCTCAAAAAATCCTCCATCCTTGGCCTCCTGAGTAGCTGGGACTGTAGATGCATGCCACCACACCTCAGTAATTTTTTAAAAAATGTTTTGTAGAGACAGGCATCTCACTATGCTGCCCAGGCTGGTTTCAACCTCCTGGGCTCAACGATCCTCCTACCTCAGCCTCCCAAGTGCTGGGATCAAAGGCGTGAGCCAATTCTAAAAGCCTCAAGCCAAAGAGGTTCCTCCATCCACTGCCATTTGCCAGTATTCTGAAGAGGAGGAGGAGGAGGAAAAGGAGGAGGGAGGAGGAAGGGGAGGAAGAAGAGGAAGAGCTCAAAAGTAAAACTAAATCACTCACCTACTTTTACCTACACATTGCTACTTTTACCTACTTGTTCTCTGTCATTTCTCACTAAGGCAAAGAGTTGGATGCAAAGAGAATTTGAATAAATTTGATGGCTTTCTGCTACATTTCCTCTCCCACAATTTTTCTTCAGGTATTAGCTCTCCCTTACCTTGGCCAGAGTCAAGAGAAAGAAGGATTGAATTACTTCTCTTTCAAATCAATTATCAGTGGGAAATTTTGCTACTGGTTTTTATTAAGTTTATGGCAGCTAAAAATGTAGATTCTGCTCTTCTGTCTTTTTTCAAAGTAATGACAAAGGTTTTTTACCCAGACATCAAGACCACCAGATATATCTTGAGTCAGTCCTGTAAGACTCTTCACACTACAGAATGGTACCATGAGTACTTTGAGGACTACCAGACTATATGACCTCAACCATTCCAGCAAGAGGGAGATTCTGAAATGGCATTTTTTCCCCCAATACTCTTTTCTTATTGAGGTATAATTTACATATTATAAAATGTACATACTTTAAATATACAATTCTGTTAATTTTGATGAAACTATATACTCATCTCAATCAGGATACAGTGTAAAGTCATTTTTAAAGGGAGTTTATTACCTGGATAGACCCAATAGAAAATGAAGCACAATAACTTCTTCAATTTCCAGATCTTATATTTGAAATGGTAGAAACAGCATCAAAGACTTACAGCTAATGAGAGACAGTGTGGCAAACAGTGCATTTTACCCCATCTGTAAGAACAGTTCTATTTTCCATAGTCACTTAGATAAGCAACAGTAAATGCTATAAATCACTGTAAAGTGATTTGTATTTTCAAGTACAAATCTTAACATTTATATGCTGAAAAGCGATTCATCATACTTTATTTCTTTCAAATTTCCTTACACCGCCACATGAATAAGCGATATATCTTATCTTCTGTACTATCTGAAAAATCTGGATTAACAGCCTTGGCTGAATTCTATTCTAGCCACAGGGGTACAGGGCTACAAATAGTTCTCTTTAAGTCAAAGGAAAATAACAACAAATACAGGAACACCTCACTCTGAAGTTCCTTTATTTTGGCTTAAGCCTCTCTTAACAGGCTCTTTTCAAGCCTTTGGAGCATTATTAAACGGTCCTACTATTGATTTTCAGTGCTTAGTGCACGTGAAAATGGAGCGCCTTCAGCTCTAATGACTGAAGTCCCCTCACTGTCTAAAGGACAGGTACAAAGGCAGAAGATGCACTTGGAGTTCATCCTTACAACCATCCTCATGACTTAGATTTTAATGCCTGGAAATAGGACAGGTGGGAAATAGGGCACGGAATTCAACTCATCTCTCTTACTTAAATATAGCACTGCTGCTATTTCTGTTACTTACCTTGTGAAATTTTGTAAGTATTGGTATATTTTGCTATTCAGCATGAAGCTGTATGCTTCATTTCCACCTTTGAAATCCAAATTTCCAAGTAATCACTTTTAGGACAGCATTCCTCTATTTTCAGCTTCATTCTCCATGGACCATTTATTTATTTGTGATGCCAAGCCATTGAGTAACCAGAGGTTACAGTAAGAATTCGTCATGCCAGTTTCCATCTTAAAAAGAAAAGCCTTCAAGACAAACAAACCATTTTTTAATGGGTAAAAGAAATGAACAAGCATTTCACATAAGAGGGAAAAGAGAATAGTCTCATAAGTTCAACCTCATAAATAATCAGGAAAGTGCAAATTAAAGCCACAATGAGACACCATTTCACACCCCATCAGATTAGCAAAAATTTGTAGTCTGACAATACCAAGTGTTGATGAGGATGTGAAACTACAGAAACTCTCATACAGATCGGTATGGGGGGAGGTGTCTAAATGGGTAAAGCATGTTGGAAAGCAATGTGTATTACCTAGTGAAGGTGGTGCACACACCCTTTATCCCAGGTATTCTATTTCTGGGAGACATATGTACACACACACACACACACACACACAATGGACTGTATGTTAGGGTTAGGTGATATTAGTGTTCCTTTTATTGTGTGACAATTCTGAAGTATTTAGGAGTGAAAGTCAAGATGTCTACAATTTTTAAATGGTTCAGCAAAAACAAAAAACAAAACAAAACAAAAAACCAACGTGGAATGTGGAGAGAGACAAGGAGAAAGAGAGAAACAAAGAAAGCAAATGTGATAAACTGTCTTTAAAAGGGAGCAGCAGGCTCTGAGGGCAGAGTCTGCAAGTTTGAATCATGGCTCTGCCAGTTATTGATTGTAATCTGGGTAATTGATTGAAGCTCTGTCTACCTCGGCTTAATCATCTGTAGAATAGGAGTAATGGTGGTATACACTTGACACAGATGTGGCATTAAATAAAGTAATTCATGTGAAGTACTCCAAGCAATTGCTGCTTCCTTACAAGCCTTCAATAAACGTTAGTTATTACTTCTGTTAGTTCCATTCTGCAGATGATATAAGTAGAGACTCAAAAAAGTGAAGTATAGGCTGGGCGAGGTGGCTCACGCCTATAATCCCAGTATTCTGGGAGGCCGAGGCAGGCAGATTGCCTGAGCTCAGGAGTTCGCGACCAACTTGGGCAACACGGTGAAACTCCGTCTCTACTAAAATACAAAAAATTAGCCGGGCGTAGTGGCGGGCGCCTGTAGTCCCAGCTACTCGGGAGATTGAGGCAGGAGAATGGAGTGAACCCGGGAGGCGGAGCTTGCACTGAGCCGAGATTTCGCCACTGCACTCCAGCCTGGGGACAGGGCGAAACTCTGTCTCAAAAAAAAAAAAAAAAAATTAGCGGTTTGTGGCGGCAGGCGCCTGTAATCCCAGCTACTCGGGAGGCTGAGGCAGGAGAATCACTTGAACCTGGGAGGCAGAGATTGCAGTGAGCCAAGATCGCGCCACTGCACTCCACCCTGGGCAACAGAGCAAGACTCTGTCTCAAAAAAAAAAAAAAAGTTTTGGTTTAAAACCATGTTGAACTTCATCACAGCACTTTGTATAGGAGTGAGAAATTACTACCTAGATATTTAATAGGTGAATAGTAATAAACCAAAGAAATATTCTTACATTGAACTCATTTGCAGCCATTAAAATTGTTTTTGTTTTTGTTTTGAGATGGAGTCTCGCTCTGTCGCCCAGGCTGGAGTGCAGTGGCCGGATCTCAGCTCACTGCAAGCTCCGCCTCCCAGGTTTACGCCATTCTCCTGCCTCAGCCTCCCGAGTAGCTGGGACTACAGGCGCCCGCCACCTCGCCCAGCTAGTTTTTTGTATTTTTTGGTAGAGACGGGGTTTCACCGTGTTAGCCAGGATGGTCTCGATCTCCTGACCTTGTGATCCGCCCGTCTCAGCCTCCCAAAGTGCTGGGATTACAGGCTTGAGCCACCGTGCCCAGCCTAAAATTGTATTTTTAAATGACTATGTAGTGACATGATGAAATGTTCACTATATTATTATACATTAATGTTATATTAAATTTTAAAATATAGGATCCCCAAATATTAATAATTATAAATATATACATAACACAGAGCTACAGATGCACACATATATACATGTGTTTCTGTGTATATATTATATATGAAAGTATACATATGACATATAATGTATTCATGTATACATATATGATACGTTGCATTTATATCTACATATATAGAGACATATATGGTATACTGGATTCTGTGTCTCTGTGTGTGTGTGTGTGTGTGTGTGTGTGTGTGTAGCACAGAAAAACCTGGAAGTTTATATACCAAAAAGATTTTGAAGTAGTTAGAAGTGGGTTTCTCTGAATGTAGAGATGAGAAGTGACTTTTCCTTTTTTTTCTCATCTAATCTGTATTTTCTTGTGTTTCTACAGTGAAAATGTAAAACTGGTGACTCTGGAGAACAATTTGACAGTATCTAATAAAGTTGCAGATTGTATACTTAAAATCCTGAAACACTTCCACTCCTGGATGAAAGTCTTTACATGTGCACAATGCAACACATACAAGAAGGTTCACATCAACACAGTTTATAATAGAGAAAAAGTGGAAACAAGG
This sequence comes from Papio anubis, assembly GCF_008728515.1. Lineage (NCBI taxonomy): Eukaryota > Metazoa > Chordata > Mammalia > Primates > Cercopithecidae > Papio > Papio anubis. The sequence continues at coordinate 105,584,143 of NC_044981.1, read as the reverse complement.
CCAGGCGCAGTGGCTCATGTCTATAATCCTAACACTCCGGAGGCCGAGGCCACAGGATTGCCTGAGCCCAGGAGTTTGAGACCAGCCTAAGAAACATAAAAAATAATTAGCCTGGAGTAATGGTGCACACCTGTGGTCCCAGCTGCTTGGGAGGCTGAGGTAGGAGAATAACTTGAGCCTTGGAGGTTGAGGCTGCAATGAGTCAAGATCATGCCACCGCACTCCAGCCTGGATGACAGAGCAAGACCCTGTCTGGGGGGAAAAAAAAAAAAAAAAGATGTAAACAATTTATATCCATCAACAGAAGCATGGCCATTCTAGACAAGGGATGCTTCAGCAGCAGAGCTGCTGTCATCAATGTGTATATACCAGAAAAATATTGTGATATAGCTGGAGCGATACAACTGCCATCTGTAGAAATGTAAGTGCAGTATGATACCGTTCATATAAAAATTGTTTGAAATGCAAAATAACACTTTATGGTGTACTGTTTATGTGTATACACCTGTGCATATGTAGTAAAACTTTTAATGCATGGGAACGATAAACACCCAATGTAAGGTAATGTTTATCTCTGGAATTTGAAGAAGGAAAATGAGATTAGGAAGGAGGACACATCAGTGGTGGGGCTTCGATTACATCTGTAAGGCCTTATCTCTTGGGCTAGGGAGTGGACTACATATGGGTTTTTTTTGTTTGTTTGTTTTGGGTTGTTTTTGAGGGACGGTCTCTTTCTGTTGCCCAGGCTGGAGTGCAGTGGCGCAATCCTGGCTCACAGCAGCCTCAAATTCCCTGGCTCAAGTGATCCTCCCACCTTAGCCTGCATATGTTTATTATAAAATTCTCTGTAGGTTTTTGTCTGTATGCCTGAAATGTTTCATAATTTAAAAGTGGTACTCATATAATGAAATTTTAAAATTAAAATTTAATTTAAATGTGTCTCTAAAAATGTAACTAATTGCAGGTACAATAAACTTTTGGAATAATTTGAAAAAATATTTTTACATTTTTATTTTTGGCATAAACAGGATTTCCAAACCAGAACATTTAATTTCTCCGAAACAGAAATGATTTTTAATGAGAATATTTTATTGTCATTATTACTCAATTGTGTTTAAAACCCAAAGTGTCTCCACTGGAGGGAAAAAATTAAGACAAAACGCTTCCCTTCCTAAAAAAAATATATGTCTAGAGGATGGAGATAGCGAAGACACTGAATCTGTAAAAAGTGGTAGTCATTTTATTCTACCAACATATTCTAAATTTAAGGGGAAATCCATGACCAGAGCAGCCCCTGGGTGACTCAGCCCAGCTTCCAGGCTTGGCAGAGCCCATCAGCACAGCGTGGCCGACTCGCCGGGGACTGGATTACACATCTGCACGTGGTTGAACAGCTTGGTCAGTGACACAGTCAAGCTAGCTTGAAAAGCAGGTAAGGAAAACACTGGGCGCATTCCATATTTTCCCTTAGGGAGAATTACACCTTCAAGTCAAGCTGCATTTTGCATGCCTGGGACCTCCAAAACACTATTTAAATTATGTACAGAAACCATTTCATCCCCAGTGAAATATATTTGTTTCTTCCGGAGAAATAAGGGGCGACCCAGTCGCTTCGCAAGGATCGCAGGTGGGTGTTCGAAGGGATCCACACTCTCGTTTTTTTGTTTGTTTTTTGTTCTTTGATGTATTAACTTCTCTCCTCTCTCTCTCTCTTTTTTTTTTTTTTTTTTTTTAGACGGAATCTCCCTCTGTCACTCAGGCTGGAACACAGTGGCGTGATCTCAGCTCACTGCAACCTCCGCCTCCCGCGTTCAAGCGATTCTCCTGCCTCACCCTCCTGAGTAGCCGGGATTACAGGTGCCCACCACCACGCCCGGCTAATTTTTTGTATCTTTAGTAGAGACTAAAAATTCGCCATGTTGTTTCGCCATGGTTTCGCCATGTTGGCCAGGCTGGCCTCGAACTCCTGACCTGAGGTGATTCACCCGCCTCGGCCTTCCAAAGTGCTAGGATTACAAGCGTGAGCCATCGCTCCCGGTCATTAACTTCTCTTAAAACACACAGTGTCTCAAAGGCTGGAGGGTTTGGGGATGTTCTCGTCCTTTCTGTGACCCACCTACCACAGTCTTGGGGGTAAAAGCTCCGGTTTTAAAAGCTGGGAAATTCCACCTCATGGCCACACGGTCTCAGCAGCTCTGGCGACTGGGAAACGTAGGGTTACAGGGCAGTAAAGATCATCAAAACGGAGGGTGGAGGAGAGAAACTAAAGACTAAAGCTGAGCGGTCACAAACGCTGAAATTAGTAAAGATCCACGTTGTGGGGGGTTGGGGGTGCGTGTGCGCCCGGCAAAAAGCCTCTGGGGGATCCACCGCGGGCCTCCTGGAACTCACAGGCTCCCTCGGAGCCTCTAAGACGCGACTTGATTGACAACAATTTTGTTTACACACCACACGCCCTGGGGGAGCCACACACCAGTGCCGGCGTTCCAGACGCTTCCTCTGCGCAGAGCCTGCCCGGGACGGGGGCGGGGCGGGCGCTGTTGCTTAACTCACCTCTCCCGCCCCGCACCCGCTCCCCGGGGAGGCGCCGGCCCAGCGAAACTGGTGCATGTGTCAGCCGCCCAGCACCGGCCCAGGGGGTCTGCCGCGCCGCAGGCCAGCCTGGGAAAACGCCCAGCGGCTGCAGGCCTCCCGCTGCGCGCTGCGTGGTTCTGCATTGCCCTCAGGACCTGTCAGGAGCAACACACACGCACATGCACATGCCCACACACATGCACACAGACACACACAGGCACACACTGCGTCGGTAGGAATAGCTCAGAGGTGCCCTTCCTTTCCGGGCAAACTGCTTAGTAGCTGCGTTCAGCGAGAAGAAATCATCCAAAGGTAACCCTTGCTCTGAGCCCTCCCTAGGAAGAAGGGAGAGGTCACTCTGGAAAAGCCTGGAACCTTCTCCCGCTTGAGGGTGCGGGACAGCAGCCCACCTCCCCTTCGAGTAGGCCAAAGATCTCTCCTTCCTTTTTTAGGCCTGGCTTTCCCAGTCACTAAAAGGGCTACATTTCACCTTAAATATCACCTAAGCTGAAATATTACTACATTGCTTTGCAGTTGGTCATAGTGGAATCTTAGTTTCAGAATTACATTCAACACCTACTACGCAAAAGCACCACGTGGACACTGCCACAAAAATTAACACAGTGGATCCTCACAGAGCTGAATGGGGTTGCTGTGAATATCTCCCTAGTAAGATAGGAAAAGGGCCCATGTGGGCTATGATATTTGTATAAAGTGGTGCCGATGAGCTCATTGCGGGACTAGCTATTTGAACTCAAGTTTCAATGCAATGTAAATGAGAACTGACTTCACCCTTGACTTGTAATTTTCTCTCCAAGTATTTCTCACTAGCCATTTTCATTTCCTCCTTTTCCTACCATTCTCACCCTCATCTTTCTACCCTCTTCTTGAAGCAGAGCACTTTTTCTCCACACTCTGGAAGGCCGGAGAGGAGAGGGGATTAGAGGCCCGTAAGCAGGGGAAATCCTATCCATTAGAGAAGGACAAGGGCAGAGCAGGGGACTTCCGTGCTTCTCCTGCCAAGTTAATACGCTAGGAGAAGCAGCTGGGTCGGGTCTGGACACGCTTTTCTGTTCTGCAGCTCACAGAATTTTTTTGTCGCTTTAACTTCAGTGATCTCTGGTGCCCCCGAAGGCAAGTAGCACACCTGAATCATACAGCTTCAGATGAGTTGAGTTCAAAGTTTTATTTTCTACTTTTAAAGCCCTCAATAAATTAGGGCAAAGGTACTTGGAACCCAGCCTCTTGCCCTGGCGTTCCTCTGGGATTGTTAAGGTTGGCTGAGCAATCTGCTCTTAAGAAACCAGGTGGAGAGAGACCTGGGTGGAGAGATCCGGGGGTTGTTTGTGGAACTTTCTCCTCCTCTGTAGCATATGCCAGCGTCTCTCAGGAGCAATCCTGCTAGGTTGCCACCAGAGCTAGGTGGTGTCGACCTGTCTTTGTTATGCAAGTTGCTGAACTCAGAGTGTTCCAGCGGAGTGTTCCTGGCCAGCACATGAATGAGGAAATGGGTCGACACAAATTCTGGGCAGCAGGATTGGAAAGAAACACCTCCCCACCCCCGCCTTCCCTGCACCCCCATCTTCTTGAGATAGCTGATACTGGAAGAGAAGCTAATGCTTCATGTTGATTAAAGTGATACAATACTGTGGAGTTAAACGAACATTCTGAACAAATCTAAGTTGATCTTTTAAAAAGCAATTAATTCTTACTTTGTTGTTGTTGTTGTTGTTGTTTCTTTTCTGAGACAGAGTCTCACTCTGTCACCCAGGCTGGAGTGCGTGGCACCATCTTGGCTCACTGCAACCTCTGCCTCCCAGGTTCAAGCGATTCTCCTGCCTCAGACTCCCAAGTAGCTGTGATTACAGACGCCTGCCACCACGCCCGGCTAATTTTTGTATTTTTAGTAGAGATGCGGTTTCACCATGTTGGCCAGGTGGTCTTAACCTCCTGACCTCAAGTGATCCACCCACATAGGCCTCCCAAAGTGCTGGGATTACAGGTGCAGGCCACCGCACCCGGCCTAATTCTTACTTTTCTGTTTCTCTTTATGTGGAATCATGTTTTGTCCTGGCTTTCAGGTTTTTACATTTCCAGCAAAATAGTTATTTTAAAGATTTTTAAAATTATATTAACAGAGAGGGAAATTATTGTTTTTTTCTCTGAACAATGTCTGCCTACATATCCCCTGCCACTGTAGCAACTAACATGCTTTTGAATACTGGCTGCAGAGGTGACATTTGGTGTCATTTTCCAGGTGGTGCTGACTGTCTCCCCAGGGACAATGCAGAGACCCTGGGATTTTGTATGTAGGGTCTGAGACACAGGCGGGAATGTAGAGCAATAAAAGGAAGTTCTCTTAAGGTTGTTGCAAGAGACCATCTCACAAAAAGAAGAAAATAAGAAGGGCCAGGGGCCCTGTGGTTCATGCTTGTAATCCCAGAACTTTGGGGGGCCTAGGAGGGCGGGTCATCTGAGGTCGGGAGTTCGAGACCAGGCTGACCAATATGGAGAAACCCCATCTCTACTAAAAATACAAAATTAGCCAGGTGTGGTGGTGCACGCCTGTAATCCCAGCTACTTGGGAGGCTGAGGCAGGAGAATTGCTTGAGCCCGGGAGGCAGAGGTTGTGGTGAGCCGAGATTGTGCCATTGCACTCCAGCCTGGGCAACAAGAATGAAACTCTGTCTCAAAAAAAAACAAAAAACAAAAAGGGTGAGATTTCGGTGGGGACATCGCCAAACCACGTCATCAACGTCCTGCTTAGAGTGAAGGATCCCTTTCCACTTTACTCAAGAGAATGGTCGTGCTTATAGTACTTTATCTCAGTGTCCTCCACAGCATTTTTCCGAGGAATCAAATCCGTCTGTTATTATGGGAAGAGTGCAGACTTTTAGGGAACTGAGATAAGAAAATCCTTTGGCTGGAATAATTTGTTCTTTATTTTACTAAGTCTCTCAGTAACATAGTGAACCTATCTGGGTGGTAAATAGATTCAAAGTCATAGGGGAAATGACCCAAATATTTTATTTTGTTTTCACTCTTTTGTTATGCTGAGTTAATTTAGAAAATCAATGATACCCCAAGTGAAATAGCCTTTACTTAAACCCTTACAAATAAACTAGACATATGTCCTTAAAAACAAATTAAAAACCAATCAGGCATGGTGGCTCACACCTGTAATCCCAGCACTTCAGGAGGCTGAGGCAGAAGAATCACTTGAGACCAGGAGTTAGAGACCAGCCTGGGCCATATAGTAAGACTCTGTCTCTACAATAAAAATAAAAAAATTAGCCAGGCATGATGTCAGGTGCCTGTCATCCCAGCTACTCAGGAGGTTGAGGCGGGAGAATTAATTGAACCCAGGAGTTTGAGACTGCAGTAGGCTATGATTACACCACTGCACTCCAGGCTAGGCAACAGAGTGAGAACTTGTCTCTTAAAATAAATAAATAAAATAAAATAAAACTTTTTTTTTTTTTGAGACAGAGTTTTGCTCTTGTTGCCCAGGCTGGAGTGCAATGGCATGATCTCGGCTCTCTGCAACCTCCGCCTCCTGGGTTCAAGCGACTCTCCTGCCTCAGCCTCCCTAGTAGCTGGGATTACAGGTGCCCGCCACCATGCCTGGCTAATTTTTGTATTTTCAGTAGAGACGGGGTTTCACCATGTTGTTCAGGCTGGTCTCAAACTCCTGACCTCAGGTGATTCACCCACCCCGGCCTCCCAAAGTGCTGGGATTACAGGTGTGGGCCACCGAACAACTCTTAATTACTTAAATAATGGTGCAGAAAAGAATTTGTTATAACCAGCAGACTAAGGGGCCATTCATAGAATAAGAGATAGATGAATTGAACTGATGGGGGAATTAATTTAAGCTACCGATTGTTCCTTTTCTCAAAATTCTTTGGCAAAAATTAAATTATGCCAAGTATCTATCAGTTTTATGATAACAAGACCATCAAACTTGTTTCATTAAACATTTCCCTTATCTTACAACTGTCTAAACAGGAATTTTCCCATTTAGCGCCCTATCAATCCAGAGTTAGGATTATGCTGCAATCTAGGAGGTCTTGTGTATCACATGTTAATATTTGTATAGTTATTAAAATATTTGATAATTTGTACAGGGGCTCTGTAAAATTAAATATCACATTCCATTTATAGTATTGGAAAAGAGTTTAAATAGAAAATTATGTTCTAGCCTTTGGTGTTTTGTTTTGTTTTTGAGATGGGGTCTTGCTCTGTTGCCCAGGCTGGAGTACAGTGGTATGATCTTGGCTCACTGCAGCCTCCACCTCCGGGGTTCAAGTGATTCTCCTGCCACAGCCTCCTGAGTAGCTGGGATTATAAGCATGCACCACCATGCCCAGATAATTTTTGTATTTTTAGTAGAGAAGGATTTCGCCATGTCAGGCTGGTCTTGAACTCCTCCCTCGGGTGACCTGCCTGCCTCAGCCTCCCAAAGTGCTGAGATTACAGGCTTAAGCCACTATGCCTGGACCCTAGCCTTTGGTCTTTGCTGTAACACTTGTAAGATGACATATTTAAATGGTAGGTGTAAGGAAACACTTCTTTAAAGTACAACATTTAAGCAAAATCTTTTACACTATGTTGTGCCGTGGTTTTCAGACTGCATTTATCCACGGACTCTTTTGCAAATAGAAGTCAAGTAAGTAAAACAAATGTGAACAGAGCTGTTGAGGGAGCAGTGGAGGGGCGTTGGTGATCCACACCCTCTGAAGGGCCACAAGTGCCCCTTAGAGGAACACCAGACCTGTAGGAACTTGAAAGCCTGTGTAGTAAGGCTTATTTAAAAGAAAATAAATGAAAGGTGCTGTTTGAGATGACGCATCTTTTCCTTGCAACTGCATGCATGTATGCATGGATGTGTGTTTGTGAAATACCATTTAATTAATATCCAGTTCTTATCTCTATCGTTGTTACTTTCAAGCTGTAACTTTTGTGGCATTTTAGGACAGTGCAATACACAGATAATGGATTCTTTGTCTATAAGTTTCAAATTCCATTTTTAAAAATACTTTGCAGTACAAAAAAGGTCAAAGGGCATGCAAGGGCCAAAATACATGTGACCTGGAGGACACTATTTAGATATATATTTCTATTTTATAGAATAACAGTAGCATCTCAATAACTGTCGAATTATGATTGGAACTCTAGAGATGATTTCATCCAAAAACCTGATTTTTTTCATCTGAGGAGGCTGAGGGACTTCACAAGCTCACAGTGATGCATACCAGACCAGCACACAATGATCTTGCTCCCCAAGGCACGTGCTTATCCCACGCTCTGTGTATTGCACTGTATACATTAATATAAAATTGTTACAACTTGAAAATATCAAAAGTAGCTATTGGTTGAAATCAGCTGGATCTTCCTACATTTGTTTAGCTGGTCAAGAGAACAGATTGTGTCCGATTGGACTGTGTCCTTGCACAGCACAGGTCACCTACCAAAAAGATTTCAGGAGTGAAGGTATAGCAGGTCATGCAGAGAACCAGAGAGTGATGAGGCACACAACGTATTCACGCTTTCCTTGTAAAGCAGAGGTTAATAAGCAAGCACACAAATTAGCAAATGTGAGGCTGAGATAGGAAGGCTGAAACTTTGGTTTAGTTGAGTTTGATATTTTCCACCTTTGGCAAATACTTTTTTCATGAAACTCAAGCACAAATTGTGGAAGAGACACATTCAGAAACAGACTTTCTCATAAATCCAAAGCATTAAATCTTAGGCTGAATAGCAAGTTCTATGATTCCAGCCTGTTATGGATGTACAGTTAAAATAAGAGAGGTTCATGTGACTTTTATCTACTGCAAGATTATTTATGTGTATGCCAACATACATTTTCAAATTGGATGCTTAATGCTGCATTTCTTTAAACATGTCATTCTCTGATTCAAGCTAAATTGGAATTGTTTAAGTTCTTTTGGGGCTTTCAAGAGAAATACTAGAGAAGAATCTGCTATGAACCAAATTAATATACTAATCTCCATTTTGGTTTTTGGCAGCTTTGCTTCTGCCAGGGAATATTAGCTCCTGTAATTGTAGTCATTGTGCTACTAATTGTATATACAATTATATTGCATGCATTTTGATGTTTGTAAATGCAAATGCTTTAGAGTGAGAAACCACCACAGGCTTAAATGAGGAAGATGGACAAGTGGGTGGATCTGTGGGTGTGGTCCCCGGGCCAAGCCTACCCACAATGTCTTGTAAAGAGGCTCCAGCTAGGAGCGTCCCCAGCCTTCAATGTCGTTTGGCAAGTGAAGGATACTTGTCTTTGTAAAAGCATCTGGGGTACTTAGGGCAATGATAATATTTTCTATCCAATTTATTCAGATTGTATTATCTAAGATGGCCTTTATTTTCAAATTATATGATCTATACAGTATTTGAAGTTTCCTAAGAACATAGGTAAAAGGAAAAAGAAAAGTGCTTATTATATGTTATGTAATACTTGCTCAACCTACCTCACAGAATTAGTGCCGGGATCGAATAAACTTGAAAATTGTAAAAGACATTGCAAACTGTGAAAAAACTATTCACATCTATTGATACAAAGACATGTTTGAATTACATTTCAGCATTGAAATAAACATGAAAAGTTCAGATGACCACATCAGTCCTCTCCTATGAGAACACGTGATGTTCGTTTTTTCTTCAGCAGCTTTATTGAAGTATAATTTGCATAACATAAAATTCATTCATTGTAAGGATACAACTCAAGGATTTTTGGTAAATGTATATGGATGTGCAGCTATGGTAGAATTCATTTTAGATTCTATTTCAGGACATTTTTAGGACCCTAAAAATTTTCTCATGCCCATTTGTAGTTAATCTCTGCGCTCACCCTAAACTCCAAGAAATTCCTGATGTGTTTTCTGCCTCTATAGATTTGCCTTTCCTGGACATTGCATATGAATAGGGTCATATAAATATAGTCTTTTGCATTTGGTGTCTTTCGTTTAATATATTTTCTGAAGATCCATCTATATTGAAACATGTACTAATCTTGGTTTCTTTTTATTGCTGAATAGTATTCCATTGTAGGACTATATTACACTTTGTTTGTCCACTCACCAGCTGATGGACACTTGGGTTATTTTGAGTTTGGGGCTATAATGAATAATGCTGCTGTGAACATTTACATACATATCTTTGAACATATGTTTTATTTCCCTTGGATAGATTCTTAGCAGTTAATTGCTGGGTTTATAGCAAATTGATGTTTAACTTTTTAAGAAACCACCAATGTAGCCAGATACAGTAGCTCATGCCTGTAATCCCAGTGCTTTGGGAGGCTGAGGCAGGAGGATCACTTGAGGCCAGCAGTTCGAGACTGGGCTGGGCAATGTAATTTGACCCTGTCTCTGCAAAAGAATAAAATTAGCCAGGCATGGTGGCATGCTCCTGGGGTCCCAGCTACATGGGAGGCTGAAACAGGAAAATCACTTGAATCCAGGAGCTCAAGGATTCAGTGAGCTATGATGGCCCCACTGCACTCCAGCCTGGGCAACAGCCTGTCTCAAAAGGAAGGAAGGAGGGAGGGAAACTGCCAGTCTGTTATCCCAAGCAGCTATATCATTTTACATTCCCACCAGCAATGTACACAAGTTCCAGCTTCTCCACATCCTCACCAATACCTGGTATCGTTGGGCTTTTTGATGATAGCCGTCCTAGTGGGTGTGTCGTGGTATCTCGCTGTGGTTTTGATTTGCATCTTCCTCATGACTAATGAGTTGAGCATCTTCTTATGTGGTTATTAGACACTCGTTTATCTTTTCTGTTGAAATATCTACTCAAGTCTTTTGACCATTATAAAAACTGTGTCAGGCTGGGTGTGGTGGCTCATGCCTGCAATCCCAGCACTTTGGCAGCCTGAGGCAGGAGGATCACTGGAGTCCAGGAGTTTGAGACCAGCCTGGGCATCATAGTGAGATGCCATCTCTACAAAAAATGTAAACATTAGCTGGGCATGGTGGCACACACTGGTAATTCCAGCTAAGGCTGAGGCTGGAAGATTGCTTGGGTCCCGAAGGTCAAAGCTGCAGTGAGTTGGGATCATACCACTGCCCTCCAACCTGGACGACAGACACTATCTGTTTTTTCCCATTAATTGCCACTTCACCTTACACTGTCCTGTGACTTCTTTTATTCTGTTACCTTCCACTGTTATTAAACTTCTGTACCATTATTTAACTTTCAGTGTACATATTTTTTCTTTCCCCAACCTTGATTTTTAAACTCCCTTAAGAAGAAGAGCACTTCTACCTTATTCATTCTCTTCTATAGCAAGCATAACAAAACGCCCCCTAAATTAATAAATCTTCAATAAATATTTGGGACAGAAATAATAAAAAGCTCATTGTCTTTATGTAAATAGTGTCAGCGTATCTGGTATCATAATTTAATAACTTGCCTTGAATTTTGTTTCTTTATTACTTATTGTGTACATCAGAGTCTTTAGTTTTAAAATCATTTTTGAAGCTTCAGCACTTTGGAAGGCTGAGGCAGGAGGATCACTTGAGCCCAGAAGTTTGAGACCAGCCTGGGCAACAAAGAAAGACCCTACCTCTACAAAAAATACAAAAATTAGCCATGCATGGTGGCGGATGCCTCCCATAGTGTTCCCAGCTACAGGGGAGGCTGAGGCAGGAGAATCGCTTGAGGCCAGGAAGTGGAGGCTGCAGTGAGTCATGTACATGCCACTGCACTCCAGCCTGGTGACACAGCAAAACCCAGTGTAAATAAATAAATAAATAAACAGTTTTGAGAAGAAGGAGTATATCAGAGTGTAAACTGGGACAAACAGATTTAATTATCAGAGAAATATTTTTTAAAATTCTAAGGAAACTCTAAAACATATGGTAGTTAATATGTTTAAATAAAGTAAATTCAGCATTTTAGGCACTCTACTTTTTATCCAAATATCCCTGCGTACCTTAACAAAAACAGCAGTCACATGAATGATCAAAACGGGCAACTCTCTCAAGTATATCGAAGACTAAGTAGAAAGCAAACCAAACAGCTCACCTATCACCAGTACTTTTGACCCAAAAGAAAAGATTTCGAATTATACGTATAAACTTACTTATGTATAAGCCTGAATGTAAAACAAAAACAACTTCCCCTATTACTAGTAAATAACAGGAAAGAAAAAAAAAAAAAAAAAACTTTTGAGCCTTATCTGGAAGGATGCCAAAGATATACACTTGAGAATATTTTAAGGTAATTAGCATTTTTGTCTGTGTGTCAGTTAAAATAGGCTTTTGCCTGCTACTAATTTTCTTTGGGTTACTGAGACCATTGTATGAATGAAGGGCTGTTAAAGGCCATTTATATTGTGCAAACAGAGGCACAAATTAGAGAGGGCATGTTAATAAGGAAAGGGGGCTTATGAGTGCTCAATTATGAGCCCAGAACCTGTTCCTATTTTAGAGGGATAGAAAACACATCAATCTTGCTTTTAGAATATTTTCAATTAAAACGAACAGCGCACGGCACAGTAAGAGCCAGCTAAGGCTGCAGCCTTGTAGATTTTGAATCATTCTTACCTACCATCTTAGTTTCAAAACTGATATACGTATAATGGGCTGAAATAGCATTTGAGATCCCAGAAGGCCAAGGTCCCTGAGCTGCATAAGAAATTCGAAAGGAAAAGAAATATAAAACTGGACCATCTGTTTCCCTTTTCAACATGCAACCTTTGGAGTAGAAAATTTGGAAGAGGATGCTATTGAAAACCTGAATAGGGATGAAATACAGTACACACACTCACAACATATCATTAACTTCCTCTCTCCTAAGCATAATCAATAGCGTCTGCAAGCCTAGTTCTGCATGTTAAAAACAAAGCACAATGTTAGCCGCACAGAGCAGCTCACCCTTCTCCCCACACAGACAATAGTGAATCGTAATAGACTCACCAGGCAGACTCGCTCTCCAGTCCTAGGCAGTGCCTCCTGCCTAATTGGCGTAAGCAAAGGGAGGCAACCACTCTGTAGCAGGCAAGTGTTTTGGGAATCTAATTCTAGTTTGCATATGCCACTATATGTATGAGCCTGGTTTTGCCCCTGTGTTAACCACTACTTCCAGTGGCCTGCTATCATGTTCCTGATATGTATTTATGAAAACATCGCAAGATATTGTCCCCAAAGCTACCTTTTCCCCTCTATGAAATACCTATTTTGGATTTATAGCTAAGTGGGTAACCAGTGTTCATATAATGTTCACAGAGTGGAAATACACAAAATAAAACAGTGACGGGTGGCAAGAATGAAGGCCTTTAGTCTCAGAGTAGAAAAACCACTATGCCTCAATACTATTCAGTAAGCCCAATGCTGAACTTCTGCAAACCATAATTGTATTGGATTTTTGGCCTTTCTTTTTCAGGTGGCACCAGTCCTCTCTCTTGAAACTTTTGTAACTGTTAAGGTTGAAGTGCCATTTAAAGAAAAAGGAAGGCAAAGAAATGAGCTCTAGGAAGCCATGGTAAGTCATTTGTCAGTGTATCCCTTCTTGAGCTCATTGGGGAAGCAGGGTTCAGGGTGATGGGATCGTAGACTTTATTTTGAATTTGTCTGTTATAACCTTAAAGCTTTCTTCAAGGGAAATACATAAGGTTCATGTCTGATATATAACGTCTGTTGCTATGGAAAGGTTTATACTTAATCATATGACAGTGTTCTCTTAGGGGTGGGGAAACTGGGGTATCAGTTCATCTTTTTCCAAAACTCCATATGTTTTACAAGATAAAACAAGACAAAAAAAACATGTACAGCACATGTTTCTGGCATTAGAAGAAAATTTGAAAGGCCTTTTTTACATTGTGTGTATTGAGATGCCATTCTGCATTCAAAAATGCATAGTAGCCTCTTACTGCAAAAGTTAATGATAGAGATGTCAGTTACTCACAATATATTATCTAAGCTCTTCTGATATTTCCATCTCTAAACTCACGTCCATGTTGCCTTTCTCGTTTCCACCCAAATGTCTGTTGTTGGCTCCACAAGAGAGCTGTCCTTTTGGCATATTATCTAGTGCTCTGTTCTTGGTGAACAATTTCACCGCATTGTGATTGTACTATGAATGTTTGCTGTTCATGAGCCCAGCACTGTTAAAAATAGAAAGGTGGAGGCTGCCCTAATATTACAATCTTGGCTTTTCTAAAAAAAAAAAAAATGCAACAATTGTTCAAGCACAATCTAAACATTTTCAATGTTCAGAGTTTTCTTTCTATTAAACATTGAAAAGTATTGTTTGTTTTTTCACAGTAATACGTTGGCTGGTGCTAACTACTGCACTTGTATGGAAGGAGGCAGGAGCGTGGACTGTAGAGTCAGACAACCCAGCCCTGCCGTGCATAATCTTGGGCAGGCTTCTTAACCTTTCTCTGCCTGTTCCCACATCTATAACATTGGGATAATAATAGGACCTATTTCATAGAGTTGGGGTGGGAATTAAACAAGATAGTTCTGGTAAAGCACATAGAATGGTGAATGACGCATAGTAGGTATGCAGTTAAGTGCTGGTTCATTACCTTGTTGAACACTCTTGCCTTTCTTCGTGTGTGTGTGTGTGTGTGTGTTAGATGGAATCTCACTCTCTCGCCCAGGATGGAGTGCAGCGGTGAGATCTTGGCTCACTGCTCACTGCAGCCTCTGCCTCCCAGGTTCAAGCGATTCTCTTGTCTTAGCCTACCGAGTATCTGGGATGACAGGCACCCACCAACATGCCTAGCTAATTTTTGTATTTTTAGTAGAGACAGAGTTTCACCATGTTGGCCAGGCTGGTCTCGAACTCCTGACCTCGGGTGATCCACCTGCCTTGGCCTCCCAAAATGCTAGGATTACAGGCGTGAGCCACCATGCCCGGCCTGCCTTTCTTCTTGAATATGCAACTACTTCGTTTAACTCAGAGGAATTTAAAGTAGTAGACTCTGGGACAGTGTGGAAGGATGTTTGAAAAATATGTGGAAATGAGAACTTTTCAGTGCCCCACAAACAATACTAAGAATCTAATTGATGACCTTCCCACATCTGTGAGGACAACTTTGCCCTCAGTCTGTAATGACTGTGATTCCCTTTCTGCCCACTGTCTCACCAAAAGCTTCATTTTGGTTCTAGATGATATAAACATGAAAACAGTTTGTCCAGGTGTATACGTTTTATGTATGTTTTAAAAATCTCTTTACATCATCTGCTTTCTCTTTTTCTTTTCTTTTTTCTTTTTTTCTTTTTTTCTTTTTTTTTTTTTTTGAGCCAAGGTCTCTCTGTGTTACTCAGGCTGTAACACAGTGGTGCAGTCTTGGCTCACTGCAACATCTGCCTCCCAGGTTCAAGCAATTCTAGTACCTCAGCCTCCCAAGAGACTGGGATTACAGGTGTGTGCTGCCATGCCTGGCTAGTTTTTGTGTTTTTAGTAGAGACAGGGTTTCATCGCGTTGACCAAGCTGGTCTCAAACTCCTGGCCTCATGTGATCCACCCGCCTTGGCCTCCCAGAGTGCTGGGATTACAGGCGTGAGCCACTGCACCCGGCCTCACATCAACTACTTTCGTGCGGTGAGTCTTCCCTACTCACAGTTCTTACATGTTATCAAATGTAGAAAGAGGTAAAAAATAATTTTGATAATTATTTTAGGTGTCTAGAGAAAGACAAAGAGCTCATTTTGTATACATCCAAACCGATGACCAGGGTTTCAGCCCAGACCTGGAATTCCTTGTCAGTGTTTGGCATTTACCACAACCAGTGGAATCAATATTAGTGGGACCCTTTTCTTTACGCAGGACATAATTTGATACTATCAAGTCAATCTGGCTACAATTGAATGGAAGTTTTTGTTATTTAAATGCTGTTTCAAAAGCATTTTATGTATATACGATCTCTAGTGAGGTCAAATTCCCCTGTAAATATTATCTAATTTATTCTCATAACATCTCTAAGTGATAGGATGCATTTGTCTTTATTATTAGCATCTGGTGTTAGGAGATTCACATTTACTTTGTTGGAAATCACCAGGAATAAATCTCATGTAGACACTAATGGAAAATATAATAGGAGATAAATACAGGTATGTCTGCAAATGAAGATATTTTCCCACCTTTGAAATCTGTTGACTAAAAAGATAAAAAGTGGAACAACTTATGATGATTGAATAGTAATAAAAAGCAGCATTTAATCTAAATCTCTCTTTCCCATGATTACAGCATGCTAAATATTACTCAATACTAGGAAGTCTGCTGATGAGCTATGTAAATGTTTTCCAATAAAATTAAATAGATTAGATTTGGAAAGAGAATGCTAATGTTTTGAAGGCTTTTAGGGAGTCTTCTTTTAAAACTTTTCTGAAAAATATAATGTAAGACGGTGTGTCATAGTTTCAATAGTGCTAGCAGAGTGAACGCCATTGTTCCCATGTGGGTAGAACAGGCAGAGGCAACCATGATGTTCGAGAAGTTCTTGTCATCTGTGATCCTTTATTGTTAATTCTCTTCATGTATTTTGCCTGCTGCTTTGTTTTGGTTGTCAAAGTTTGTTACTGAGACAAGACCAAGATCATCCTATTCTGAGAGTTGCGGATTGACTTGGCATGACGCACCGTGAGGTGAGTTTAATTGCTGTTAATATTGGAAGGATGAATAATCCTATTAAAAAGATGAACAGTTATAAAAAAATAAATAAGTGGAGGCAAGTCTAGATTACATGAAAGAAAGACAGCTTGATGAGGGGAAACCCATTAACCTGAAAGGAAATGGTTCTTTGCTTCTAATTTAGCAGTTGTGAGCAAGACTGCATTTATACCAAATCAAAATGGAAACAATTTTTCTGTATCATTTATAGACTTGAATATTAGGTGTTCTTATACAAGGAAGAAGAGATCCTACTGTGATTCCTAATTGCTCATAGAATACCAGGATGCCATGTTAGGTGAGTTGATGTTGTTCATATAGAAAAACAAGATGCCATGTTAGGTGAGTTTGTTCTAGTTCTCAGATATTATTACTGAGTCAAAAGAGGTAACTCTATGTTAGGTCAAGAGCACAATACTCCACACCAGTGCTTCTCGGACCCGTATGTGCCTGTGCATCAGTGCATCACTGGGATCTTGATGCACTGCAGATTCAGATTCAGAGGCTCTGGGTCGGGGCCTGAGATGCTGTACTGGAGAAGCCCCCAGGAGATTCCCATGCTGCTGATTCATGGCCACTGTTTGAGAAGCCAGGCTTCAGACAACTGTTTTATTTTATTTTATTATTTATTTATTTATTTATATATTGAGACGGGGCTCACTCTGTTGCCCAGGCTGGAGTACAGTAGTGCAATCTCGGCTCACTGCAACCTTTGTCTCCCAGGTTCAAGTGATTCTCCTGCCTTGACCTCCCAAGTAGCTGGGATCACAGGCACCCGCCACCACACCTGGCTAATTTTTGTATATTTAGCAGAGACAGAGTTTGACCATGTTGGCCAGGCTGGTTTCAAGCTCCTGACCTCAGGTGATCTATCCACCTCAGCCTCCCAAAGTGCTGAGATTACAGGTGTAAGCCACTGTGCCTGACCCAGACAACTATTTTAAAAAGAACTTGGCCAGGCTTGGTGGCTCACGCCTGTAATCCCAGCACTTTGGGAGGCCAAGGCAGGTGGATCACGAGGTCAGAAGTTCGAGACCAGCCTCGCCAGCATGGTGAAACCCGGTCTCTACTAACAAAATACAAAAAATTAGCCAGGCATGGTGGCACACGCCTGTAATCCCAGCTACTTGGGAGGCTGAGGCAGGAGAATCACTTGAACCAGGGAGGTGGAAGTTGCAGTGAGCAGACATTACGCCACTGCACTCCAGCCTGGGTGACGGAGCAAGACTCCATCTAAAAAACAAAAACAAAAACAAAAAAATCTGCACCCACACAGAGTAAGTTGTTTTGTCTAAGTCTCAGATGAGTAAAAACTCATGACCATAGGCGGCATGCCTGGAAGGGCAGACTCTCCAACCTCACAGCCAAATGCCACCTCTGTGTGCTGTGTGACACCTTCTGAGACACTGATGAGTTTCTTTTATCAAAATCAAGTTCACCCATGCTAGGTTCATTATTTTAGGAAATTGAATGGCATCAATATAACAAAATACGAACCACTTGTTCTGGAAGGGAAATGGAGGGAACAAGCAAATTTAAAGTTTCAAGGCCTCCTTTAAGGACAACTAGAAACACCAGTAAGACTGAAGCCAAAATGGAGCAGTCTGGAAAGGCAGGAAGTCCCTGGTTTCCATCAGTGCTTTATTAGTGGTCTCCTTCAACCCCTTCCTTCCTTCCTTACGGTCACAGTTATTAGATGGCTACAGGAAACATGGGACTATTCTGTCTATATGATAGACATCACCACTGAAATTCACGATGCCTTAGTAAGAGAGAGCAGTATCTTCTCCTTCCTCCTCCCACAGACTAAGTTTGTTAAGAGAACACTGCAAGGAACACACAGCATGCACATCTCAGCCATACAGCCTGTGCCCAGGACATGCTATTTATTGGTGGTTACATACTGGTAAGATCATCTGACACCTCCCAGCGTGAAGTCTGGTGTTGTGGGCTCTTGAATGCATTTATCTTAATCAAACCTCAGATAGCTGAATAAGAGGGAGAACATTGAATTACTTTGAATAATTAAGAACGTATTTGAGTCAGGAGAGCTTTAAATAGGAAAAAATAGGTTTCAGAAACTTGACTGCATGTTAAATACTGTGCATTTTGGGTTATTGTGACTATCATTTATTACTTCTCTGGTTAAGTGTGCAGGAACAGCATAAACACAGACTTGCCTGAATAGATGATAGGAAATGACAGGTATATGGACAGCAGGTGCATTAAAGGCCCATGAAGGTATCAGTGACTTTGCAATTATAATACAGCCACGAAGATGAAGATTTTTTTCGTGCTTTTCAGCTTACAATTATGTATGTGTGTATGTGTATGTATATATGCATACATATATAACTTGTGATATGTGTGTATTATATATGCATGTATATACATATATATAAAATACATCTATTGTCTCTGAAACCATGAACCACTGCATATATCACACTGATGTCCTTAAATCTGGAAAAAAAAATCTCTGATGATGGTTTCATGACATTACTGAAAGTTATTTATTCTAAATTTAATGTATTCTTCTACCCACAACATAACCTTTTTTTAAAAAAAGGTTGTGACAAATTTATTAGCTACTAACTCATGTAATTTCTTTGGCCTTGCTCTACAAAGACAAATTTACTTCTAGCGTGTTAGAAAAATATCTACTCCTTCTAGTGCACACAATTAGAAAGCAAACACAGCAGCTACACACGACATGAAAAGCCTCCCTTCCTTCTACCAGGTCATGAAAGTGATGGATAAAACAAAACAACAAACTCAGACATTGTCTGAAGCTGATACCAGACTGGGCCACATATTGAGAGGTCTGAATTTATAATATTTGCTTGGAAACCTAATCCTAAATCCATTGTCTTGGAATAGGACACTAAGCAAATAAATTAACATAAAAATAGGTCCAAAGACTTTGAAACCTTTGGATCTGATAGAAGCAAATACGAAAGTACTCTGTGAAGTCGCTTTCAAAACATAGAGGTCAGAAGCTGTATTAATTGGCTAGGGCTGCCATAACAAAATACCATAGACTGGATGGATTAAACAATAAAATTTTATTTTGCTTATTTTCTCATAATTTTGGAAGTTGGAGAAGCCAAGATCAAGGTATCAGCAGGTTAGATTTCGCCTGAGGACTCATTTCTTGACTTACAGAGGGCACCTCATTGTGTCTTCTTCACATGGCCTTTTCCAGAGCAGACATATCTCTCGTGTTTCTTTCTTTCTCTTCTCTTTTCTTTCTTTCTTTTTTTTTTTTTTTTTGTGAGACAGAGTCTTGCTCTGTTGCCTAGGCTGGAGTGCAGTGCTGCAGTCTCGGCTCACTGCAACCTCTGCCTCCTGGGTTCAAGCGATTCTTCTGCCTCAGTTTCCTGAGTAGCTGGGACTATAGGCACGTGCCACCATGCCTAGCTAATTTTTGTATTTTTAGTAGAGATGAGGTTTCACCATATTGGCCAGGCTGTTCACAAACTCCTGACCTCGTGATCCGCCTGTCTCAGCTTCCCAAAGTGCTGGGATTACAGGTGTGAGGTGTGAGCCACCGCACCCCGGCCTCTCTTTCCCTTTTCATAAGGGTACCAGTCATGCTATACCAGTCATGCTATACTAAGGCCCCACTTTTTTTTGTTTTTTTTTGAGATGGAGTTTTGCTCTTGTTTCCCAGGCTAGAGCGCAAGGGCATGATCTTGGCTCATTGCAACCTCCACCTCCCGGGTTCAAGAAATTCTCCTGCCTCAGCCTCCTGAGTAGCTGGGCTTACAGGCATGTGCCACCATTCCCAGCTAACTTTGTATTTTTAGTAGAGATGGGTTTATTCATGCTGGTCAAGCTGGTCTCTGACTCCTGGCCTCAGGTGATCCACCTGCCTCGGCCTCCCAGAGTGGTGGGATTACAGGCGTGAGCCACCGCACCCGGCCCCAGCCCCGCTCTTATGACCTCATTTAACCATAATTACCTCTTTAAGGGCCCTATCTCCAAATCTGGTTACATTAAGTGTTAGGGTTCTGTACTTTTGTGTTCTCCAAAGAAACGGAACCAACAGAATATATATGTATAAATAATGAGATTTATTTTCATATGTATACATATATGTGGAAAGTGATTTATTGTAAGGCATTGGCTCATGGGATTATGCTGACTGAGAGGTCCCATGATATGCCTTCTGTAAGCTGGAACCCCAGGAAGGCCTATTGTGTTGTTTAGGGGCCTGAGAGCCACAGAACCAATGGTAAAGGTTCCAGTTGAAGTCTGAAAGCTTGAGAACCAGGAGAGTCAAGGGCAGGAAGTTGATATCCTAGCTTAAGCAATCAAGCAGAGAGAGAATTTAATCTTCCTTCATGGTTTTCCTATTGAGTTCCTCAGTGAACTGGATGGTGTCTACCTTGGGGAAGGCCGTCTACTTTACTCAGTTCACAATTCAAATGCTAATCTCTTTTGGAAACACCCTCAGGGACATGCCAGAAATGATGTTTAACCAACTATCTGGGCATTCCATGGCCCAGTCAAGTTGACATATAAACTTAACCAGCACAGGCTTCAACATATAAACAGGGTTGCGGAGAGGTACACAGTTCAGTCCATAACAGAAACCTCTCCCTGAGAAACAAATCAAAGCTCTGAAGATGAATACAAAACAACCACCACAAAAAATGTTATAAAGTATACAGGGAATGAAACTACCATTAAAAGAAAGTCATCAGGGCCAGGCGCAGTGGCTCACGCCTGTAATCCCAGCACTTTGGGAGGCTGAGGTGGGCGGATCACGAGGTCAGGAGATCGAGACCATCCTGGCTAACACGGCAAAATGCCGTCTCTACTAAATTGGCCGGGCGCGGTGGCTCAAGCCTGTAATCCCAGCACTTTGGGAGGCCGAGGCGGGCGGATCAGGAGGTCAGGAGATCGAGACCATCCTGGCTAACACGGTGAAACCCCGTCTCTACTAAAAATACAAAAAAAAACTAGCCGGGCGTGGTGGCGGGCGCCTGTAGTCCCAGCTACTCGGAGGCTGAGGCAGGAGAATGGCCTGAACCCGGGAGGCGGAGCTTGCAGTGAGCCGAGATCGCGCCACTGCACTCCAGCCTGGGTGACACAGAGCGAGACTCCGTCTCAAAAAGAAAAAAAAATAAAATAAAATAAAAATAAAAATACAAAAAATTAGCCGGGCGTGGTGGCAGGCGCCTGTAGCCCCAGCTACTCTGGAGGCTGAGGCAGGAGAATGGCGTAAACCTGGGAGGCGGAGCTTACAGTGAGCTGAGATCGCACTACTGTGCTCCAGCCTGGGTGACAGAGCGAGACTCCGTCTCAAAAAAAAGAAAAGTCATCGGAGGCAAAAACCAGGAGAATTAGCACGAAAACAAAATACAAAACACTCTAAAGTAATATGCTTAAAATGAGTAAAGAGATTTTTAAAGGAAGTGAAAACATAATGAAACAATAAGACACTATGAAATTAAAGAGTAGGCAAATTTGAAAAGACATAGACTGTCTAGAAATGAAAATTATGGTCCTGGAAATGTTAATGGATATGTTAAATAGCATGTTAGACACATCTGAAGAAAAAAATTAGCAAACTGGAAGATATATATGAGGAATTTGCCCATAATGAAGTATGGAAAGAAAGAGAAGAGATTAAAAAGTGGTTCAGAGATAAGGAAGGTAAAATGAGAAGGTCCAACATATGTCTAATATGTCTCAGGGAAACACTGGAGAGAGTAGAAAATGGGATGATAATTTTCTGTAATGAAATACAAGAGTCTAAAATGTGAAGAAATACACTGATTCCCAGGCAGGAAAAATAGACAAGTAAGTATATATCTAGTTTGAGAAAAATTCAACAATTTCAATGTTTCCCACAAAGGAAATCTCAATAGATAACACAAAATTGGTTACATATAGAGCACATTCTCTGGTCATAATGCAGTAAAATTAGAAATTAATAAGAAAATAATAGCTGCTTGGAAAATGAAAAAGACCCAATAAAAAGGGTCTGAAAAAAACACAAACTACATTAAAGCATGAATTGAATCTTTTTAACTATTTTTTCACCCTTATATATATAAGAAAACAAATTTTTAAGGTACAATATATGGCATATAGCTGTACCTGATTATTTATAATTCTGGTTTTTTGTTTATTGTTTTTTGAGATGGAGTCTTGCTCTGTCGGCCAGGCTGGAGTGCAGTGGCTCAGTCTTGGCTTGCGGCAACCTCCGCTTCCCGGGTTCAAGTGATTCTCCTGCCTCAGCCTCCGGAGTAGCTGGGATTATAGGCATGCGCCACCATGCCCAGCTAATTTTTGTATTTTTGTTAGAGACAGCATTTCAACATGTTGGTCAGGCTGGTCTCAAACTGCTGACCTCAGGTGATCCACCTGCCTCAGCCTCCCAAGGTGCTAGGATTACAGGCGTGAGCCACCGCACCCAGCCTACATTTCTGGTTTTATAAGCAAATAATTTTCCTTTGCTTCATGGTTATTCCTGAGACTACTTTGTTAACTTCTGTCTGATCTTGATACTAGAGGACTACATTTTGTTGGTACTTTACAAAGTGCTTTTGCATACATTCCTGTCATCCTCTAATTTCCCCCTCTTGGTGATGTAAATGAGAGATGCATTTATGACATCCTTAACTTAACTAGAATGCAAATCACTTGGCAATATGCAAATGAATGAATACTGCTAGAGTCAGAAATTTCTTGTGATTTTTACTTCCTGTTAAAGCATATAGGGACTTCATTCAAGTATGCCCAGTGAGTACAGACTTACAGTGGAAAATTACTGACATTAAGGATTGAAGAGCTTGAAGACAGTATTCTCCCACTAGTATTAAGTATTAGATACACGATATAATAGATTTGTTAATTGATTTAAGAAAAGAACAGTCCCGGCCGGGCGCGGTGGCTCAAGCCTGTAATCCCAGCACTTTGGGAGGCCGAGGCGGGTGGATCACGAGGTCAGGAGATCGAGACCATCCTGGCTAACATGGTGAAACCCCATCTCTACTAAAAATACAAAAAACTAGCCGGGCGTGGTGGCGGGCGCCTGTAGTCCCAGCTACTCGGAGGCTGAGGCGGGAGAATGGCGTGAACCCGGGAGGCGGAGCTTGCAGTGAGCCGAGATCGCGCCACTGCACTCCAGCCTGGGCGACAGAGCGAGACTCCGTCTCAAAAAAAAAAAAAAAAAGAAAAGAACAGTCTGAATAATCCTAGGATATTTAATAATAAAATGTAACAGAAACATTGTATGTAGAAAAACATTGTTTCTTTTAAAAATGTGACAGTGGCGAGGCACGGTGGCTCACACCTGTAATCTCAGTACTTTGGGAGGCTGAGAAGGGAGAATCACTTGAGGCCAGGCCAGTTCAAGACCAGCCTGGTCAACATGATGAGACTCATCTCTCCAAATTTTTTTTTTTTAATTAACCAAGCGGCCAGGTGCGATGGCTCACACCTGTAACCCTAGCACTTTGGGAGGCTGAGGTGGGCAGATCACTGGAGGCCAGGAGTTCAAGACCAGCCTGGCCAACATGGGGAAACCCCATTTCTACTAAAAATACAAAAATTAGCCAGGTGTGGTAGCATGCACCTGTAGTCCCAGCTACTCCACAGGCTGAGGCAGGAGAATTGCTTGAACCCAGGGGGCAGAGGTTGCAGTGAGCAGCGATTGAGCCACTTCACTCCAGCCTAGGCGAAAGAGCAAAACTCCATCTCAAAAAAAAAAAAAAAAAAAAAATTAACCAGGCATGGTGGCACACTTCTGTAGTCTCAGCTCCTCAGGAACTAAGGCCAGAGGATCCCTTGAGCCTAGGAGTTCAAGGTTACAGTGAGCTATGATTGCACCACTGCACTCCAAATTTTGATGTTAAGACTTAAACTTCTACTAAGGATTATGTTCATGTTATTTCTTTAATAAATAACCCATAGAGAGCTGGGCACGTTGGCTCACACCTGGAATCCCAGCACTTTGGGAGGCCAAGGTGGGCTGATCACTTGAGGTCAGGAGTTCGAGACCAGCCTGGTCAACATGGTGAAACCTCATCTCTACTAAAAATATAAATAATTAGTCGGGCGTGGGGTGAGTGTCTGTGATCCCAGCTACTCAGGAGGCTGAAGCAGGAGAATTGCTTGAACCCAGGAGGCAGAGGTTGCAGTGAGTTGAGATCGTGCCACTGCACTCCGGTCTGGGCAACAGAGCAAGACTCCATCTCAAAAAAATAAACAAACAAATAAATAAAATAACCCATAGAGGTCTGCTTTGGGAATATTTTAATTTCTGAACGTGTCTGTAGTGAACTTTGGTTGATACTCCAGACAGGCAGCCTGCTGTGTTCGGAAAGGTTGCATAGGCCTGCTAGGATTCACAAGCCCAGGCACAATCAAATGGCAAAGCATTGAACAAATAATTCTGGCAGTTTTTAGTGCCTGTTTTTGTTATGTTACTGACGTGTCTGCTGTCCTTTTTATCTATGTTAAGCTGAATATTTCTACCTGGAGCCAACCTTGACATAAACTCTGCCTATTCATTGACTTCCCCAAGAAATCCAATCAGTTCAATATCCTTAAAGATTTACTGAAGGCTGATGATGGCATCACAAGGGGTTACATGTCACACTATGCAAACTTTCACCTCCAGGCCTATCGAGTATTTCTTACTTTCTATCTTCTCCCAGGTCCCCAGGCACCAGGAGTCACCTTTTCTGGGACACTCACCAGCATAGCCTCACTGCACTCTTATTC
The DNA here is from genome assembly GCF_008728515.1 of Papio anubis. Classification (NCBI taxonomy): domain Eukaryota; kingdom Metazoa; phylum Chordata; class Mammalia; order Primates; family Cercopithecidae; genus Papio; species Papio anubis. The sequence continues at coordinate 105,559,177 of NC_044981.1, read as the reverse complement.
CTCCAGGACTTTCTCCAAGGGAAACTTGTCACCTGCCCTTTAGCCCTGCACTATTAAGCAGATCAATTCAGTCATCCAGCCCAATTTTCTTATTTTATCACTGCACCCAGTAAACTGAAGGCTCTCCAGCTACAAGAATTTATCCTCAGAGAGCAATGAGGGCTACAACCAACAATAATTCTGTTACGTTAAAAAAAAAAAATTTTTTTTTATTAAACTACCAGTACCGACATTTCCCACCAAACCATTTTTGCCTTATAAATAAATCAAAATGTAAAATAGAGGGCCGGGTATGGTGGCTCACGCCTGTAATCCCAGCACTTTGGGAGGCCAAGGCGGGTGGATCAGGAGGTCAGGAGATGGAGACCATCCTGGCCAACACGGTGAAACCCCGTCTCTACTAAAAATACAAAAAAATTAGCCAGGTGTGGTGGCGGGCTCTTGTAGTCCCAGCTACTCAGGAGGCTGAGGCAGGAGAACGGCATGAACCCGGGAGGTAGAGGTTGCAGTGAGCCGAGATTGCGCCAGTGCACTCCAGCCTGGGTGACACAGCGAGACCCTGTCTCAAAAAAAAAAAAAGTTAAATGGAGTAACTTTTAAAGAAATACAATAATCTAATAACAGATTGGTTACATTCCCAATCTGTTAGTATATCTTGACTAAAACTTGGATTTATTTTGGGGTAGATAAAAACTTCAGGATTAAATCCCTTTAAATTCGGGGCTTCTGAATAGTTTCCAAGCTTGGCGAATATCTAAGGATTTTAGAACGTCCTGATATCTCTTTACTTAGATTTCACATGCTTTTCAATTTAGCTGTTATCTAAATTAATCTCAAGAGGTAGCCAGTAGATATTTGTGTAATAAATGAAAAGATCTGTATATATTATCACCTCCAGATAATCCTTATATCAAAAGTTTGCCTATCTTCTGATATGTTTACTTTTTTTTTTTTTTTTTTTTTGGAGACGGAGTCTCGCTGTGCTCCCAGGCTGGAGTGCAGTGGCGTGATCTCGGCTCACTGCAAGCTCCGCCTCCCGGGTTCACGCCATTCTCCCGCCTCAGCCTCCCAAGTAGCTGAGACTACAGGCGCCCGCCACCACGCCCGGCTAGTTTTTTGTATTTTTTTTTAGTAGAGACGGGGTTTCACCGGGTTAGCCAGGATAGTCTCGATCTCCTGACCTCGTGATCCGCCCGCCTCGGCCTCCCAAAGTGCTGGGATTACAGGCTTGAGCCACCGCACCCGGCCTAATATCCTACTTTCAATAATAAAACAACTACACAGAAGGCCGAAAGTAGGGGAACTGAACACCGGGAGTGCAGTGGCCTGATATCGGCTCACTGCAAGCTCCGCCTCCCGGGTTCACGCCATTCTCCCGCCTCAGCCTCCCAAGTAGCTGAGACTACAGGCGCCCGCCACCACGCCCGGCTAGTTTTTTGTATTTTTTTTTAGTAGAGACGGGGTTTCACCATCTTAGCCAGGATAGTCTCGATCTCCTGACCTCGTGATCCACCCGCCTCGGCCTCCCAAAGTGCTGGGATTACAGGCTTGAGCCACCGCGCCCGGCCATTTACTTTTAAAAATTTAGTCAAAACCAAAAAACATTGATCTCCTTTGCCCAAACAAAAAGAAGAAAAAATAAATATTGATAAAATAACATCATACATTATATTAAATCTACTTTGCAATGTTAAACAAAATAATATATTAAGTAGCCTTACTTCACTTGTATTTAAATATAAACTAATTATGCAGGCCAAGCACAGTGGCTCACGCTTGTAATGCTAGCATTTTGGGAGGCTGGGGCGAGCAAATCACTGGAGATTGGGAGTTCAAGACCAGCCTGGCCAACATGGTGAATCTCCATCTCTACTAAAAATACAAAAATTAGCTGGGCATGGTGGTGGCATGTGCCTGTAATCCCAGCTACTCAGGAGGCTGAGGCAGGATAATCTCTTGAACGCGGGAGGCAGAGGTTGCAGCGAGCTGATATGGTGCCAATGCATTCCAGCCTGGGGGACAGAGCAAGACTCCATCTCAAAAAAATAAAAATAAATAAATAAACTAAAAATGCTAGCCTAGCAACATATTACTTTCTCTGTAATATATTTAATTATATTTGATTTTAATTTAGGTACTTTATTACTGTGACTGCAATTGTCTAGCCTGTTTGGTTTGAGGAATTATTTATTTCTTAAATTAGTCCACTAATTACCTAATTAATGGTTTAAAAAAAATAAGCCATTGAGCGTCTAAAACAATTTGGAACGTGAAACAGTGGTTTGTAAACATAGTTACATAGTTACTTCCATATAAAATCCTAGACTCATAAGTTCGTAGAATTTTAGGGGTTAAATCATAGAATGATGTGATTCTCAGAGATTTAGAAAAATTAAAGAATTTCGGCCGGGCGCGGTGGCTCAAGCCTGTAATCCTAGCACTTTGGGAGGCCGAGACGGGCGGATCACGAGGTCAGGAGATCGAGACCATCCTGGCTAACACGGTGAAACCCCGTCTCTACTAAAAAGTACAAAAAACTAGCCGGGCGAGGTGGCGGGCGCCTGTAGTCCCAGCTACTCGGGAGGCTGAGGCAGGAGAATGGCGCGAACCCGGGAGGCGGAGCTTGCAGTGAGCTGAGATCCGGCCACTGCACCCCAGCCTGGGCGACAGAGTGAGACTCTGTCTCAAAAAAAAAAAAAAGAAAAGAAAAGAAAAATTAAAGAATTTCATTTCACATAAACCAGCATTTAGTATTCAGGCTATTTCATCCAGCATTGTTGTTACTGATTTTCCTACTCAAACTGTTTCAGAGATAAGACTTTTGTGAGCATTAGTTAAGTCAAGGTTAAGACATACCTGCTGATAAACTGTGTGTACAGTGATCTGAGTCTTTGGCAATGACCTTCCTATAGAATTGTGTGTGGAATCTAATGGTGATTAACTTTTAAGTCAAACTTTGGTCCCCTAAAAAAATATAACATTTCAGAAGATATGTGAGATAATTTGGAAAAGAGGGTGTGAGTAAAGAGAGGGAATTTGGAATATGTCCTCTAAAGAGGACATTGCAATAGAAATGATAAAGAAAAAAATTGGCAAAGTAATTAAGAACAAAGTTCTGAGCAAAGCTTGAAATCCCCATGAATGTTCTATGTCTTATATTCTTAATTTATTTTATTCTAAAGGTTTCATGAGACATGAAGATGGTCATCATTATTCTTTGACTTTTCATTGTTCTTTCCTAATTTTTTTCTTCTTTCTGAATATAAAATCTATCTTAGAGGTAATGACTATGTATTAAAGTTACATCAAACAACTATTTTAAGATTAAATCAAATAGAAGAATGCACTTTCTTTGGAAAAATTGATTAAATCCAGTTTCCCTAATGAAAGATTTACATAGGAATGATTTTAAATCAAATTTCTCCTGGATAAGGAGTCTACTGATAAAACTAGGACTATTCTTTTAAATGGACTATTTATTATACATTCTTGAAAAAACATCTTTTATTTGTATGACAAGGTGTTAATTTCCTTAATATCCAAATGTTCTTACACATTAATTAAAAGGTAAACAAGTTGATTTAAAAATAATAGATAGTTTTGTTTGCAGGGGAAAAAAACCTGACCAATAAAAATATGCAAAGTTCAAACTCATTTATAATTGAAGATATGAAAATTTCTAAAATTGAGAAATGAATTTTCCTCTTTCATATTGCCAGTGATGAAAACATTTGTTGCAAATGGGAAATCTGCCTTCTCTGGTACCATTACTAGGAGTGCAAGTTGATAAAACCTCCTTCCAGAGCAATTTGGCAGGATGTATTAAACGTTAACCTATAAATTTTACTTTTAAATGGAAATAACACATCTTTTGATCTTCCAATTCCATTTAGAAATTTATCCTATGGTTCTTTTAATACATGAACAAGCATAATCATCACATTGCTTTTGTTGTTGTTGTTGAAATGGAGTTTCACTCTTGTCACCCAGGCTGGAGTGCAATGGGGTGATCTCAGCTCACTGCAAACTCTGCCTCCCAGGTTCAAGCGATTCTCCTGTCTCAGCCTCCTGAGTAGCTGGGATTACAGGCGTCTGCCACCACGCCCAGCTAATTTTTGTATTTTTACTGGAAATGGGGTTTCACCATGTTGGCCAGGCTGATCTTGAACTCCTGACCTCAAGTGATCTGCCCTCCTCGGCCTCCCAAAGTGCTGGGATTATAGGCGTGAGCCACCACACCCAGCAACATTGTTTTGTAAATAACCAAAACCCAGCTGAAGGTCCATCAGTCAGGATCTGGTGTCTTCTGTGTTACGGATATCTCTGCTTAAAGGGAGGAGATGGAGCTATATGTGCTGGTAGAGAAAGATGTCCAAGATAGATTGTTTTGTGCAAAAAAAAAAAAAAAAAAGCTGGAGAATGATATATAATGTAATCCTATTTGTCTAAAATAAATAAATATTTTACTAAGGGGTGGAAGAGTGAGAAGTACTTTTGCTTATACATTGTTCCATCACATACCATTTCTTTTCTTTTTTCTGATTTTGTAGTTGTTGTTCTGTTGGATTTCTTTGCTTGTTTGTTTGTTGCCATAAGTGTGTATAATTTTTTATATAATTTATAGCTAATGGTGAAAGTCATTTTTGCCTAGATTCAATATTTGGTTTCAATGTCTCTCAGTCTTCTGGGAACCACAATATATGTGCTCTTAGGAACTAGAGTAGGAATAGTATCAGTCCCTTTTTTTTTTTTTTTTTCTCCATTTCTCCCCCGTGGCATTCCTGGTGGACAGGCTCTTCTTTAACATTTGACTAAAGAGAGAAAGATGCCTCCGAGGTCAGAGAGGATGCTCAGAAAATTAGCATCACTGGGTCCGAGGGCCAAAGTGGGCTTTAAAAACAAAAATTAAACATGCTTTTATTAAAACAAAACTAAACTAAACTAAACTTAACAAAAACCCTATACTTACATGCAGCACTTTTTTATTTCCTCTCATACAGTCTCACTTAACAGCCATTAATGACAAGTAAGGGAAGGCAGAGAAGAATTAATGGCACAAAATGAAGCGAACATTTTTAAGCTCTCTTTTGTGGGGTAGACCTATTTCCAAATAACTCTTCCAATTCTAAAAAGCAGCAACAACAAGAACCAAAAGTATTTTGCTTCACATCATGTAGATGTCAGTTATATGTTGACCAAAAAAAAAAGTATTCATGCTACAGGAGAGTGGCTTTTGCAGACTGAAAAGCAACTGTGATACACTTAGAAATGCTTATTTCAATGAGATTTTCTGCCGTCAGATTCAGTTCATTAAAAGATAAAACAGCAGAGAAATAGGGTGTCCCAATAGCTGTTTTATTTATTCCTCTTATTTTCCTATTTGATCAAATTTTGTTGCAAACTCCTTTGTAGATTAAAGTTTATTTTAGTAGGCAATACCTTGGTTAAAGCTGCTTTGCAATAAGGAGGAGGATGGATTAAACTGCCCTCTTCCTAATTGCTTTGTGAAGCCTTCCTCTCTCCCTAATCTCACTGTAGTTTCTTAAGAAATGAGGCACTTACATATCCCAAGGGCTTAAATGGAGATTTCTGCTGCAGAGGATAAAGTAGGGAGTTTGCTGCATTAATCATTGAGTAACATCAATCACGCATCCACTTGGGCAGTTAAATTTCTGTTGAACAAAGTATAGAACTACCTGGGGAATGTCTCCCTCTTTATAAGTGGTGTCATTAGACATTTGTTGTGAAGACCGTAAAAACAGATTTTAGATGCAAACACAGTGCTAGGCACATAGTGAGTAATATTCTATGAAAAGTATTGAGTAAATAAATTAAATTCCAAAATAAAGTATTGCACCAATTCCCTAAACAGACTATTAACTACCTCCTTGCTCCAAATTTGTCTGCCCATTGCAGCAGGAATATCTTTTTTAAGCATCATTTTTATTTCAGACTCATTTTCAGGAGCTACAACAGGTCCAATTTTTTGCTCACATGAAACCTATATTGATGATTCATCTTGAAAGGTTTTCTAGCAATTGGTTTCCTTCTCCCTCATTCCTCTTCTAAAAGATGATTGTATATTCACATGATCTTTGCTAGCCTAGAGCACATGTGAATTTGCTTCACTTTTTGCTTTCTCTAATCCAAATGCCACTTCTGCCATCTGTAATGCCTTCCACCATCAACTTTACCACTCCAGATCAATCCCATTCTGCTCTTATTGTCACTTGTCCTCTCAGCCAACTTGGCAGAATTCAAGTACAGAACAGGGTATTTATAGTAATAAAGTGTGGAGAGTTTTATTTCGGTTTTACTTGACTTTTTGTCAACTCCACAGAGCTTCATTATCTTTGGTGGGAAATAAGACCAGGGAAGGCAAAGGCCGCTTTTATGACTTTCTCGTTCTCAACAAAATGATTGACATATCCAAGAGACTTCATGACTTAATTTCAAGGGTCTGATAACATCTTAGCAAAAAGATCAAAGTGACTTCATTTAAAAATAAGATGAAATATGATATTAAATACTAATGGGAAGAGTCAATAATAAAAAGTGTTAAATATTTGCAAATCAGTCCAAAAGTATAATGAAATTCAAATCAAAGTCTCAATTGTGGTGGATTTATGAGTTTTTGTTTGTTTGTTTTGTTGGAACATTGAAAGCATTCTAAAGGCCAGGCACAGTGACTCATGTCTGTAATCCAATAGCTTTAGGAGATTGAGGTACAGGGATATCTTGAGGCCAAGAGTTCAAGACCAGCCTGGGCAACATAGTGAGATCCTGTCTCTACAAGAAATTTTAAAATTAGCCAAACAAAGTGTCACGCACCTATAGTACTAGCTGCTCAGGAGGCTGAGGCAGGAGGATTGCTTGAGCACAGAAGCTCAAGGCTGCAGTGAGTTATGATTGCAGTCCAGCCTAACTTACAAAGCAAGACCCTGTCTCTAAAATACTAAATAAAACAAAACAAAATTACTCTAAAACTCATCTTAAACGGTGAATTTGCATTTATGGAAAATAATCTTTTAAAAATTTTATCAGGGAGAATATACCATATCAGTTATTATACACTATTCAAAAGCTAGAATAATTAAAGCAATGGAATTGGTGGAAAAATAGATGTATAGATCAACATAGCATAACTGAAGGTTTAAAATGATCCATGGACATAAAAGAATTTAGGTTTTTCTACAGAGAGCATTTTGTATCAGGAAATAAAGGATGATATATTCAATACAGGTTGAGACATTTGGTTAACCTTTAGGAGGAAAAATTTAGATTCCTACCATATAACAAAACAAAACTAAATAGATTAACAATATCAAAGTAAATAAAATAAAAACAAAACAACAAACAAAAGTACTAGTGGATTGTAGGCATTTTTTGTTTTTTTAATTTTTAATTGAGACAGAGTCAGAGTCTTGCTCTGTTGCCCAAGCTGGAGTGCGATCTCCGCTCACTGCAAGCTCCACCTCCTGGGTTCACACCATTCTCCCGCCTCAGCCTCCTGTGTAGCTGGGACTACAGGCGTCCGCCACCATGCCCTGCTAATTTTTATATTTTTAGTAGAGACGGAGTTTCGTCATGTTGGTCAGGCTGGTGACCTCATGATCTGCCCACCTCGGCCTCCCAAAATGCTGGGATTAGAGTCGTGAGTCACTGCACCTGGCTAAAATGATAGAATTTCTAAACTATCTTTTTTGGTGTTTACATTTCTGACTACCTTGCATTGTAATATGAAATGTGCTCTGTAGGAAATGAATACGTTGGTATCTGGGTTTGTTCATTTGTTCGTTTTGAGACAGGGTCTCACTTTGCTGCCCAGGTTGGAGTGCAGCGGCACGATCTCAGCTCACTGCAGCCTCAACCTCCCAGGCTCAAGTGATCCTCCAGCCTCAGCCGTCTGAGTTGCTGAGACTCCAGGCCCACACCACCACACCCGGCTACTTTTATTGTATTTTTTGTAGACATAGGGTTTTACCATGTTGCCCAGGCTGGTCTTGAACTCCTGAGCTCAAACAATCTGCCAGCCTTGGTCTCCCAAAGTGCTGGGATTACCGGTGTGCACTACTGTGCCTGGCCGCCTTGTATTTGTTGATGTATTTGTTGTGTCTAGGCTGTGGTCACTCTACTAATTACCTGTTTCCTCTAATTATTTGGGGTAAGATTCTGTATATGTCCATTAGAATGTGCTTATTAATTGTGTTGTTCAAGACATTTTGTATTTCCTAGTTATTCATTGGCTTGCTATATCAGTTTCTGAGAGGGATGTGTTAAAAATGTCTACCATGTGGGGTGGCGGGAGGCATAGCATTAGGAAAAATACTATTTTTTTAAGCATCTTTTTAAAGCATCATTTTTATTTCAGACTCATTTTCAGAAGCTATAACAGGTCCAAATTTAACTTAATACATGCTGGGCTTAACATCTAGGTGATGGTATTAAGGAAAACGCCATGGCACACGTTTACCTATGTAACAAACCTGCATGTCCTGCACATGTACCCTGGAATTAAAAAAAAAAAAAAAGAATAAAAATAAACTACTCTTTATCAGCCATCAAAAAAAAAAACAAAAAACAAAAAACTACCATGATTGGGGAATTTAACAATTTCTTTTAGTATATCTATCATTTTTATTTTTATACATTTTTGTGGCTATATTGTTAGGTGCAAACAAGTCCAGGATTGTTTTATTTTCTTTATAATTGTTCTTTTTATTAGTAAATAATGACTTTTTATACCTAACATTATTGCCTTAAATTCTATTTCGTATAATTGCCATTGTTTCATCACCTTTATTTGTTTAAGTACTTACCTGAAATATTTTTCCATAAGTTTACTTCAAATTTTAAGAGTCATTGTATTTTATGCTTTTGAAGAACATGAGAGCATAAAACATAGATAAAATTTGTATTTCAATTCAGATAATCTCTGATTTGTAACAGGTGGGTTCGTGTTTACATTTATGAGGATTCCTTGTATTGGATTTATTTCTGTCATCTTGTTTTATATTTTCTAGTTACCATATTTTTTCTTATTATTTGAGTTTTTACTTTTTCCTGCTCTCTACTGGATTTCTTGAGTTTGTTGCCTTTTTTTCCTCCTCCAGTGTTTTGAAAGACATGTATTTTATTCCTTTTAGATGTTACCCTTAAATTTTGGATATGTCATGCTTGATGTTTTAAAAAGCTAAAGCTAAACAGTAGCTGCATGCTCTCTCTCCCCATGTTATTGTTCTCTAATTTGTTAGTTTCACCAGTTTTTGGAAATCTCTCTAAATTAGCCTTTATTATTAGAGTTGTAGGGTATCTCATATACAGTACTTCTCTTCCTCTCTTAAAATTAGAGGCCATATGGAGAAATAAGGGTGGAAAGAGGCAAGAATGAGAGAGTTGAAAATCAAAATACAATGTTAGCTTTATTTCAGGTAGGTCTGATTGCAGAGAGAGATTTTAGATCTGTGGACAGATGAGCTTGCTGATACTGTATTTGAATTAAATGGACTTCATGCCTGATGGCAGAGTGGGACAACAAGTGTCCCCAATAAGGCTGTTTGCACAGACCAGGCAGACAAGAATGTAGCTTCTCTGGGAGAGGCAGCTCTGAAGGAGAGAAAACAGTAGGGGCTGAGCCAAGCATGTTGAGGCCTTTCTTCTCAGCTTTGCAATCCTCCTGCCTGGTGGAAGAATGGTTGAGGAAGCAGAAAGAAGTGCAAAGTATTCTCATATTATCACTTGAGGAGATTAGAGTACTCCTTTTCTCCTCTCTATGGATATATGAGTGGGAAACAGTTGTTACTCTAACCACTGTTACTATTATTGCTGCTGTTATGAAAGTTGTTTTCTATATTCCCTGCAAAAGTCTGATTTACCTTGGAGCTAATACTTCAGTTTCAGGATCCCTAGTCTGCAAAGACACTTCCAAGGTCCAGGAAGAAGAAGTAGCCCCAGAAGAGTCAGAGGAATGCAGCTCTGCCAGCCTGGAGGTCACTCTGCTCACCCTAGTGGTAATCCTGGAGCTGCAACGTGGGGGTTGGGTACCAAGCCCCAGTGACAACTTGAACTTGGTGAACCTTATGGGACATCAGCCTCTTCCCCAAGGAAAACATTCTGAGACACGGCTCTACTCCCAGCCCCCAGGGCCATGTGACCAGTCTTCGTGGTCCCTTTGGCACACTCCACCCCTGACAACAGCCCTGGCAAGGCCCAGGGTGGCAGGGATACTGGGTGTGGTAAAACCCAGTCGACCTTGACCAGCTTGCTGTGACTGTGAGATCAAAGGGCTGAAGTTATGTCTGAGGATTCCCCCTCGACTACCAATAACAAATTGTGAAGGTAAAATAAACTTTTCTCAACTATGACTGATTAAAAACAAATAAATAAATTTTGCTACTTGGGGAGCTGAGGCAAGGAGGATCACTTAACACCAGGAGTTGGGAGCTGTAGTATGCTACAATCACACCTGTGAATAGCCACTGCATTCTAGCCTAGGCAGTATAGTAAGATCCCATCTCTAAACACAAACAAACCTACAAACCACAAATATTGACTGGGTTGAAGACTAATCTCTCCTTAGAAGACAGACTTATCTTTCTACTTTTTTAAATAGAATATGATACCTAAAAGTTATTGTCACATTAAGAGGTGACAAAGAATATATAGCCAAGGCTGGGCGTGGTGGCTCATGCCTGTAATCCCAGCACTTTGGGAGGCAGAGGCGGGTGGATCACGAGGTCAGGAGATTGAGACCAGCCTGGCTAACACGGTGAAACCCCATCTCTACTAAAAATACAAAAAATTAGCCGGGTGTGATGGTGAGCGCCTGTGGTCCCAGCTACTTGGGAGGTTGAGGCAGGAGAATGGCATAAACCCGGGAGGCGGAGCTGGCAGTGAGCTGAGATCACTGCACTCCAGCCCGGGCGACAGAGCGAGACTCCGTCTCAGGAAAAAAAAAAAAAAAAATATATATATATATATATATATATAGCCAAAAAATATAGGGAATAAAATGTATAAAAAGGAGGGGATTGGTTATAATAAAATAATTGAAGACTGTATTATAGTCCTGGATTTTGTGAGGTTTTGAGGCATTTAACTACAATTTAAATTGTTGTGATTTTTATTCTTATTCTCAGTAAATCTAAACTTTCATACCTAGGTATTTGTTAATAATTTGGTATTCTTTTCTTTTAAAAGCCCCCCCTCAAACTATTAAAGCTTTAGATCCCACAAAACTTGAGCCAAACCCAGCTTTTTTTGTTTTACGAATCATGTTTGCTGAACAAGGTGCAGGGGCTCACACCTGTAATCCCAGCAACTGGGGAGGCTGAAGCAGGATTGCTTGAGCCCAGAAGTTTAAATCCAGGCTGCAAAACATAGCGAGATCCTATGTCTCTACAAAAAAAAAAAAAATTAAAAAATTAGTCAGGTATGGTGGCATGCACCTGTAGTCTCAACTACTTGGTAGGCTGAAGTGGGAGAAACCTTTCCGCTCCGCAGTTTGAGGCTACAGTGAGCTGTGATTGCACCATGGCACTCTAACCTGGGTGAGAGTGAGACCTTGACTCAAAAAGATAAATAAATAAATAAAATAATGGTTTTTTTTAAGACAAAGTCTTGCTCTGTCATCCAGGCTGGAGTGCAGTGGTGTGATCTCAGCTCACTGCAACCTCTGCCTCACAGGTTCAAGTGATTTTCCTGCCTCAGCCTCCCAAGTAGCTGGGACCACAGGTGTGCACCACCACACCCAGCTCATTTTTGTATTTTTAGTAGAGATGGGTTTCACTATGTTGGTCAGGCTGGTCCCGAACTCCTGACCTCAAGTGATCCGCCCGAATTGACCTCCCAAAGTGCTGGGATTACAGGTGTGAGCCACTGTGCCTGGCCTGTTTATTTAATTCCTTTGCTTACCATTTCTCCTTATTTTTCCCATCTCTCTTCTGGGTCCATTTTCCTTATCGATCAAGTACAGTGATGCAGCACGTAATGATGGACTGCACATATGACGATAGTCCCATAGATTGTAACGGACCTGAAAAATTCCCACGTGACGTCACAGCCGCTGTAATATCATAATGCAATGCATCGCCCACTTGTTTGTAGTGATGCTGGTGTAAGCAAAACTACTGAGCTTCTAGTCATATAAAAATATGGTGTACATAATTATATACAGTACGTAACACATGATAATGATAATAAATGACTATGTGACTGGATTTTATATTTCCTATATTATACTTGTTATCATTATTCTAGAGTGCATGCCTTTTAGTTATTAAAAAAAAAAAGTTAACTGTAAAACAGCCTCAGGCAGGCCCTTCAGGAGGTATCCAGAAGAAGGCATTGTAATCATAAGAGATAACAGGTCCATGTGTGCCATTGCCCCGAAGACCTTCCAGTGGAGGTAAGACAGTGATGTAGATGATCCTGACCCTGTCTGGGCCTAGGCTAGTGTGTGTGTTTGTATCTTAGTTTTTAACAATATTTTAAAAGGTGTTTGTTTGTTTGTTTGTTTGTTTGTGATGGAGTTTCGCTCTTGTTGCCCAGGCTGGAGTGCAATGGCACAATCTCAGCTCACTGCAACCTCCACCTCCTGGGCTCAAGCAGTTCTCCTGCCTCAGCCTCCTGAGTAGCTGGGCTTACAGGCATGAGCCACCACTCCCGGCTAACTTTGTATTTTTAATAGAGATGGGGTTTATTCATGTTGGTCAAGCTAGTCTCGGACTCCCGGCCTCAGGTGATCCACCTGCCTCGGCCTCCCAAAGTGCTGGGATTACAGGCATGAGCCACTGTGCCCGGCCAACATTTTAAAAGTTTTTAAAAAAATTAACCAAAGGAAGCTTGGCCAGGTGCAGTGGCTCATGTCTGGATTCCTAGCGCTTTGGGATGCCAAAGTGGGAGGATGGCTTGAGGCCAGGAGTTTAAGACCAGCTTTGGGCAACAAAGCAAGACTTCATCTTTACAAAAAAAATTTAAAATTAGCCAGGTGTGGTGATGCACACCTGTAGTCCTAGCTAATCAGGAAATTGAAACTGGAGGATTGTTTTTTTTTGTTTTGTTTCGGTTTGGTTTGGTTTTTTTTTGAGATGGAGTCTCGCTCTGTCGCCCAGGCTGGGGTGCAGTGGTGCGATCTCAGCTCATTGCAACTTCTGCCTCCTGGGTTCAAGCGGTTCTTCTGCCTCAGTCTCCCAGGTAGTTGGGATTGCAGGTGCGTGCCACTACATCTGGCTATTTTTTTTTTTTTTTGTATTTTTGGTAGAGATGGGGTTTCACCGTGTTGGACATGCTGGTCTCAAACTCCTTACTTCAAGTGATCTGCCCGCTTCAACCTCCCAAAGTGTTGGGATTACAGGCGTGAGCCACTGCACCCGGCCTGGAGGACTGTTTGAGTCCGAGAGTTCAAGGTTGCAGTGAACCGTAAAAGTGCCACTGCACTCCAGACAAGACATCACTATTGTATGTTGTTTTCTGATACATTGTCCCTTGTTTTTTGAAACAAGAGTGAGAACTTGTATCCAAAAAAAAAAAAAAAAAAAGAAAGAAAGAAAAAGAAAGCAAAGAAAAAAGCTTACAGAACACACATATAAAGAAAGAAAGAAAATATTTTTGAACAGTTCTTTACTGTGTTCATGTTTTAAGTGTTATCAGAAGACTCAAAAAAGGCCAGGCACAATGTCTGATGCCTGTAATCCCAGTGTTTTGGGAGGCTGAGAAGGGAAGATGGCTTTAAGACAGGAGTTCAAGACCAGCTAGGGCAATAAAGTGAGACCCTGCAGTCTCTAAAGACAATTTAAAAATGAGCTGGGCCTGATGGCACGTGTCCATAGTCCCAGTTACTTGGGAGGTTGAGGTGGGAGAATCAGTTTAGCCTTAGATTTCGAGGCTGTAGTGAGCTATGAGTGCAGCACTGCACTCCAGCCTGGGCAACTGAGCAAGACTTTTTTTTTTTTTTTTTTTTTTGAGACAGAGTCTTGCTCTGTCGCCCAGGCTGAAGTGCAATGGCATGATCTCGGCTTACTACAACCTCCACCTCCCAGGTTCAAACAATTCTCCTGCCCCAGTCTCCCAAGTAGCTGGGATTACAGGTGCACGCCACCATGCTTGGCTAAATTGTTTTAATTTTAGTAGAGACAGAGTTTCGCCATGTTTGCCAGGCTGGTCTTGAACACCTGACCTCAGGTGATCCACCCAACTCGGCCTCCAAAAGTGCTGGGATTACAGGTGTGAGTCACTGTGCCCGTCCAAGCAAGAAAGAAAGCAAGAGAGAAAGAGAGAGAGAGAGAGAGAAAGAGAGAGAGGAAGGAAGGAAGGAAGGAAGGAAGGAAGGAAGGAAGGAAGGAAGGAAGGAAGGAAGGAAGGAAGGAAGGGAGGGAGGGAGGGAGGAAGAAAAAGGGAGGACGGAAGGGAGGGAGGAAGGGCGGAAGAGAGGGAAAGAAAGAAAGAGAAAGAAAGAAAGGAAAGAAAGAAAAAGAAAGAAAGAAGAGAGAGAGAGGGAGGGAGGGAGGGAAGGAAGAGAGGACGGAAGGGAGGGAGGGAGGGAAGAGAGAGAGAGCGAAAGAGAGAAAGAGAGAAAGAAAGAAAGAGTAAGGAAGGAAGGAAGGAAAGAAGAAAGGTCAAAGTTTTTTAAAAATTGAGATTATAAAGTAAAAAGGTTATAGTAAGCTAAGATTAATTTATTATTGAAGAAATGAATGAATTGAATGCAGCCTCAGTGTCCAGTGTTGATAAAGTCTACAGTAGCATGCAGTGATGTCCTAGGCCTTCACAGTCACTCTCCACTCACTCACTCACTCACCCGAGCAACTGCCAGTCCTGCAAGCTCCATTATGGTAAGTGCCCTATACAGGTGAACCATTTTAAAATCTTTTAAATTGTATTTTTGCTGTTATCTTTCCTATGTTTAGATACACAAAATACTTACCATTGTGTTCCAGTTGCCTGTAGTGTTCAGTACAGTCACATGGTGTACAGGCGTGTAACCTAGGAGCAACAGGCTGTCCCACACAGCCTAGGTGTGGAGTGGGCTATGCTGTGTAGCTTTGTGTAAGTGCACTCTGTGATGTTGGCACAAAGACGGAAGTGCCTGATGATACATTTCTCAGAAAGTATGCCCTATATTAAGCGACACATGACTTTTTTTTGTAGTCCTTCCAGTGAAGGTCTGTTAATGGTGAATTCTGATAGCATGATCATTTAGCCGTCACTCTTGAATGAAGCAGCTGGATAAAGAATTCTATCCTGGGGTTTTCCTCCCTTGGCCGGGCGCGGTGGCTCACGCCTGTAATCCTAGCACTTTGGGAGGCTGAGGCAGGTAGATCATGAGGTCAAAAGATTGAGACCATCCTGGCTAGCATGGTGAAACCCTGTCTCTACTAAAAAAAATACAAAAATTAGTTGGGCATAATGGCGCGTGCCTGTCGTCCCAGCCACTCGGTAGGCTGAGGCAGGAGAATCGCTTGAGCCCCGGACGGGGAGGTTGCAGTGAGCAGAGATCGAACCACTACACTCCTGCGAGACTCTGTCTCAGGAAAAAAAAAGGAAGAAAAAAAAAAAGAATTCTATCTAGGGGTTTCCCCTCCTTTCAGCACCTAGAATTGTTATGTCACTTCTGGGGTGTGCCACTGTTGTGCAGAATTGAACGTTTTCCTTTGAAGATAGCCTATCTTTACCCCCGTCTTTTCTCTGTCTTTGGTGCTCTGCAGTTTCACTCTCATATGTCTAGGTTTGAATTTGTTTTTATTTAACCTGCAAGGGCCTAGGGGCACTTCTACAATCTGAGGATTTATGTCCCTTTTGAATTTTAGAAAAGTGTCACTCTTTAGCATTTTATTTTTAAAATTGTTTTTATTAAATACTGAGAAGACACAAAACAATATTTTAAAAATATGTAAGGTATAAAGTATAATGGAAAAAACAAAAAGAGAATAATAGTACAACCCCTATGTCCTCGTCCTCGAGTGTAGGAAAAGAGTGCCAGAGTCACACCATTGCTTTTGAATTCCTTGTCTGCCTCCCTAGCCCCGCTGGTTTCCATTCTGGAGACCATCAAATCCTAAATTCGATAGTTATCATTTCTTTGTAGTTTCACAAAGAAAATTTAGTTATGCATGTTTTAAACTGTATATCATTGGACTAAAGCTGTGTTTTCCTTTGTTTTCTCCACTCAAAATTATGTTCTTCAGATTCTCTTGCATTGTTGGGCATAGGTGTAATTTATCCATACTCGTTACTATATAGTATTCTGTCACCCATATTTTATTCATCTGCTGTCAATGGACATAGATTTGCTTCTAGTTTTTTATTAGTAAGACTAGTGCTGCTTGGGCTGGGCGCGGTGGCTCATGCCTGTAATCCCAGCACTTTGGGAGGCCAAGGCAGGCAGGTCACTTGAGGTCAGGAGTTTGAGACCAGTCTGGCCTACATGGTGAAACCCCATCTCTACTAAAAATACAAAAATTTGCCGGGAGTGGTGGCATGCACCTGTAAGCCCAGCTACTCGGGAGACTAGGATTCTCCTCCTAATGCAGGAGGATCATTTGAATCCAGTGAGCAGAGATCATGCCACTGCACTCCAGCCTGGGCGACAGAGTGAGACTCTCTCCAAAAAATAAACATAAAAATAAAAATAAAAGAATAGTGCTGCTTTAAGCATTTTCATAAACGCCTCCTGGAACAGGACAGTTTCTCTAGAGTTTACACCTAGGAGTAGAATTGCTAGGTCATAGAGTACGTATGTGCATTTTCACAAAGCAAATTGGTCTCCAGAGTGATTGAATTAATTTACACTTCCATCAACAATATATGAGAAATTGTCTTGCTTCACATCCCATTCAATGCACAGTAGTGTCAGATTTCCATTTTTGCAAACTTCATGGATGTATAACAGTACTTCATAGCAGAATTAATTTGTATTTTCCTGATTGCTAATGAGATTGAGTGACATTTTGTATACCTGTAAAACACTTGTGGAATTCTTTTGACTCTGGTGAAAATAGATGTCTTTTTTAATTGATTTGTAAGAATTCTTTACATGTTCAGGAGACTAATCCCTTGACAATTACACATTTAGCAAATATCTCATCCTGGTCATTTCATTCTCATTATAGTGTCTTTTGATAAGTAAATGTTTTTATTTTAAATGTAGGCCCATTTGTCAATTTTTCCTTTGTGGATTTCAATTTTTGTTTCCTGTCTAAGAAAATGTTTATATCCCTAAGGTCATACGAGTATTCTCCCAGACTAACTTCTAAAATTTCTGTAGGGTTGTATTTCACATATAGCTCATTAATCCACCTAGAGTTGGTTTTTGTGTGTGATGTGATGTATCAGTGTTAAGTCCTAAATACTCTTATGTATTCTACCCTTGTTTGTTTTTGTAAGTATGTTCTTATCTCCCATCTCACTTATACACACAGCGACATTATGGGATGTAGAAAAATGGTACTTTTTGAGAAATTTATAGACTTAAAGCTTAAAGGCTGAAAATTAAGTAGCTATGTTTTCAAACTTGAATGTTAAAGAACAACAGAAAAAAAATCACAAAAAAGTAGGATGAAGAACGCTATAGAGATAAGAGCAGAAACCAAATAAATAACCACCATATAAATAATAGATCAATTAAACAGAAGTCAATTAAATAGGAAACACATAAATAATAGAAATGCTCAGGGAATCCAAAATACTGCTCTTTGAAAAGTCTAACAAAGTAGATATCTGGTAAGACTACTCAAAACAAGAGGAGAAAAGGCAAAAATAAATATTGTTAAACTGACAAAAGTGTCATAAGTTCAGAAGCAGCAGAAATTAAAAGGTTAAGAGAATGCTTTTCATCAACTTTATGCCAATAAAATAAAAATTCAGAAAAAATACTCATTTCCAGGAAAATGTATGTCGATTTTGCATCTATCCGGCTAAACTCTCTTGTTAATTCTAATAATTTCCCTGTGCATAATTATCAGTTTTCTATCTAGAGCAACTATACAACACAGGAATTGGAACAGTGTTACTCTTCCCCCATTGCTTCCTTGAATGTCACTACAATTGTCTTTCTGGAATGCCAATAGAAGTATAGTTATTTTGTACTTCTCATTCTGTCCTCCAGGCTTCCTAACCTCTCTTTTGTATTTTCAGTTTGTTTGTTTTTGTTTTTTGGTGTTTGTTTTTGTTTTTGTTTTTTTTTCTGAGACAGAGTCTTGCTCTGTTGCCCAGGCTGGAGTACAATGGCATGACCTCGGCTTACTGCAACTTCCACCTCCCAGGCTTAAGCGATCCTCAGCCTCAGCCTCCCAAGTAGCTGGGACTACAGGCGTGTGCCACTATGCCTGGCTGATTTTTGTATTTATGGATTCGACCCCTGTAGTGTAGATTTATATTTGGTTCTCAAGGGTCCCAGAGTTGTCATGGGCTTTGGCCCAATTTGTTTTTTCTTGTGCAACCTTTTTGTTAGTTTAGCAGCTGAGGATTCTCACCTTATATAGTGGTGTGTGATGTGTCTCCGGTGTGAGGATGTGTATGTGTATTTGCGAGAGGTATTAGGGGTATGAGGATGTCTGTGCCGAGTGATTTCTAATTCTTCTACTCTTTCATACATTTACTTTACCTTGTCCTTATTCAAATGATCATGACTTCTAAATTATTCAGGTTCAAAAAAAGCTTTTCTCTAAGTGATCTGCCAATATGTATGTACTGATTTTCTTTAAGTCAGGGATTTTTAAAAATACTTAATTCTAAAGTGAGAGGAAAGTAGAACATATTCTGCAGAACTATCACACCAAACTTTGCTCAGTATATTATTTGAAAATTTTTCTCATGGTTCCTGCTTCCTTCAGAAAGCTTTTGCAATAAATTGTATTAAAACAAATTCTATACAGAACACAAGACTGCCAGTATAGCAAAATGTGTGAGATAGTTTCTCACAGTGGACTTTCAGTGGAATACGAACATCTCTTTTCTAGATGATATAACTTTCCTAAGATCTTAGAAGATATTTTAAAAGTTTTTCTTATACAGAAGGAAAGAAGAAGGAAAGAAGAAAAGAGGAAGGAAGAAAAGAAGGAAGAAAGGAAGGAGGGAAGGGAAGGGAAGTGAAGGGGGAAGGAAGGGAAGGAAAGGGAAGGGAAGCGAAGGGGGAAGGAAGGGAAGGGGGAAAACAGGAAGGGAAGTGAAGGGGGAAGGAAGGGAAGGGAAACAAAAGGGAAAGGAAGGGAAGTGAAGGGGGAAGGAAGGGAGGGCAGGCAGAAGGAAGGAAGGAAGGAAGAAAGGAAGGAAGTGAGGAAGGGAGGGAAGAATAAAATCTAATAAAGTTTTACCAAATATAAATACATGTTTATATGTGTTCTTCATACCTAGCATTTCCCATTATTAATTATTGGTAGGTAGTCCTAGATAAGAGAAGTATGGGCATGGCTCATATGCTGTGGTGTGGTCAAAAATGAAAGAGTCAACTATGACAGAACAGCCTGGCACTGTCTAACCCTGGAATTGGACCCATCTATTGAGTTGGGGCCAAAGCGACAGCACCAAATTCAGCCCAGGCCATGGTGAGAGGTGCCTCAGTGCAGGCTTCACCAGGGACCTGTAGACTGCGGCCGCTGCACAGGACTTCCCCAGAATGGGAACCAGCTTGAGACTCCTCCAATCCCAGATTCTCCCTTTACTGGTTGTATAACCTGATACAAATTCTTTTTTTTTTTTTTTTTTGGTTGGGGAAGGGGATGGAGTTTCACTCTTGTCGCCCAGGCTGGAGTGCAGTGGCCCGATCTCAGCTCACCACAACCTCCGCCTCCTGGGTTCAAGCGATTTTCCTGCCTCAGCCTCCTGAGTAGCTGGGATTACAGGCACCTGCCACCACACCCAGCTAATTTTTTGTATTTTTTTAATAGAGACAGGGTTTCCCCACATTGGGCAGGCTGGTCTCGAACTCCTAACCTCAGGTGATCTGCCTGCCTTGGCCTCCCAAAGTGCTGGGATTACAGGTGTGAGCCACTGTGCCCAGCAACCAGATACAAATTCTTTTACTTCACATTTTCCAGTATCCTTCCCTGTAAAACAGAGATGTTATCTACCTCATAGGATCCTTATGAAGATCATATGAGGTCACGAATGCAGAGCCCATGGCACTGTGCCCTGTCACACTGCAAGCACTCGACTCATGTGAACTGTCCATGCAAGCAGTAGGCGTCAGGGCGGTTCAATAAGCAGGGAGCTGATATTTGGCAATCCAGGCAGGCTGGCAGCATCATATACAGTTTTCAGCAGGTAACAAGATGATAACAATGAACCAAGGGTTGAAGTACCAGATCCCAGTCCCAACAGAGGTGGAAGGATAAAATAGACATTGTGGCAAAAGCAAAGAAGAGCCCAGGCTCAGGAGAATAGAGTAGGCAGGATTCAGTGGCTGGGGCTCAATGCTAAGAAACAAGACAAGGATGTGGTTAGCAAAACTGTTGGACAAAGTGAAGACTGGGCCTTGGCTGCAGGTACAGGACAGAACTGGAGAAGCAGTGGCAAAGGAGAATGGGTGTCCACTCTCAAAGCATCTAAACATAGCTTTGAAAATTCACTGCATGTCACCCTACTGAAGCCCAGTTAGCTGACTATTGGTCCTGGAGCCAGCGTAGGGGAACTTGCTGGAGATGATAAATAAAATGTTTTTAGTTTTATTTATTTACTTATTATAAAAGAAATTAAATCATATCCTGACCGAATAATGCAATGCAAGATGCATATCACTTACAGCCTCTTACACTTGAGTTAACAAAATTAGAAATTAAACCAAAGTATCTAGAAAATACATCACAGCTCAGCTACAAATCACCTATTTTTAGACCCATCATGCTAATAACTTTGTTTTTCTGTAGTGCAAGGAAATACCTATATCTAATAATTTTAATAGTCTGAGCTCTTTGGCAGTATAGTGAAAAAGCATGTTCAACAGGAGTTTTAGTTATTTTTCTTTAAAAAAAACCCCAAGACAGGGCACGGTGGCTCATGCCTGTAATCCCAGCACTTTGGGAGGCCGAAGTGGGCGGATCATCTGAGACCAGGAGTTCGAGACCAGCCTGGCCAACATGGTGAGACCCCGTCTTTACTAAAAATGCAAAAATTAGCTAGGTGTGGTGGTGTGTGCCTGTAGTCCCAGCTACTCGAGAGGCTAAGGCAGCAGAATCTCTTGAACCCCGGAGGTGGAGGTTGCAGTGAGCTGAGATTGAGCCACTGCACTCCAGCCTGGGTGACAGAGCTAGACTGCGTCCCAAAAAAAATAAAATAAAATAAAAAATAAAAATAAATCCCAAGTCTGTAGGGTGGCCACACAGCCTTTGTGCATGCCATTTAAAAATTATATGTGTGCTCCCCATTGCAAATCTTTTATTTTCCCCATGTTGTCTAGAAATTTTCCCCATGTTGATAGCTGAAAATCATTAAAGGAATCCATGATGGTTGTTTCTAGGTCTTTGACTCTTGCTACGTGGAGCAGCAGAGAACTTTTCTTCTCTAATGTCCCAAGGCAAAATTCCGCATTTCAGAAGTAAGGCTCCCGAGGAGGCCCTGTGGGCTTGGGGTTCCCTAACTACGAGAGCGGAGTACTGGCACAGGAGGGTGGTCGCCTCACGTTCTCCCTCCTGCACGGACCACCCTGCAGTATGTTCAGACGAGCAGAGTGACTGGCATGTGTCTTGAAAAAATATGGCTCCAGCAAGTGATTTTCTGAAGCCATTGCCCACGTTGTGACATGAGGATTCTGTTCAATTTCCCTAGAATAATGGATTGATCAGCCGGGCTTGGTGGCTCACACCTGTAATCCTAGCTCTTTGGGAGGCTGAGGCGGGAGGATCACCTGAGGTCAGGAGTTTAAGACCAGCCTGGCCAACATGCTGAAACCCCGGTTCTACTAAAAATATGAAAATTAGCCAGATGTGGTGGCGCATGCCTATAATCCCAGCTACTCAGGAGGCTGAGGCAGGAGAATCACTGGAATCTGAGAGGTGGAGGCTGCAGTGAGCCAAGATGGTGCCAATGTACTCCAGCCTGGGTGGCAGAGAGAGACTCCGTCTCAAAAATAAATAAAAATAAATAAATAAATAAATAAATGAAAGAAAGAAAGCAAAAAAGAAAAGAAAAATGGATTGATTGCTAAGGACATATCCTCATGCATAGGGACCTTGTGCCTGCTCAGGAAGTGTAGGGAAAGGTCAGATATATCAGCCACACTGGTCCCCTGCTTGGAGGAGCAGGCATTGCCCCAGTATTGCTCTAACTGGTTTCAGAGGTCATTCATTCACGGGAGGACCAGGTCCTAGGTTAGGCCCTGGATATGCAAAAATGTGGGGGTGCCCTTCTGGAGCACCCTTTTTGGGGTCAGGACATGAACACTCACAGATATTTACACCATAATACAATGAAGGGTAAGATCGTGATGCCCACAAGCTGGTTTCATAGCTCTGAGGGCATGTGGGAACTGTGATCAAGGAAGGCTTCACAAAGGCCGGTGGCATTTGGGCTGAGTTTGGAAAGATGGCAGCTTCTTACCAAGCAATGGGAAAGAACATAGGAGGTAGTAAATGTAAAGGCGGAGAGGCGTGAGCGAGCCCGGTGGGGCAGGGTTAGCAGTGGACTTCGTCAAGGACCACTTCTCAGAGAGGGCTAGTAGTGAGCCTGACTTGGGAGCGGTGGCTGGACATTTAGGGGAATGATACAAACCAAGGCACAGAGAGAGGAACCAGCAACAGTGGGTGAGGGTGGAGAGGCCAGGGCCGTCCTGAGGGGCACCGTAGTGGACTGGAGGGCCATGGGGCGGTGGGGCCCCAAAGAAAAGGAGCAGATAGGGGCTGCCTCAGGGTTGGAAGGCTGTGGCTAGGAGGACAAGAAGTTGGTGAAGGAAACAGAAAGTGTGGAAGAAGCTAGAATGGTCTCAGGGAAATCAGCGAAGGGGAAAAATAATTTTGAGACTCACAGAATCATCGGTGGCCACTAACTGGTCCATTTGCCACTTTTCATAGCTAAGGAAATTGAAGTCTGTCAGTAGGTGCCTCTTTCAGGTGGAGGACCGCCACCTGTCCTTGAGACTTCCATCCCACCCTCACCCCTGAGTCCTCTCACACATATCTGGTACTTAGAAGGGCTTATATCATGTAAACAGACCTCCTATCTCAGCTGTAGCAGGAGTAGAATTAGTCACAAAACACCACGCTCCAGATATCAATACATATTTCCAAAAGATGGAAGCAGGGGAAAGCCAAGAAAAGACAAGAGGGTTTTTCTAGAAGAAGGTCATGAGAAACCAGAGATGGAAATTTTCCAGGGACCAGATGAGGCTAGAAATTAGAATGTGGCAGGGGTTATGGAATAAAATGGAGTCAGTGGGGCCAACTGTTTAAGGAATTTCTCTCTGGAAAATCAGCAAGAAAGAATACTAATTGGAAAGGCTAACAGGGTCTTACTCATCTTCTACAGTTTTATGTTTGTTTATTTCTGAGACAGGGTCTCTTGCTCTGTTGCCCAGGCTGGAGCATAGTGGCATGATCATGGCTCACTGCAACCTCAACCTCCCAGGCTCAAGCAATCCTCCCAGCTCAGCCTCTCAAATAGCTGGGACTGCAGGAGTGCACCACACCTGGCTAATTTTATTTTTTATTTTTTTTGTAGAGACGGGGTCTCATTTTGTTGCCCAGGCTGGCCTTGAGCTCCTGGCCTCAAGTCACCCTCCCACTTAGGACTCCCAAAGTATTGGGATTACAAGTATGAGCCATCGAAACCATCCATCTTCTACAGTTTTAACCTCAAGCCTAAAATTGCTATGACTTCCATGAATTATCTCACACTAGTAAGAGGATCTAGCCTGGTTAATGATACATGTATCAAATGATAAATTATAGTTTGTAACATTGTTTTTTTCCTAGACCCAGTGATGTCTTTAGTAACTCTGTCTGGCTGTCTCTTCTTCTCTCTCTCTGTCATTCTACCTCTCTCATCCCTCCCTCTTCTTGCCCACTTCCACTTCCATTCCCTTCCAGTTTCTTCCTTCTTTGTCCTCTTCTCCACAGCACCGTGGGCGACGTGGACTCTCATCTCTGTGCATGCACCAATCCTTGTCATTACAGCCAAAGGGACCCGCATGGCCCCACATGGGAGGGTGCAGGTTCCAGAGGCCTAGGGCCAGCAGCTTCCTTTACTTCCCTCTTCCCTCCTGCCTTGCTATCAGCCTCCTTTTGTAGCGGTAGAGGATCTATAGTGCTTCGTCATCACCTGTAAAGTAAAAATGTTCTACATTATCCCCTGTCCTATGTAGCCACAGAATCATGGAATTAACTTGGGCTTGCTTGGAAAAAAGAGTTCCCCTATTGCATGACTCTCCTTCTCAGTACCCATCTCCACCCACCAAGAGTCTATCATGACATGGTCAGCGGTGGCAAACCCTGGGATCCCAGTCTTGAGGGAATGGGTTGAGGACCCATGAGACTGAACTGTTCAGATGGAAAGAAAAACTTTTCCAATATTTAGGTATGTTCTCCTTTTCATACCTTCAGCTCATTAATATCTAGGGCTGGGTCTGAGGGGATATTGTGCAGAAAATAGACTTTGTCCCCACCATTCAGCCTCCCATTCACTGAGGTCTCTCCTCCTGCTTCAGCTCACCTTCTCTCTGGCACCCACATCCACTTTCTTGTCTCCTTTCCTTTTTAATCAAAGCAGGTTTTCAGAAACAGATCCAAAATATGTTCATAAGAAAGTATAAATAACTGATACAAGTTTAAGGTATTACTCGTTAGAAGCAAATTTGTATTTTGACAAGACTCAAAGCCTTTGCGGAAAAGAATAAATCCATAAATCTTTAATGGAGAAAGTTTAATTACATAGCAGGAGAAATGCTTGGGGTTGAGTGGAGTATACCTGGTTTTCCTAAAAGCATACAACACATATCTACTCTACTTAGAAATTAACACACACACACACACACACACACATTCTCAAACCTCCTTACCTGTTTAATTCCAGACAATATGTTAAGTGCTTACACACACTTTCTCATTTAATTCTTACCCCCCAGAAATTGTACGAAGTGGATATTTAGTGTCTCACGTACATCGTGGTACACAGGAAGGTCAGTACATTGCCCAAACTTGCACGGCTGGTAAACATGGAGCTGGGATGCGAATCTACCTTCTTTCCACAGATCATGAAGCCCCCCGCAGGAATACTGTATCCATGTGGTGAGGAGCAGTTTTCCTGTTTGCCTCCTGGGTTGTTTTCTTAAGGAACATATAGAGCTTTAAGTACCTTTGCTTGTAAGTCATTTTTAAAAGGCCCCTTAATCATCTTTGTTTTTCTCTGAACTCCCCAGAGTCTGTGTGTGTCATCCTCATAATGATTTGCTTGAAATGAAACACAGTGGCCTGGTCTATTTTCACTTTTCAGCCTATGCAGGATATAAAAATAAACAGCATATGGTGAAAAGTTAATGAGATTTAAAAAAATAAGTTCACTTAAAATAATCCATGGGGTTTTCTACATGTGTTCTTGGTCTGGTTTCAAAAACCACAGGAGTTTTACGATGCTTTAGAAAAGGGTAAATATTTTGCATTGTTTCTGTTGGGGTCAACGGGAAACCAATCTTGTAGGATCAGCACTAATAATCATGTTGTTTGTAAACAATTGCCATGCTAGACTAGTACAGACCAAGCCTTACTGTGATGTGCCTGAGCGTTAAAACATGTACGTAACGTAGCAACGCTGCAATGCTCTCTACAGTTAGGAACCTCATGCCTACACAATAGTCCTTTAGCTAACAAGAATGAGGAAGTCTACCTGGAGGAAGGTGGTAAGTCAGACAGAGTTCCTTTCTTAGAGTAGTAGCTCTCTGAACACAGCTGGAAACATACGTTACCTTAATAGGTAGAAACCATTTTTTAAGAAAAATGCTCTCTGCCTTTTTTTTTTTTTTCCATTTTTTTTTGGGGGGGGGGGGCGCAGGGGGACAGGGTCTTGCCCTGTCATGCACCACTACAGGTGCATGCCACCATGCCCAGCTTTTTTTTATTTTTTGTAGCGATAGGGTCTTACTATGTTGACCAGGCGGGTCTTGAACTCTTGAGCTCAATCAGTCCTCCTGCCTGGGCCTCCCAAAGTGCTAGAATTACAGGTATAAGCCAACATGCCTGGCCTTCTCTGCCTTTTAACTAATTTTTTTCAAGTTAGGAATCCTGTATTTATTTATTTTATTGAGACAGGGTCTCACTCTGTTGCCAAGGCTTGTATGCAGTGGTGTGATCACTGCTCACTGCAGCCTCCAACCTCCCGGACTCAAGCAATCCTCCCACCTCAACCTCCGGAGTAGCTGGGACCACAGGCACATACCACCATGCTTAGCTGAATTTTGTATCTTTCAGTAGAGATGGGGTTTTGCCATGTTGCCCAGGCTGGTCTCAAGCTCCTGGGCTCAAGCAACCCACCTGCCTCAGCTTCCCAAAGTGCTGGGATTACAGGCATAAGCCACTGTGTCCAGCCTGTCTTTATTTTAAATGACTAGCATAAAGAGTCATTGCTGCTTTAGCTACATCAGTTCTCTGCATTGAAAGAAACAGTTAATTTGAAAATGCATATAATAATTTTATTTGCACGTTTGGATTCAGCCATAAAATTATGTTGACAATTGAGTGCCCACTGTGGGTTCAGGAATGTTCTGAGTGTGGTAGACAATATAAGAGAAACTGAAGACAGGGACTTTGTCCTTGAGAAATTGATCATCCAGCTACAGAGATGAAAAGTACCTTAATAAAGTAGTTATCAAACACTTCCGGTGTGCCAGGTGCTGTGCTCAGAACTTTGAAGGCATTATTTCACTGAATCCTCAGAAGCCCGGGGAAGTAAGTACTACTGCGATCTGTGTGTTATACAGGAGGAAACCAAGGTTTGGGACGTTTACAAACTCTTCAAAGGGTTGTTGTGAGGATTATGTGAGAAACCATAATGCATTATATCAGTTGGGTTTAGATGTGATTTTCTACTAAAAAAAGAGAGAAAAGGGGGGAAAAACCAAAACAAAGCAAAAAATACCAGTAGCTTAAACAAGACAGAAGTTTATTCTTCTTTGTAATACACGAAGTCAGGAGGTAGCCAGTAGCCGAGCTGCCCTGAAGCTCCACTTGGGCATGTGGATGTACTGACTTCCAAGGGAATCTGCAAAATGTAGATTTTTTAAAAACAGGTGGTCAGCTTGGCCGGGCGCCCTGGCTCAAGCCTGTAATCTCAGCACTTTGGGAGGCCGAGGCGGGCGGATCACAAGGTCAGGAGATCGAGATCATCCTGGCTAACACAGTGAAACCCCGTCTCTACTAAAAAAATACAAAAAACCAGCCGGGCGTGGTGGCGGGCGCCTGTAGTCCCAGCTACTTGGGAGGCTGAGGCAGGAGAATGGCGTGAACCTGGGGGGCGGAGCTTGCAGTGAGCTGAGATCGCGCCACTGCACTCCAGCCTGGGGCACAGAGCAAGACTCCGTCTCAAAACAACAACAACAACAACAACAACAACAAAAACAGGTGGTCAGCTAAAAATTGGGACTTCTGTAACTAAAGGTGGGAAGAACAGATACTGGGTTAGGCAACTTGCTTCTCTGCCATATGTATGCAAAGTGCCAGACACGGGATAAACATACTAAATGGTATGTAATAACAGTTATTAAGCTCAATGTAGCCTAGAGGTGGTTTGGTTCATTGATTAAACACAACTCTTTGTGTCTGAGGTTTTCTCTTTTCTAGGCTCGTGCACTATCCCTAAATAGGTAAGTGAATGAGAACAAGGGAGGGGTGTGCCGCAGGCTGGAGGCATCCCCATCCCCGCTTGGGTCAGCTTCTCCTTTACCTTTTGCAGATATTCAAGGTGGTTTGCCCTAAGGTTTCGCACCTGTGTGAAGGTGGCAGGAAGCAGCCAAGTCACG
Source organism: Papio anubis (assembly GCF_008728515.1). Lineage (NCBI taxonomy): Eukaryota > Metazoa > Chordata > Mammalia > Primates > Cercopithecidae > Papio > Papio anubis. Next base: position 105,531,243 of record NC_044981.1, on the reverse strand, counting down.
ATGCAAAACAAGGACGCTGCCCAGGCCTGGGCATTTCAGTTTCTGATTGCCTCTCCTGCTCCCTCTCAGCACCTGTGAATGACAGCTCGGGTCTCTGGCAAATGGGAAAAAACAGGGACATGCCAGTCACATTGGACAAGACATCCTCTATATCAGTGACAACAAGCAAGATGCCCCTGGTGCTGCGCAAGCAGGTGGCCCTGAGAAGGGGTTGGTTTTAACTCATGGCTAGATGTCTTGAATTTGGTCTATTTATTTTGAAAAGTTTTCCATGGATCATCTCAATCTCACAGATACCTAGATAAGAGACAAGATGCTCAGGCTACAGAATGTTCCCACTGTGTGGAGCTGAGGAGTTGTCTTCTGCCTCTTAAACCTTGAAGCTTGCTTTTTCTTTTTTGAGACAAGTTCTCACTCTGATGCCCAGGCTGGAGTGCAGTGGTCTGATCACAGCTCCCTGCAGCCTCGACTTCCCAGGCTCAGGTGATTCTGCCACCTCGGCCTCCCAAGTAGCTAGGACTACAGGCACATGTAACTATACCTAGCTAATTTTTATTTTTATTTTTTTATAGAGATGAGATTTCACAATGTTGGCCAGGCTAGTCTGGAACTTCTGGGCTCAAGCCATCCGCCTGCCTTGGCCTCCCAAAGTGTTGGGATTACAGGCATGAGCCACCGTGCCCAGCCTGAAGCTTTCTTTAGATCTCAGTTTCTTTTTTGAGCAGGTTGGCTTATCAGAGCAGGGGTGGGAGAGCAAGCTGGGTAGGACTGATGGGTAGGGTGGAATGGTCTGGACAGCAGGGATAAAAGCTGGAATTTCCAGTTGCTTCATAAATTGGTTTGGGCAGGAAGGGGTGGAGAGGAAAAAGAAGAAAGAAGGCCTTGGCCCTGCCATCCTTTCACCTTCTTATCTAATCTACGACCTCATTCTTCAGTGTTACCTCCACATTGTATCTCTCATGGAGGCCACTGCGAGCATACATGAAGCTCTGTGCAAGTTAGGAAAAGACACCTCATTCTCCAGTGGACTCAGCTCTGTGCCAGGACTCAAAGAGTGGCATGCAAGGCCCCAGCTGAATCAGAGACCCCACCCACCTTCTTGGCCTTGAGCAGTGAGCAACCTGCACATTATGAAGTAGTGGACTCTGTGGGGTCAGTTCACTTGTCTCTATCCCCATAGTCCCTCTGGTCCCCATACAACTCCACCATCTCTCTCTTCTCACTTGGGCTATGCGCGATCATCACAGATAATTAGGAAAGCCACTTACAAAGAGGCCTACATTTAGATGTTGGTGTTTTTGCCAGGTACGTTATACATTTAGTCCTAGAGATACGACGACTAGATGAAAAGATGTTCATCATGTTTTTTGCTTTTTAGTTTGGCATCTATTATCAGCTCACACTGCCCTATGAATTAAAAAAATAAATAAATCTTAAGATTTATTCTGCAAAAGGCATATTTGTACAGCATTGTATTCTTGAGTCTGTACATTAGGAATTTAAAAATGTAAACATTAAACATTTTATGATCCTATTTTGTGTTTTTTTAAATATCATAATATCCTCAGAGCCTCAATAAATGAGAGTGGCCAGGCCTCCCTGGTCCCAGAGGTCTGAGCCTGGACTCCTGGGACCTGCCCCCCGATTCCAGCTCTGGCTGCACCTCCAACGTGCTGTCTTCCTAGCAGTGGTTTCTTGCCATAACCCAGATCTGATGTCAGCCCCCTGCTTAAATGCCCTAGTGACTTCCCAGTTTTTGGGTCACAAGCCCTGATTTAACTGGGCCTGGGACAAGCATGGTGGTCCCCATCTCAGCAACCACTCCCAGCATGCCTGCTCTCCAGTCCCACTTGCCTCCTGCTGTCTGCGACACTCTTTCTCTTCTTTTATTTAATGTTTTCTCCTCTTTCTTTAGTGTTCAGCCCAAGTCACATTTTCTCAGGGAAGCTGACCCTCAGTCCCCAGTCTGCATCAGGCTCCTTGGCTATTTCCCTCATAGAACCCCGTACCTTTCCTTCAAAACCCATTGCTTTGGAACTCTACATTAGTGATCATTCGATGAATGATCCGGTACATTCAATATGGTCAAGTATTATTCGTTGTGTTTTTTTTTTTTTTTTTTTTTTTTTGAGACGGAGTCTTGCTCTGTCACCCAGGCTGCAGTGCAGTGGCGCAATCTCGGCTCACTGCAAGCTCCGCCTCCCGGGTTCACGCCATTCTCCTGCCTCAGCCTCCCAAGTAGCCGGGACTACAGGAACCCGCCACCACGCCCGGCTAATTTTTTGTATTTTTAGTAGAGACGGGGTTTCACTGTGTTAGCCAGGATGGTCTCGACCTCCTGACCTCGTGATCCACCCGCCTCGGCCTCCCAAAGTGCTGGGATTACAGCCGTAAGCCATCGCGCCCGGCCGTATTATTAGTTTTTATTGTTCACTACAGTGGCCACAGCACCTAGCACAGGGCTAGGGCAGAGTAGGTGATAGACAGTTCCTTGTTAAATGAATAATCGGGGTTGAGGCAAGGAGTCCCCTTCCCAGATGCTCATTGTGGGTTATGATTTGGCAGGGAAACCTTTTGGCACGTCTGGTCCTTGAGAAAGAGGGTCACCTATACTACACAGAGTACAGCTTGACACAGGTGTCACCTGAGGGCCCAAGAAGATGCCAGGGAGAGCTCACTGAAATTTAAGTCTTAGAGTTACATGTTGCAATGTAACTTCAAATCAGAGAGAGAAAAAAATTCCTTATATTTAACTTGAGCATTTTTAGGGGAATGGGTTAATAAGCAGATTCCTCAATGAAATTATGTCATTTTGTGTATGAAAAGCATATAACCAAGTCCTTTGGCCCTGACCAAGACAATTAGATGACTGTCACAAACCCTTAAAGGTGCTCACTGACTTGCATAATGAATTAGAAACAAAGTCATTGGGTATAAGCAAGGTGAACTAAAAACGAGGAATGCGCTCCATTAATGCACGAGTTACTGTTATTTGGGACTTACTGTGTTTCAAACATAGTCTTATTCTCAAAGTTTACCTGTACTATAAAGCAATTAATCATATCTGTGAGAGACCCAGAAGGCCCTCAGGTAAGTTGCTGAAACTTTTCTAGAAAACTGAGGTGATTCAACTGCCAAGTGACTTCTTTGTATACCTGATTATATATGCTTACTACTCAAATATTTATTTTTGAGGAACTAGAGAGGAGTTACCTATGCAGGACCTTTAGCCAGCCAGGCAGCATGTTATCACTAAGAACAGCCACATAGATCACTACCTGACGTGATGTAGAAGGAGAATATTGAAAAACACTGGTAGGTGTTCAGTAAGTTATTTTCACTAATGGCAAAATGATTGACAGTACTGGAAATAAAAGGAAAGAAGCCATTGCATACACATTTGTCTAAAAGTTACAAGAAATTTATAAATGAGGTTGTAATAAAGCCACTCAAAAGAGGACAGTCCAGGATAAAATAAAAAGTACAATGTATTAAAATGTAGTAAGGCGTTTCTAAATGTATTTCACTGGTGTTACTATGTTTCTAAGCACCTTGGAGAGAAACTGTAGTAGCCTGATGTTAAACTTAAGATTCTGGAAGTCCCAACTCCACAGTGGTGGGTTCCAGGTGTCAAGCTGGAGCTCTGTCAGAGGGAGGATTAGGGTCAGGTGACCGCTAATGGCAGCCAGCAAGGTTCCGCTGCAGGAAATGCTGTGGGATGGGGAAGGTCTGAGCTTGCTTCTTTACTGGCCAAATCCTATGTGACATTGAAGGGCAGACCTTAGTAGGTTTCAGTGATTGTTAATTGTTTATCTCCCCTATGAAGGACAGGACCAAGGTAATTATCTTTTAGTTTCAAGGCATGACACAAGGTAGACTCCAGATAAATTTGTTGAATGACTACATGCAGTTTATCTCCATCCAGGTTTATTATCCCCACAATAATTTTCTTAGTAAGTTTATTAGAGACACCGTCTGCCATAGTTCCCAAATTTAAACTATTTTTTTTGCCTAAGTTTTTTTTTTTTTTTCAAATCCTACCTAATTGATTTGCATAGTTGTTTCAAATCAAATGCTACATCCCATATCTTGCAGTGACGCAGTTATTCACTGCTAACATCTAAATCGGAGAAGTGAAAAGGACAATTGTTTGGTGATTTCTTAAGTCCCTGCCCAAGATCAGTAGGGAAATCCCATTAGCTCTATTCATCGCATTTCTCATAAATCTAAAAGGAAAGCAAGTATCCAAAGCTTTACTCTTTAATAGTTCTTATTTGTAAAACCTTGACAGGGCTTTATTCTAAATTGCTTCCAAATTACATAAAGAATAGTTAGAAATATGATGGGCAGTGAATCGTGATAGTTTCAGTCATCGAATAAATAAGTAGAACGGTAAAAGGGGACTAATCTGAAAGCAAACAGAGTATGATGGGCTACGATGAGGCAAAAAGAACAGAACTGTGGAATTCTTAAACTACCATCTGGCTCAATCCTCTTTAAGTGGCCAAGTTGAAGAGCCTTTTATTCAGTGCCCTAAAACTTATTCAAAAGGCGCAGTATTTGAATATTAATATTTCCATACAGTAAAAAAAAAAAAAGTCTTTTGTAACCAAAAAGGAATGTTTAACAAAATAATGGGTAATCCTCTGGCTAAACATGAAGGCGTGGGGAGCACCCTGTGGGTGGGAGGTCGGCTGGGACCCAGGGTGGCCGCGGGCAGTCTCTGGGCCTTCCCCTCATGGCTTCTTTGTGGTTAGGGTAACTTATTAAAGTTGTCATTGTGGTTTGAAATTTAGGCACGAGGTGTAAAATTAAGGAATTCATCAGGAAAAATGAGCACAGTGATTTCTAGTACCTTATTTCATCAAAAAGAAACAATAAGGTAGAATTGCCATATGAGATAGTTGAGGCAAGGAACACAATGGAAATTCGAACCTGTGGTTGAATTGTGCTTTTGTGTAATGGGAACCAATTTCATCACTTTGTAACAGACCCCTGACAATTGGTGTTTTCTTTATTAAGCCCTGGATGTTTAAATGAAACGAAACAGGCTTTTATTTTGTTTTCCTGAGGTGTGTTTGAAAAGTTGAACAAATTCGAGTGCACTTCTTATCTTCAGCAAAGATGCTTTAGAAAGGTATTTTAGCATTCTCCCTGGTTTAAAAGACAAAACCAAGTCCTGCCGGCTTTGTGTTGTGCTTCTCCTACAGGCTGCAGTGCCTTCTGTCTGCTTTAGGGTGTGGCATCTGCCATTGGGGAGGAAAAACTGGCATGTGTCGCCTTTTATAGCAGACTGATTTCATTGTGCTGGGGGCCTCTATTTTATAGCCTCTTAGTTCCAATCTTCTAGTTGACTTGCTGAAGCAAATGGAATTAAAAGAGATTTTGATTTCTCTACTAATTTTTTTTTAGTTTCATGATTTTCCAATATGAAAAAATATTTTAAGGAAAAGGGCCATAGCTGAACTTGGTGACTCATTTTCCCTTTTAAGATTAGTTGTGAAAATAAGCTACAACATATGGCTACACTTGTATGAACTTTGATATATTTTATCAATTTGAAAAAATGCACTTTTATGATTATGTGTACATACTTAGTTTGACTATAAATGTCTAAAAGCATAAATATGTAATTGATTTTAGAATATATGTATATAGATACACACAAAACAGACATATATTTATATTTGCATATGAAAAACTAAAAATTCAACTTCTGTGGTGTAATCCGTATAATTAGTATGTATTTGAATATATAAAGGGAGAAAATCCAGGAAAAAATGTCAAAAAGGCACACTAACAAAGATGTAGTATTCTCTTGGCAAAAACTGATGAATGATTTGGCACGAATTCATCTTATGGTTCTGTTATTCTCTCTAACGCACGACGATATACCCCGTTTTCCAGTGGTTTGCGTAGAATTGCAATTTGTTGTTTCTACACTCTATAATGACCCTTGAGTGTGCACCTGATTCCCTCCCCCCCACCCCAATTAGTCACCAGTTTTCCCGTCAATCCTTTTCCATTTAGTCATGTAACATATTTACACTTGGTCAAACAAACAACCACTGCAGTGGAAATGAACTAAAATAGTTTTTATGGAAAGCTGAAGAATGAAATAATTTTGGAAAACTATACTCTACCAAAACCTTAAGTATTGTTTATGCCAGGTTTTAAATGCTTTCTCTCAATGAAAACTGAGTCCACACTAGTACAAGTGGGTCATTGCCTAAGGTTAAGAAGTCTTGCTTTTCAAAATGTTACTAGGTGACTAATAACGCAAATATTGAAAACATTAATAACAATGCAAATATTACAAACATAAAATGTTAAGACACCAATTTTTAAGAGAACAAAGTATGGAACATTTCTACTTTAGGACTAGAGTTGACTGTTTTATATTATTATTGTTATATTTATTAAGTATAACGTCTGTAATATTTTAGTTTCGTTCCACATCTCTTTGAAATGAATGCATATCATGAGCGTTAACTATGCACATCAAACTCAGAAATATGATGAAAGGTGTCATACAGATTTATGAAGATACGAGCTAACCCATAGCTGTCGCTGTTCTGGCACCAAGAGTTAAATTTTCATGTGAAAGTTGGCGCAGAAAACACCAGTGTACATACTCGAGAGAGGACATCCAAGTGCATGTAAGAAAAATGCTCCTTTGGGAATACTTGGAGTTTTCATTGACAAGCCTACATACGTGTTTAAGGTGCCCTCAAAAAGAGTTATGTAAACATTCTCTTTGGGGCGGGTGCAGTCATAAGCATTTATTGAGTACCTACTGTGTACAGGTCACAGGGCTCTCTGACCGGGGCTAACCTTCATTTCAAATCTTTCCCAATTTTGCAGTTGGAAGAAGTTGTGGGAATTACGCCGATGGCCCGAAATCAAGGCAGAGGCGAACGTTCTGAAAATTACATAACTCCTGGGAGAGACCGTGCTTTTGCACAGATTGCCTAAATATTTTATTTCTCCGTCGGCTCCCTGTAACCTCTGAGGCCAATAGACAACTTTGTTTCCCAGCCCTTCTCCCTCTTTTGTCTGCTCGTCAGACTCGTTTTCCACCTTTGTATCGTTCCTTTTAACGTGAAAACAAACACGCGAACGCCCGGTTGGCAAGGAGACAGCGGCCCGGGGGGAAAGTGCAGGTTCCGGCCGCACCACGCCGCCGCGCTCCCAGCGGCCGCCGAGCCGCCCGGGCCCCGGCCCCGTCCCCGGCCCCAGCCCCAGCCTTAGCCCCAGTCCGGCTGGGCCCCGCGAGGCTGCGCCGGGGCGGGCGGCGGCGGCGGCGGCGGCGACGGCGGCCCGGGGACGAGTCCAGTCCGCGTTTTGCGAGTGCGCGGGAGTAATGCGAGCGAAGTGGATAATAGTTGCTCGAGCTCGCCCGCTCCCTCTCATGCCATGCTGGGCCCGATAGGCTCAGCCAGTCGTGTATTTACCCATATCCGGGTTAGAGAGGAAAAGAGAAAAGTTTCATTTAAACCTGAACTAAAAACTTTCACCATGAAAGCGGGAACGGTGATAAGGCGTGCCAGCCCGGCGCTCCAGGCGGGGCCAGCGGAGAGGAAGAGATCGCGCCCGGCGAAGACGCGTGGATGCCTGGGGCGGCACAAGGCAGGGGTTATTACTCCCCCGCCCACCGGCCTCACGCCGCGGCGATCGTAGCCCGCGCAGACGCAACGGCGGCGGCGGCGCGGCAGCGGAGGGCGCGCGGGCATGACGGTGGCGGCGGGCAACGGGCATAACCCCAGACGACCGGCGGGCCAGGTTAATACCTGGGCAGGGGCGCGCGGCGCGGCAGGCGGCGACGCACCAGGACCAGCTGGGGGCGGCGGCGACGGCGGCGGCGGCCTGAACAGTGTGCACCACCACCCCCTGCTCCCCCGTCACGAACTCAACATGGCCCATAACGCGGGCGCCGCGGCCGCCGCCGCCGGCACCCACAGCGCCAAGAGCGGCGGCTCCGAGGCGGCTCTCAAGGAGGGTGGAAGCGCCGCCGCGCTGTCCTCCTCCTCCTCCTCCGCGGCGGCAGCGGCGGCGTCCTCTTCCTCCTCGTCGGGCCCGGGCTCGGCCATGGAGACGGGGCTGCTCCCCAACCACAAACTGAAAACCGTTGGCGAAGCCCCCGCCGCGCCGCCCCACCAGCAGCACCACCACCACCACCATGCCCACCACCACCACCACCATGCCCACCACCTCCACCACCACCACGCACTACAGCAGCAGCTAAACCAGTTCCAGCAGCAGCAGCAGCAGCAGCAGCAGCAACAACAGCAGCAGCAGCAGCAGCAACATCCCATTTCCAACAACAACAGCCTGGGCGGCGCAGGCGGCAGCGCGCCTCAGCCCGGCCCCGACATGGAGCAGCCGCAACATGGAGGCGCCAAGGACAGTGCCGCGGGCGGCCAGGCCGACCCCCCGGGCCCGCCGCTGCTGAGCAAGCCGGGCGACGAGGACGACGCGCCGCCCAAGATGGGGGAGCCGGCGGGCGGCCGCTACGAGCACCCGGGCCTGGGCGCCCTGGGCGCGCAGCAGCCGCCGGTCGCCGTGCCCGGGGGCGGCGGCGGCCCGGCGGCCGTCCCGGAGTTTAATAATTACTATGGCAGCGCTGCCCCTGCGAGCGGCGGCCCCGGCGGCCGCGCTGGGCCTTGCTTTGATCAACATGGCGGACAACAAAGCCCCGGGATGGGGATGATGCACTCCGCCTCCGCCGCCGCCGCCGGGGCCCCCGGCAGCATGGACCCCCTGCAGAACTCCCATGAAGGGTACCCCAACAGCCAGTGCAACCATTATCCGGGCTACAGCCGGCCCGGCGCGGGCGGCGGCGGCGGTGGAGGAGGAGGAGGAGGAGGAGGAGGCAGCGGAGGAGGAGGAGGAGGAGGAGGAGCAGGAGCAGGAGCAGGAGGAGCAGGAGCGGGAGCTGTGGCGGCGGCGGCCGCGGCGGCGGCAGCAGCAGCAGGAGGCGGCGGCGGCGGCTATGGGGGCTCGTCCGCGGGGTACGGGGTGCTGAGCTCCCCCCGGCAGCAGGGCGGCGGCATGATGATGGGCCCCGGGGGCGGCGGGGCCGCGAGCCTCAGCAAGGCGGCCGCCGGCTCGGCGGCGGGGGGCTTCCAGCGCTTCGCCGGTCAGAACCAGCACCCGTCGGGGGCCACCCCGACCCTCAATCAGCTGCTCACCTCGCCCAGCCCCATGATGCGGAGCTACGGCGGCAGCTACCCCGAGTACAGCAGCCCCAGCGCGCCGCCGCCGCCGCCGTCGCAGCCCCAGTCCCAGGCGGCGGCGGCGGCGGGGGCGGCGGCGGGCGGCCAGCAGGCGGCCGCGGGCATGGGCTTGGGCAAGGACATGGGCGCCCAGTACGCCGCTGCCAGCCCGGCCTGGGCGGCCGCGCAACAAAGGAGTCACCCGGCGATGAGCCCCGGCACCCCCGGACCGACCATGGGCAGATCCCAGGTAACCCCCGCGCCGGCCGGGCCTGCTTCCGCCCGGCGGCCTCGCGGCGCCGCGAGCCTGAGTTTCTTTCTTTGCCGCGTACTTTTCCCCGTCTTCCCGCGGGGGCGGCGGGGGCGCGGCGCCCAAAGCCATCTTGACGGGCGGCCGCCTCCCGCCGCGGTCGGGGCGCCCCGGGGGCCGGCGCGCTCTCCAGGCCTGGGAGGGCTTCGCCGGGCCGGGCCGGGCTGGGCCGGGTGGCTTCGACCCCGCCGGCCCGCACCCGCGCCCCTCCTCCCCCAGGCCTGGGAACGCGAGGCGAGATCCCGAGGCGCCACCCGCGCGGACGCCGTTTGGGGCGGCGGGGACCGTTCGGGTGCTTTTGTAACAAATAGGTTCTCGTGGCCAGGACGGCCGGGGCGAAGAGCCACCCGATCGGCTCTGGGAGCGCCCACAATGTGCTTTAACGGGGGAAAGAATGAGGAACTTTTTCCCACCTTTAGCCACCGCACGTTCCCTCTTGGCTTCCGAGGTCCAGGCAGGGAAAATAGGTTAGCTTTGTGACAAGTGAGTGGGTTTTTCCTACTTAGGGAAAGCCATTCAGAGACACTCGGTGCGGGCTTCGAGCTCGAACGTTTGCTGGCAGGAATAATACCAAAATCCACAACGACGTGGAGGTGCAATATTCTAAAATACATCGATTCGTTCCTTGGAATAGCTAGGAAAATCCATTATTGGGCTTACGGGCTGCTTGCAGGGAGTCACCTTCAACAGGGAGACTATGTGAAAGGAGCACGTTCCGGATCAATTGAACTTATTTTGATCATGGATTAGGCATGCATTTTATTCAGCAAATCCAGTAAGATAGCAGACTAGTGAAAATTGATCTTTTGGGATCGTATTTATTTGGATTTTCTTTATTTTGCTGTCACCCGAGTCCTACAGCGCTGTTAGGAAGTGTCCTGCACTCTTGCTGTTTCTTGCTAGTAGGCTGAGCCTAAAGACTGACTTGATCTCCTTTGCAAGGTTTGGAATTTGAATTGTGGAGGTAAACTGGCTGTAATAGTCTCCAGACAGCTGCCTCTGAGTTGACATCTAATCTGCCATCTGATTGGCTCCCCTCTCACCATTGGGCATTTAGCACTGCTGATGTAAATAGAAGTGCTGAGCAGTACAGTCACAAAAATTCTTGCCACAAATAATAACTGAGCTCTATTACAAGCAGATGTAAGGTTCAGTATTTAAAGCCGAAACTATTATGAATCATAGTTATTAATAAGAGGATCAAATACGGAAAAACGGTTCGCTGGTTTCCAGTATTGGGCATTTACAAAATTCTGATCTTTGAAGACAGTCTTACAATATGCACATTACATATTCATGGACTTTAATTGGAGGCTGAGGATAAGGCCATTGAAAAATAAGTAAACCACGAATTTTACCAATTTTTGGATTTGTAAAGCCTTTATAAAAGTCTCCCCTTTACGAATTCGACTATGGAAAAATTTGAATTCTGTCAGCACACGGGGCTTAATATAACATTAAAATTTTGAAAATTTCAATATTTTGATAGGCAACAATACATTTTGGTGAAGTGTAATTCACCTGATAAGATTTCAGTTTCATTTTTTTGTGATTTATCAGTTCTGAATTTTTAAAGATATTTATGGATGAGGAGTTTTGGTTAGAATTGACATATTTAAAAAACGAAATAAGAAAATCACATAAATATTTTTGCAGATAACAATAATGAAAAAGGGAAAAATCAGTTATTCCTGTGAAATACTAACAATTTGCTTTTGATTTGGAGAATACAGAAATGCCCCAAGAATTTTTTTTTTTCTTGATTGTTTTGTTAGATTAGGTAATTTGAGCCTTGTTCAAACTGCTTACACAATGAATTAGGGAAACTATATTCTAAACAAGTTGTGCTGGGTGTGTTTTTTCCAAATAATTTTTCTTTCATGTTAATACTATGAACGTTTAAAAAATTCTAATCTGTTAGAGGGGAGCAACAGTCGTTGTATGTATATTTTTATGTAACTCATTTATTTGAGGAAGAGGTATTTTAACAATAATCATACCTTAGAGACTTGTCAGAGTGAAGGAAGGGCTGAATTTAACAAATAATCTTGTGAATCCTAGGCTGAACACTGCTGTCCACTGCTTTCAGATCTTTAGTTACTAGAGTTTGGCTTTTAAGGATAATATATTTTTCTATTCTTGATAGAAAACTTGTGATTTCAGCTTGTTTTTGATTCACACAAGGAAAAACATTATAGAGAAGAATCATGGAAATAAATCCACATAATTTTAAAAAGGTTTGCTTTGTTAGCCTGCTTTTAAAGGAGCAATTTAAAATTCACATCTTCATAAACGAGAGACGAATGAAGTTAGAGGCAGATGTAGGACCATGTTGCTTTAGAGTATTTTTTTCTTAATGGTACCAATCATTTTCAGTATTTTGTTTTCTTGGAATGAGAATGAATGCATTATGTTCTGTGACCCTTGGGAATAGCTTGTTTTTTTTTTTTTTTTTTTTTTTTTGAGGTAGGGGGAAATATGATGGACATGCGACCTAGATTCAGGAATTTCTTTTAAGTACCTTACCGTGTAACATGTGGAATGCTTCTTTTTTACAATCCCTTTTTTCTTTTCTTTTTGGAAGGCTGGTATTATTTAGTGTTTGTTGTTGTAATTATACTAAGAAACAGTCATTTGTCTAAAATATTAAATTACTGCCTGACTGTAGGTCATAAAATAGTATTAAATCACATTGTTAAATGATGAAATATTTTGACTTTTAATACGTTTTTAGTTTCATTTTTGATTTCAGGAAATAGTTTCTATTGGGTGGCAAATGTTTTCGTAATTGGGACAAAACGTGTATATATAGTAGGAGAAGGGTCTTTTTAAAAAGTGAAATAAGCCATTTGACAATTCAGTTTGTTACTAGATTTTTGTGAGATGAGTATTCAGATGGAGCAGTCTGAAAAGGAATATTGAGGTCTACTCATACACATAGGTTTTATGATGTCCACATTTCTACTGAATTCCGTAAATGCTGTTTTAACTTTTAGTTTTATAAAACGTAGTACAATGTATTAAGAAAAGAGCCTTATTTACCATTGGAAGAAAAGTGACTAGCTAGCATGGGAAGCAGGAAGCTACAAACTAGTTCCTCATTACCTTAAAATGTGTGTGAGGTACATTATTTGATAAAATCACTCCCAGTTAAATCTTAGGGTGTCTGATATTTTAAATCTTGTAAATAAATTTTTGTGGCCTAAATTTGTATATTTGCCAAAGTATGGATGGCTGTGTATAGTTAGAAAAGATGGACTTAGTAACTGTGGCTCATGGAAAAGGCCTATCATTTAAAAAACAGAAAAAGAAAATATAACAAATGTTTGCAGTTTTGTTTTCTAAATCATCTGGGATGAAATTATGCATGACTTAAAATCATTTTCATTGGGAGTCCTGATTTTTGTGGTACACACTTTTGACAATATTTTGGTTTTTTTTTTTTTTTTTTTTTTTTTTAGTGGTAGCCACTCTTTAAGACAGCAATCACTTAGGTTTATGTTTATATTAATACTAAAACAATAAGTATATGCTAGGGACTAGCATATCCTTACCTTGAGTCTATAATAAGGAACCTTAACCCCTCTTTGCTTTGGCTCTGCTTGTCTATATTTAGTCATGAATTTTTGGCAAGGCTTTTTATACTTGCTCCATTTTTCTCAATGTCATAGTGTATCAGAAGTGTGTTATGGATGTGGAAATAATGCAGATCACACTTGGACACTTTTACTAATATATTTAACCTCTGAATGTCATTTTCTTTTACTGAAATTGAAGAAAATAACGTCTTTATTCTGATATTAAAAAAATATTAATTCTGGTTTGAGAACTGACTTTAAAAATATAAGACAATGTAGAAGACGACTTAATATAAGCTCATTTGATCATTTTATTAGACACAGATACCTTTTAAAGAGAATAGGTATAATAGAATACGGTTGAGTTTTCAGTTCTATTTCTTATTAATAGACTTTATTTCTTTATGATTCTGGGCAGGGTGTATCTATCTAAAAAGATGACTTCTGATGTAATAGGAACACTTGTTTTCCTAGGATAAATTCCAGTATCACAGGCAAACCGAAAAGATGATCATTCCATTTATTTAACCCTACCCTTTCCTAGGAGATGCGTGGTTTGATGAACATTTGTTAGGGTTCCATGAAATTTTCTACTCAGTTTGGAGACTGACTGGGGATGTAAATTTAGGATGTGCTGGCATAGGTCTCTGTATTAGCTTTTTGCCGGTGTCCTCAATCTGGAGGCTTTTCTCGCAGCTCTACGCTAGACTGACACTGCTCAACTCATGAGGCTCTGTGCTTTGATCCATGTGGGTGGAAAACGGACTAATATTTCACTCGTGTCACTTCCATTTTGGGGTGTATGTGTAGATTTGTAAATTTGAAATTGGTATTTATGTTTGACAGAACTGTGGTGTGTTGCATAAAATAACAGATTTATGGAGGCTGAACATGCATATAAATCAAACTCAATTCCATTATTTGATTTTTTTGCAATATTTAGGTTTTCAAGTTGGATGTTATACAATTTTTGTGACATTTTACACTGCTGTTGTTACTCAAGGGGCCATATCCACCGCTTAGGCCTTTTTGGGATTGGGTGGTTTTGGTTGCATGCCTTTTCGGAGGTGCCCTTTCCTGAACGGGAGGGAGGTTTTTTGCAGGTTCTCTGTGGATATGTAAAGTAGTGCCGCACACTTGCTGTGTGTGCTTGCTTAAGGCTGAGGAATCCCAAACCCTGTTCCCTGTGGTGTCCGGGAGAGACATCAGGCAAAACTGTTCCTCTACCAAAAATCTATTTATGTATCATAGATGTAGAACTGTTATAAATATCTTTCCTCTAGCTTGGAGGCTATTTGAATAAGACTCAATGGCCCTTTTGGTTTAATTGGGTAATTGAATGAATAAATTCTGATCTAAAAACTTGGTGTACTTTAGCAACTTTTCTTCAGGAAATTTGGTGAAGATAAAATGACTTAGGTATCAGTCGTTACCTGAGTGTCCTAAGTATTCATTTATTTTTCCTTATACTGATGTCTGAATGAATGGAATGATTGACATACATATACTATATAGTTTTAATTAGCAATTCACTTTAATTGACTGAGTGAATTATATCAGAGTAGAATATGTGTTTCCACAGTAAGTTTTCACTAAATATGTTCTATTTTCAAAGTCTTCGACCTGGAGTAATTCTAATAAAATTATTTCCTTGCATTTAGTTATTTGTTTTTCTTTTTGAGACAGGGTCTCACTTTGTTACCCACACTGGAGTGCAGTGGTGCGATCTTGGCTCACTGCAGCCTTGACCTTCCAGATTCAAGTGATTCTCCTGCCTCACCCCACAAGCAGCTGGGACTACAGGTGCATGCCATCACACCTGGCTAATTTTTGTATTTTTCGTAGAGGTGAGATTTCGCCATATTGGCCAGGCTGGTCTCAAACTCTTGAGCTCAAGTGATCCACCCACCTTGGCCTCCCAAAGTGCTGGGATTACAGATGTGAACCATCGTGCCAGGCAAGAGTTAGTTATTTGAATAGGATCCAGTAGGCAGTTTCCAAACCCACATCTGTATGGATCAGTGCCAAGAATATTAGAAGGCTGCTGAGTTTGACAGATGAACTAATGATGAAATTAACTTGTTTCTTGGATGAGATTTATTACCAGGCACCAGACTAAAGCCCTGAAGTCTTAAGCATATCTGGCTTACGAATAGCTACTCTTATTTCTATTATTAAAATCAGGTAGATGGCAGCAGAATCTGGAGGAGATTCACCCTCTGTTGACCATCTTCTGTAAGGAGCACTTCTCAGTGTCTTCCTGGGCCTTGATGGATGATGAGCTGGAGAACTAGACGAGAAGCCATTCCTTATCAGGTGACTCTGGAAGGGAAGCCATATTTGATGAAATCCAGAAGAAATCCTAGACCATAATGCCACATTTTTTCTTTTTTGTAATGGGATGCTAAAAAATTAAACATATGTATTTTTTAAAAAATAGAGGTAAGCTATACATATGTAACATACAATTTACTATTTGAACCATTTTTAGGCATACATTCCAGTGGCATTAAGTACATTGTCATTGTTGTGTGGCTGTCACCGTCATTATCTATCCCTAGAACTTTTCCTTTTTCTCAAACTGAAATAAAAATATTTTTCTCTTTTCTTTAAAATTGTTAGCTACTAATGTGTATTGTAAGTAAAATAATCTTGTTTTTGTAACCATTAATCTGATCACTTCATAGTTTGTGAGTAAATTCTTCCACAGACATTCCATCAGGATGCTGATGGTATTTTTTTGTTTGTTTTTGTTTATTAGTACATTACTTTCTTTCAATTCTAACTTTGAGGTAATCCTCATAGAGTTAGTCTCTTTGGAGATACGTATTACGAAGGTTAGTAGTTTCATTGCCAGTTACGTTATTAAAAGTTTGAAAAGCAGCTTTTTGGAAACTTTCTAAAGTTTAAAGATTGAGAGTATTTTGTTGAGAGAATCCTGGGCCTTGGTTAGATAATACAGTGTGGAAATGAACTGTTACCGTTCTCACTTTTCCCTTGCCTTTCTTCCCCCACCTTTTGCATTTGTAGTCTCTTAAAAATTATTAATTTTATTTTCCCACTATTAGTGAAAATCATTTATAGTGATAACTTTTTTTTTCTTTTCTTTCTGTGTTTGAAGTTTTTGGGCATCTCACACCCGCCAACCCAGAGCAAACCCAGAGTCTAGGTGGTGCCATGTCCTTTTCCATAGTGTTCTCTGCCGCCAAATTTGTGCCTCCCCCTCATGTTTTTACTTTTTAGTCCTCTGCAGAACTTCAGAAACTCTTTGTATGTGGAAAATTACTAAATTAAGATGATTGACCTTTTAGAATTACATTTGAAAGGCAGCTGTGAAGGGAGACTTCTAGATCCTGCCTGGTCTCACGAACAGGCGTCTTTAGTTGGTGTAAAGTGTTGGAATTGTACTGGAACTGCTGCTCCTGCTGATAGGTAACCACGTCTTCATAAGATCAGTATGTACTTTTAACACCAGCTTCCACAGAGAGGAAATGAACTGTTACTTAAGAGCTTGTACTGGGAAGCAATAATTATTTCTTTAAGGTGTAAACATTTAGCATTTGTGTATGCAGTGAGGTATATGTTAGATAAATATCTAAATCCAGACAGTCAATGGGCAAATATTTATTGAGCTCCCACTTTCTTAATCAGCCCTGTGCCAGAGACAGACAATAGCTGGGGTCTGGAGATCGCTGCTGTTGGTATGTGGATCATGCAGAGACACTGCTAACGCTTGCTCCCTCCATACCTGGATTGTGGTGGTGTTGACATCATTGACTTAGAACTGGCTCATTTAAACAGAGTGCAGATAGCAACCATGTGGGTCAGCAGTCTATTGGCCTGCCCTTTTTTTTTTTTTTCGGGTGGGGGAGTACATTTTGGCAGAACAAAATCTGGCCAACAACAATTGTAGGTTGTTGTGATACAGTTGATGTGATCTAGTGACTCTTTTCCATTTCTACCAATCAATTACTGGCTTTGTGCCAGAGCAAAATACAGATCCACTACCGAGAATAATAACTAAAAGAAGGAAAATATAATCACTTTCAAATTTATATAGAATGGTCCTTTTTCTTTTTCTCAGTTTTCTACATTACATAGATTCTTGGAAAAAAAGTTAAAACAGTCTGTTCAGATTTAGGAAGATACTTGGATTGCTAGGGTATTTTTGGTAACTGTTTAGATAATGTATGCTGGCTGAGGAGTAAATTCAGCTACTGCTTCTGGGTCCTGAAATAAACCTTTCAGAAAGCGAGGCATTGATGATTAGTGGAGGCAGTTCCAGAATTCTTAGTATCTACTGTTTCTTTTTGTGATGAGCATCTTAGAAGTTAAACCACTCACCATATTTCATAGCCTTATATTGAAATGATTGTTAATTCTAAAATTCATTTAGAAGCTGCCATCTAATTTGTGAAATCTTGAGAACCACCTTTTAAGATTCAGTGACCATGTATCAAGCTACACACCCATTTTAATGCCCTTTAAATTTTGCGTTACCACTGGTATATTTTATAATAAATTCACTTTACCCAATGAATTATAAATGACCTTGGAAATAGGAATGTGGAACATTGCTACTGCTGAGCAAGTATCTTTCTGAAGAAGCAGACATAATTCCGAGGGGACTGGCATGTTTGCTGTGTATTAGTTTATTTTGGTGATTCTGAGGATTTGTGAGCGAATAAGCCTCTATGATGCGGCATCCTGATGTAATGGTAAGATCATGGGCTTGGAGTTGGTCAGACCTTAGCGCATTCGGAGACCTCAGCGCATTCGGAGACCTCAGCACCCATTTTGTCTGCGCTCCAGCAGGGGGTCAGTTTCCTTACCTGGAATGTTGGCTGCAGGGCAGGGTTGTTGAAAACCTTCACTGAGGTCATGGATGTGTGTCTGTGGCATCTGTATGTGGCCCCTCTCTTCTCTGCCTACCTGTCTTCCCATGTGGGGCTTGTTTTCTCATTCTCTGCCTGGTCCTGCTGCACTTCGGGGTGTGGCTGACACAGGACAAGCCCTTGCTGGCATCAATTAGGTGATGCTCAGCCCCTCCCAGCTCCAAAATTTTGTGCTGCTTTGAATTTTTAAACAAATAGTGCCTAATCAGCTATGCACCACTGAACAGCTTATTAAACTACACTAGATCCCAGACATATTCTGTGAATATAAACTGAGACCTGTGCAAATACATAGATTTTTGCATTCCACTCTAGTTTCCCTTACAGAATGTGGTTTTGTACTGATTGGGACTCTTGTTCAGCAGTTATATAAATTGGTTTTGGTTTACCCACTGAGCCTACGACTGATGCCATTGGACCCAAGCTGCTGCCCCATTCAATATCCCATCCCTCATATTAATTAGTAGTCTCTTCTCTGGCCAACAATCATTCCTCTGTTATACTTCCTAAACCTTCCCACTTTGATGATCTGCAAAAAATGACTGGCTTCTTAGGAGAATTACTTTTTGCAAAGGAACGAAGTTGCGAAAATTTAAAAGTAGGCTTCTTGGAGCTTTTGGGTGCTAGACTTTGGTCTCTCATTAGCTGAGTAACTTGCTTCTGTGTTTGCTTCAACTTCACTGAATATATGATTTAGACTTGATCCTTAGCAAAATTATAATTTACTACACATGGAGGGTTAGGGCTGCTCTTAAATAGTCAAAACAGGAATGTCAAATCTAAGAATACCAGGGTCCTCCCTCAAATATATAAAGAACATTTTTTTTTAAATGCTGAGATTTATAAAACTATCAGGGACAAAATGTAATTCTATTATGAACAAATACTTACTGAGCACCACTTGGTGCTTCAGATACACAGAGTAAAGATGACATATGATCCTTAATTTTCCCTGGTGAATTATCATAGACTCCTGGTGTTTTACAAAGTGGAAATTAAAGTGAATGGCTACAGTTTTCTTCTGTAGTTCTTATGCAGAAAGACTATATCTGTACTTCAAAGTGCACCATCTAAGAAGTATTTATGGAGTAGTTGATGATGTATCCAAACTGAAACTTTCCTAATGAATGTATTATTCATTTCCAATATCAGCTGCAGGGAAATCCATTTGGTCAGTATTTGCTATTCTATGGGGAAGGTCACTGTACTTGGAGATTGTTCTTTGGTGCTGTGACATTGATGAGAAAGTGATCCTAATTTGGATTTTGTTTTGGGTGTCATTCATATGGTGATTTTTCTGCTAAAGAAAAGCGTTCACATCAGTAACATGAAGGATTTAATACTCAGTTCATTTACTTCACTGTATTGAACCATCTACGTCAGGGCTTTGGAACTATAGATTTGTGTCATCACGGCGATAATGTGGGCAGAAGGCACATGTTTGTGAAGAGCCCACTGTGCACCGGGCACCATGCTAGGTGATGGGATCCTGTGTTGACTTCAACAAATGGACAGTGCAGTAATTAAGGACAAGTAAACATGCTACACAGTACGGTGTAAAGGATTTTGTGAAACAAGTTTTGATGTTAGAGGGTCACTTTATATAGATTAGGCTGGGATGGAGTTGAGGCAGGAAGGCTCCTACAGCAAAGGAGGTCTGATGAGCTAAGACTTGGTTGATGAGAAACAGGTAAAGAGATGTGGGGCTTGGGGCAAGGGCTAGAGCCAAAAGCTAGCAGGTTAGAGAGCACTGGAAGATTAGACATTTACTAGCTGTGTGACCTCAGGCAAGACACTTCGCTTCTCTGTGCTGTGTGGTTTCCTCATTTGTCAAAGAATGGGAAAGAATGCTTAACTCATGGAATTTTCATGAGGACTAAACTTTGTAAGAAACTTGTATGCTGCTTGGCAATGAAAAGGACATTTTAATAGAGTAACAAGGATTGTATTTTCTCACGAATAGGGAATTAAAATGAGTTAGAGGTGATTCTCTATTAGTTAATTTAACCAGTTACTTAGCAGCCTATCAGTCTTTCAGAGCTAATAGGTTTATATTTGAAGCTTAGTTCTAATCCATACCATGGCAGTTTTCAAATTTCCTGATATGTTTTTACCTTGTCCAGTGTTTAGGAAAAGTAAGTTAT
Organism: Papio anubis; assembly: GCF_008728515.1. Classification (NCBI taxonomy): domain Eukaryota; kingdom Metazoa; phylum Chordata; class Mammalia; order Primates; family Cercopithecidae; genus Papio; species Papio anubis. The sequence continues at coordinate 105,511,101 of NC_044981.1, read as the reverse complement.
TGAGCAATTCTAAAATGTTTGCTGTACTTTTCCTGTTTTTTTTTTTAAAACAGTCATATTTTTAACTGATGAGGAAATAAATTCAAAAGATTTATAATTGAAGAATTTAATTTTCCTACCATCAATAAACATTTAGTGATGTTGGTGTAGGGGCACTATCACAGAAGTAGATATCCAGAAAATATTTGTAAATTGTTAAACATTGTATTAATTGTTGAGCATAGAGTGATATCCTTAGATTACTGAGTAAGTAGTGGTGATTAAATTAATTAAGATAGTTTGTGGGGTGTTTAAATTTTACTTAGTATTCCATTTAATTAGAAATATAGACTTAATAACTCTGGCCTCATAAGGAATCTGAATTTTGAGTTGAAGGAAATGGGTGGCTGGCAGACAGTTTCTAAATTGGTAAAATGGATCTTTTGCTTCTGCTTTATTTTCTTTGTGTATTAAACAAGTATTTATTGTTGTTGACTGTTGGAAAGTTTTAAAAATTACAGTCATGGCCGGGCGCGGTGGCTCACGCCTGTAATCCCAGCACTTTGGGAGGCCGAGGCGGGCGGATCACAAGGTCAGGAGATCGAGACCACAGTGAAACCCCGTCTCTACTAAAAATACAAAAAATTAGCCGGGCGCGGTGGTGGGCGCCTGTAGTCCCAGCTACTCAGGAGGCTGAGGCAGGAGAATGGCGTGAACCCGGGAGGCGGAGCTTGCAGTGAGCCGAGATCGCGCCACTGCACTCCAGCCTGGGCGACAGCGCGAGACTCCGTCTCAAAAAAAAAAAAAAAAAAAAAAAAAAAAAAAAAAATTACAGTCATACTTGTTATGACTTTGCTGGGTGTGGAAATCATCCCTTCCTCCCCGCCCCATCTTAGTGCCAATTCCCTTTAACCTGAATTGGCTGATGCAGAACGCATTTCAGGAAGGCGCCATGCTTACAGGAGGCAGAGACATGCCCTCTGCCATCCTGACTTTTCCTCTTTCACCCATGTCTGTTGTATATAGCACGACTCTGTCCTTCCTCCTCCACTCTGATATTGGTCAGAGCTGCAAGCACTTAGAAGCACCAATGTTTTACTCTACAATTAATTACTGAAGAGGGAAATTGAAAAGAAAGCAGTTTTGTGTTTTATCTTTCATTGTGCACTAAGTTTCTGTAATTTTCCATATTGCTATATTATTAGTGAGAAAGGAGAGAAGAATAGAGATGGAAAAGATGAGTTTTATTTAAGACAGTTATATTTGGATAACTTAAAAGAATATGCTTTTTTAGTCTAAATACCCTTTCCCGGTCTAAGTAGTTTCATGCTTCATGGGAAAACTAATGCAAAGAAGTTGTAATCAGCTGTTAAGATATTTGAGCCAACTGGCTGTCAATATGTTGAAGTTTTATTCTTGGTGCATCCAGAAATTCCATATAAATGTATTTTATGAAGAGGAAGGTGTACTAGCATGGCTAAACTGGTAAAGCTGAAATCTGGATTTGATTTGCATATGTGGTATTTTTCAGGGACTCTCAAACTTTCACACATGAAATAAACGAGGTAATGTGTATGGCGTCACATGATCAAAATATTTTTCCCCTTGCTGCTGCCAGAAGCTATCTATTGCTTTTCAACAGTCTTACTTGTTGGGCATCATGCCAAGATGTTTAAGACAACCCCTTACGTGAGCTGTTCCATTCTTAACCTCTTTGACTGAAGTGCCGTGACCTTCACATATGTAGATTAGCCATGTGCTCTGTGAATTGAAACTTGCTGCCTCAGGAAGAAAAGGGTTTTTCTTTTATTCCACTGGGAATTTGACGGCCATTCATCCCTGACCTGGGCAGAGGTAATGCAAGGAAATTGGATTCAAACGGAACGCGGACAGATAACACAGGGAGGCAGTCAGCGTGTACAGGCAGGCAAGCTTTCTACCTGGTCCAGGGTGAAAATACCCACCGTCCGTGCATAATGTGCTGATGTGCGGGATCCGAAGAGCAACTGATAGATGGAGATAGAGAGATAAATGTACGAATTCTGGAACCGTGTCCTTTTAAAAAAGGACATTATTATGGCCATTGCTAATTCATTTTGATTCTCCTCTTTCCCTTCCTTTCCAAACTATATTTTTGAAATCTTTGAATGTTTGTTTATTTTCTAATGCTAGGAATTAAATGCTTTTGACATGGTGGACAATTTAGATGAGTCTTTCAAAGGCAGAAATCCTTTAAAAATGGAGAGATGAATGTATGACCTGTATGTGGAATTTTGAAATGAATTGATACTCTAAGTATCTATGAATTGAAGCTCTAAGCTTTACACATACGAGAGTTCTTAGCTTTGTAATAGCTGAGTATTTTTATTATAGCACTGTTATTTCTGGCTCTTCTAAGTCTTTCTCTAAACCTACATTTCTTTATTTGAGAGGCAAGAATGAGAAGCAGCATATCTGTAAGAGTTTTGCCAATCACTCCTGACTAGAATGACAGGCTGATTTCATGTTTCCCCAAGTACCAGTCCTATGCAGGCCACCCTTTTGAAAAAATCTTGCAAGGCCAGGCCCACTGGTTCAACTCCTATATCCTAGCTCTTTGGGAAGCTGAGGCAGGAGAATTGCTTGAGGCCAGGAGTCCAAGACCAGCCTGGGCAACACAGTGAGACACATCATAGTGTAATGATGAATAAAAGTAATTAATAGCACATTTTTGGATCTTTATTAGACAAAACTAGTTTTAAAGAACATTTATCTTTGCTTTGTTAATAAACATACTTGCAGTTAGTGTAAAATTCAGTATAAATACTCATGGTGCTTGAGTAGGCTGAGAGGACGAGATGCACAAGGAAAGTTGTCGTTATAAGAATAATAGGTCTGAAGTGGTACTCCAGCTAGTGTCTTAGCAAAAGGAGGGGTGCTTAGGGCAGTCTGAAATTTATGAGTGCTTTTGTATAGCTTTCAAAGCTGAGATTTTCCTGTGTACATTAGGGTTTATGAAATACCGTGGGTCAGAGCATCCGTTACAGGCACTGTGGGAGCTGTCATAGATACCTGGCTCTTTCCATGGGTGTAAAATAGGTTTAGTCCTTAGGATGTCTGTGTAGGGAATCTGCTTAATGGATATGATAGACTATAGGGGAAGCAGAATTATCCTTTGACCCTAGGATGACTTGTTTCTTTTTCATATGAGGACAATGAAAAAAAAACTGGGGAAAGTATCTTATCACAATCTTGTAGAATGGGTGGGCTTTCATGGACTGCGGTTCCCATGGCAGGCATAAGGACCGCTAATCCAGTGATGACAGCATCTTCATGCCTACCTGGGAAGATGCAGCAGCCAGCACAGCCCTAATATCAGATTAATACTGGGGTGAGGGCATGAGGCATGGCTGGCACCTGAGAAGGCAAAAGGGAATTCTGCGATTGGAGAAGTAGCAAGTCAGGCGTGTCATTAAGGTCAGGGTGGCCAAGTGCAGAGTGGTCCTCCTGGTGCACACAGTGAAGGAGAGCAGCCAGCTAGGTGCAGAGGAGGCAGTAGAAATGCCAGGGTGGCCGTGAGTCAGCAGCTGAGCATTGTGGGATTTTTTTTTTCTTTGAGACAGGGTCTTATTCTGTTGCCCAGGCTAGTGGGCAGTGGTGCAGTCATGGCTCAACTTCCTGGACTTAAGCAATCCTCCCAGCTCAGCCTTGTGAGTATCTGGGACTATAGGCTCATGCCACCATGCCTGCTTACTTTTTAAATTTTTTGTAGAGATGGAGTCTCACTCTGTTGCCCAGGCTGGTCTTGGACTCCTGGCCTCAAGCAATTCTCCTGCCTCAGCTTCCCAAAGAGCTAGGATTATAGGTGTTGAACCACTGGGCCAGGCCTTGCAAGATTTTTTCAAAAGGGTGGTCTGCATAGGACTGATACTTGGGGAAACATGAAATCAGCCTGTCGTTCTAGTCAGGAGTGATTGGCAAAACTCTTACAGATATGCTGCTTCTCATTCTTGCCTCTCAAATAAAGAAATGTAGGTTTAGAGAAAGACTTAGAAGAGCCATAAATAATAGTGCTATAACAAAAAGCAGTAGTAATAGTAATAATGACTATCATTAATGGACTCCTACTATGTGTGCCAGGCACATTGCGCTTATTATCTGCAGTCCTTTCAACAGTCTTGCAAAGACATCATCATTATCTCTATTTTATAGACAGGTAAACTGGTACAATTTAGAAATTTGTTCAATACCCTGATTTGTCTGGTGCTAAAGCCTACATTCTTTCCACTAACCTAGTGGTTTTCAAACCCAGTTGTGCTTCAGAATCACCCAGGCTGTGGAATGGCCTGGAAGGCCACCTTTCTGCCTCTCACAGAGGTCACTGAAGAGCTAGTGGTAACATTAAAAAAAAAAAAAAAAAAAGACTTCTTTTTTTGTTATTGTGAAGACATGTACAATTGCATTCTTTTTTTTTTTTTTTGAGACAGAGTCTTGCTCTGTTGCTCAGCCTAGAGTGCTGTGGCATGATCACAGCTCACTGCAGTCTTGAACTCCTGGGCCTAAGCAGTCCTCCCACTGCAGCCTCCCGAGTAGCTGGGACCACAGGCGCATGCTACAATGCCCAGCTAATTTTTAAATTCTTTGTAGAGATGGAGTCTTGCTATGTTGCCCAGGCTGGTCTCTAACTTCTGGGCTCAAGCGATCCTCCTGCCTTGACCTGGGAGGCCTGGCAGTCTGGGTGTAGTCGTTCATATGAACCATGGAGCCTGGCACATTCTTTTTTTTTTTTTTTTTTTGGAGACAGTTTCACATCGTCACCCAGGCTGGAGTGCAGTGGTGCCATCTTGGTTCACTGATTGCAACCTCTGTCTCCTGGGCTCAAGTGATTCCCACCTCAGCCTCCCGAATAGCTGGAGTTAAGGCACTCACCATCACACCTGGGTAATTTATGTTATTTTTTTGTAGAGATGGGGGTTTTGCCATGTTGCCCAGGCTGGTCTTGAATTCCTGAGCTCAAGTGATCCACTTGCCTTGGCCTCCCAAAGTGCTGGGATTACAGGCGTGAGCATTACTGCACCTGGCCCACATTCTTACAGTTCAGGAGCTTTTAGTGTATTTTGGCTCTGTAGTCATTATCAGACATAGAAGAGGCAAGAATTTGGGCTACAAGGGCTGGAGGGTGGCATTGGGTTTTTCTGATCACATCACCAGACATTAATTTACATTTGCTCTTTAGGGAAACTCCCTACCATCATCTGGGTCATTGCTCCCTACCACGTCTGGGTCATTGCATCGTTACCTGGGGCGGCCGTGAAGTAGTCAGCAGCCGTGACCTAGTCAGCAGGCGTTTAGAGGAAAGGCTGGATTCTCTTCCCCCTGGCTTGGCTGGTTCAGAAGGCAGAGGCTGCTGCAGGGCCTGGAAAGGAGTAAGACAGCATACAGTGGGTGCTAGGTCATTTGTGTTGGATGAAAGAGAATTGGTACACAGACTGGACGGTGTCTCAGATTCGCTGGGGTTTACGAGTCCAGAAATCCATGAGTCCAAGGAGGTGGGAAGAGAGAATAAGGGAAGGGAGACCGGAAGGTGGGAGAGAAGGGGAAATCCAGGCAGCCGGATGAGAGATAATTTTAGAGTAAGCAACCAACAAAATATAATATTCATTATGTACCCAGATTGAACTACTGTGGTGTTAAAAGTTGTCAACCAAACACCAAAATTAGCATATCTAAAAATCATCAAGACGGTAATGCATAGTTAAAAGAACAGATGTAAGGCAGAAAACTCCTCCAGTTCTTCAGTGAGGTTATTTCATGTATGTCTTGATTATTTCTGTCTTTGTTGCCACACGGTCATTTTGGAGCTAGATTCAGTGGTGTCAGGAGGTTGTGGAAAGCACTCAGCGGACGACTTCTTTCCCGCCCTCCCCAAGCTGCCCAGGCCTCCTCAGGTGTGGGAGGGCTCCCGAGACCCCTCTGCGCCCTTCCTTCTCTTCATTATTATGCCTTATGGGTAAAGTACAGTACTGGGAAAAGTTTCTCTTTATGTCCCCAACTATTCCTCTCTTCTAATTGCCAATAAAACTACATCTCACGGCTTTTAAAAAAATTCAGTTTAGCTCATAACCTTGTCTTAGACAAGGGGTGTTAAGTTAAATTTCACGTAAGCAGTCCTGCCGCAGTTCCTGCGCGGTGGGAAAGCTCGGCACTGCTCTGCTCATGCCTGTTTGCGGTGGGAAAGCTCGGCACTGCTTTGCTCATGCCTGTTTTCTGGGTTTTCAGCGTGTGCGCTCATCTGCTTTCTCTCTAATTTGAGGCCGAGACTATTTCCAAATGGCATACCCCTGTAATTCTGTTTTTAGCTTAGAATTCAATGAAGTCTTTGCTGTCTCTTGCTTCTTATTTTATAATATTTTATCTTGCATTCTTGTTTATGGTAACATATCACTATCAGAGTAATCATGGATTTCCAGTTTTTCAGGTTAAAGCTGACTGTGCCCCACCCATCTCAAGCAAATGAGCGGGCAGTTTATTTTAAGAGCCCACAGGAAGAAAAAACAACAAAATCTGTAACCTGCTTTTTAGACTTTTGCTGTGTGTCTCTTAAGACTGGACCTTTATTTATTTATTTTTTTAATTAAGGGACTGGGCATCTTCAGTGTCTTAGCAGCCACATTTAAATGTCGATCATTGTGATGGAAGATATCTTTTGCCTAGAAAGCTAACACCTGTCTACTTGTGTTATTTCTTTCGGGGAATTTCAGTAGTAATGTATCATTCATCTAGTGGTAAGATTTCAGCAATGAGAACATTCTGAAGCAGCTGAGAAAGCCCTAAGAAAATAACTGTCGGAATGCTCCTGAGCTTCTCCCTATTGGAGAAGAATCAAGCCATTTCCTCCTTTTCCAGGCATAGAGGATAGTTACCCTTTTTGCCATATTACAAGGACAAAGTGGAGAAGTTCGTCATGCAGCTGTGGGCGCAGGCTAGCGTGCGGGGCTCGCGGAAGCAGACAAGTGGTGAAATGGTGGGCTCTGCTAAGCCCTGGGGTGGAAGTAGGAGCAGAAGCCAGAGCCTGGGGCCTCCGAGCCGGCAGGGTCAGTGAGGAGCAGGCCCGGCCTCATGCGCTTTGAGGTCTTTGAGAGGCTCAGACACCAGCCTGGTAGAAGAGGCATTTGGAGGGATGCCTTCCTTACCCCAAGACCCTGGGAAGGGAGAGTGGGGAGCCAGGGTTGGGCTGGTTGGGAGGCCTGAGTTGATCGCCAGCAGTTGCCAGATACCATCCCCCTTTGTGTATATACTTCCCTCATTCATCAAATAGCTGCTGCTGTTTACTCAGATGTTGGTATCTATTCAGTGCCTGTCTTGTGGCAGTGTTCTAGGGGCTGGGGATACCGCAGTGACAAAACCTAGTCCCTACTTTCATAAGGCTTACCTTCCAGTGAAGTTTAATCCCAGCGACAGCAGACCAACCATCCACATGGGGGTGCTGCCGTTTATTGTAGGGATGAACAGCAGTACAAGGGAATTCAAAATAATGGAACATTTTTAAATATTGGGTTTGAAGGAGCTGGGGATGAATATGCAGTGAAATCAGTTTGGAGAGGAATCATCGCAGCTATTTCTCTAGTCTTTCAGATGCCCAGCCTGAGCCTCTTGTGCCGCAGGACAGTTGTTAAATGTAGCATTTCCATTACCCGCGGTTGAAATGACCGGTAGCAGCCCCGATGCCACCTTTATTTCCTCCAGGCTGGACAAAAGAGGGGGTACAAGCGCAAGGTTCTTGACCTGACTCTATGGGAAGGAATCATACAGTGCTGGATTTTTTGAGGGTGTTCCTGCTTTTGAATCATCTCATGTACTTGGTGCCAGGCTGTGGTTTTGGACATGTTGGGTTGAGATGGGTTCCAGACAGCTTGATGGAGATGCTGGAGCAGAAGGAAAAGAGGGATGTGCAGTTGAGGAGGGGACAAGGGCCGCAGCCTGAGGTGCCAGCTGAGAGGCCAGTGACACTGCCCCGCGGAGTGCGTGCCTGGTGAGGAGAGAGGTGCGGGGGTATTCTAGGGAGCACCAACCTTTAGGGGTGAAGAGGGGCCACCCAGAGAGCCAGAAAGGGCGATAGAAAAGCTGGGGAGAGTTCCACGGGTGGCACGGGAAGGCCGTTTCTGGCAGGAAAACATGCACAGCTGAGGTGAGCACTGAGGAATGCCCAGTAAGCCTGGGGGCGGGCATTGTGGTCATTTCGTCACCGGTGATCTTCAGAAGAGTGGTCGGGAAGGCGGCAGGTTGCAGTAGGTGGAGCGAGAGATGGATAGGAAGCCAGAAAAAGGCTCTGGACAGCTGGAAGAGGAGCGGGGTGTTTCGTGTGTTCTTCTTTCGCTGGAAGAGGGTGGAGCGCCTGCGCTTGCTACTCTGCTTTCTCTGCCGGGCGCTGTGCTGGTCGCTCCCTGCCGGGGCCCCTGCATGTCCGCCCACCCTTCCTCCTCTCTGGTGGGTCTGGAGCTGCTCGGGAAGGTGGGAGCAGGCCTGGCTCTTTGTGACCCAGTGCCTGGGGTCGTGTCTGGCATGCGGTGGGGCTCAGAGTATGCTGGTGATAGAGTTCCCTTAGCACTCCTAGGTGACAGGTTTTGCCTTCTGCATTTTATAGATTCTAAGGTAAAGTACAAAGAGGGGTGCATGTGCTTTGGCCAAGGCCATAAATGATGGTACCAGGAGTCAGCCCTAAGGCAGATGAACTCCAAAGCCTGTGCTGCCCTCGCGCCTTGTTGAGGGTGGAGAATATTTTGCTAGATTTATAGGTTGAGGGGAAGACTGTTTACAGATATTTCCAGAAGATTAGTTTTGTAATATATTGAACTACCAGTATATTTTGGGTACCTTTGATCTCTTTGGTAAACTGGATTGTCACCTTGATGTGGTGAGTCAGCTGGCTTGGTGGAGACATCTCTGAGTGTCTGGAGAAACTTCATAGAGATTATTGCATTTGGGGAGTTAGTTTGGCTATTGCCACTTGTGTGGCAAAAATCTTGGGTTAAAGCATGGTCAGCATAAGTAAATGTTATTGTACATTTTCTCTTTACCCCCTCTGAAAGCTTATGTTTGAGAGCTGTCGTTCAGGATTGGATACTAAAATACTTGGCAGATCTGAAACAGTTTTCTCTCTGTGTGTATAGGTTATTCTCTGATGTTAAAATGACTCATGTTGCACAGGTATGTATTTCCTACCATATATTTATAACAAAACCACTCTTTATATTTCAACTCGTCGGCCGGGCGCGGTGGCTCACACCTGTAATCCCAGCACTTTGGGAGGCCGAGACGGGCGGATCACAAGGTCAGGAGATGGAGACCATCCTGGCTAACACGGTGAAACCCCGCCTCTACTAAAAATACAAAAATTAGCCGGGCGCGGTGGCGGGTGCCTGTAATCCCAACTACACGGGAGGCTGAGGCAGGAGAATGGCGTGAACCTGGGAGGCGAAGCTTGCAGTGAGTAGAGATCGCCCCACTGCACTCCAGCCTGGGCGACAGAGCGAGACTCTGTCTCAAAAAAAAAAATTCCAACTCGTCTACGTGTCCCGTCTCAAGTATTACAGACTGTAGGTCAGATTCATTCATGATATGTGGAACCTCAAAGGGAAATCAGTTGTTTTGCTGTTGTAGTGAAATGTTAAGTATTGAATAATTAATAATATAAAATAATTTGTCAAAACAATTTCTAGGTGCCAAGCGTTGTGCTAAGAACTCTATATGCATTTTCTGTGAGGTAGGTTCTACTGCTGTACTCATTTTAGGCACACATCTAGCGAGTGGCATAGGTGCAGTTTGCACCCAGGCATTCCGACTCCATTGCCTTTTCATATATGCTGTATCGCCTCTCAGGAGGGACTGGAATGAGTGGAGTTGGACAAGTGGTCTGAATTTACATTGTGAAAGGTGTTGTTATAATAGAATTTTTTTATTGCTTGCTTGCATTCACATCATTTGATATTCTTTTTTTTTTGACATGGAGTCTTGCTCTGTTACACAGGCTGGAGTGCAGTGGCACGATCTCCTCACTGCAACCTCCGCCTCCCAGGTTCAAGCGATTCTGCTGTCTCAGCCTCCCTTGTAGCAGGGACTACAGATGTGCACTACCATGCCTGGGTAATATTTGTATTTTTAGTACAGATGGGGTTTCACATGTTGGCAAGGCTGGTGTCGAACTCCTGACCTCAAGTGATTGCCCGTCTCAGCTTCCCAAAGTGTGAAGATTACAGGTATGAGCCACCACACCCGGCCTCAAATCATTTGATATTCTCTGAAGATAGTGGAAAAGTTGATGAAGAAAGATCTTCCTTTCCCACCAAGAAGATACCATTTGGTTAGGGAGACCTGTGAAACTGAATCATTGAAGAAGTTGCACAGTAATAAGACTCCCAGCCAGCAGGTGAAACAAGAGTTGTTTTCTTGTTTTCGGGGTCCTAGGTGACATGGCTCTAAGGTGCCCACCGGGAACCCCCACCCCTACCCCTGCCATGGCAAGCACTTTTGTTATAAATGTCCTCCTGTCCCACCAGTTACAAAGCAGATTTGAACTGAAGCATATTTCTTCTTTTGATGAGAATGTAAAGGGGGATCTTTGTACTTGGTTAGTTTTCATTATATTTCCCCCTTCCTAAAGAGAAAACTCAGAATCAGGATGCATTTCCTGGGTCTGAAGAACCTTTTTCCAACAAAAAACCTTTTCAGCGTTAAAAGTATACGCTGAAATGGCTCTGTCCAGTATGGCAGCCATCAGCCTTACATGGCTGTTTAAATTAAAATTAATTAAAATTAGGCTGAGCGTGGTGGGTCACCCCTGTAATCCCACACTTTGGGAGGCCAAAGCTGGTGGATCACCTAAGGTCAGGAGTTCAAGACCAGCCTGGCCAACATGGTAAAACCTCATCTCTACTAAAAATGCAAAAATTAGCCGGGCTTGGTGGCAGGCACCTGTAATCCCAGCTATTCAGGAGGTTGAATCAGGAGAATCTCTTGAACCCGGGAGGTGAAGTTTGCAGTGACCTGAGATTACACCACTGCACTTCAACCTGGGTGACAGAGCAATACTGCATCTCAAAAAAAAAAAAAAAAAAAGGAAATAAAAATAAATTAAAATTAGGCTGGGCATGGTGGCTCATACCTATAATCTCAGCGTTTTGGGAGGCTGAGGCGGGAGCATCACTTGTGCCCAGGAGTTTGAGACCAGCTTGGGCAACATGGCAAGACCCCGTCTCTACAAAAAATTAAAAAATTAGCCAGGCATAGTGGTGTGTGCCTGTAGTCCCAGCTGCCTGGGAGGCTGAGGTGGAGGATCACCTGAGCTTGGAGTTCAAGGTTGCAGTGAGCCACTGCACTCTGGCCTGGGAGATAGAGAAAGACCCTGTCTCTTAATAAAAAAAATTAATTAAATAAAATTAATGTCTGCAGTGGCATTAGCCACATTGTATGTGCTCAGCAGTGCAATCTGTTGTCAGTAGCTCTCTGTCGTAAGTTGCACAATAGGTCTAGAACATTCTCATCACTGTAGAAAGCTCTCTGGGACAGTGTTCTAGAGACTCTTGAGTTGCATCTTGTAGTATTTCTAACAATTTAAACCTACTAGTACTGTGCCTGACTCTTAGCAAGTGCAGAATGTGAACTACTTGAATTTTGGATGGCTATCAGTAGGGTAGGATCTTGAATAATCTTTTTTTTTTTTTTTTTGAGTCGCCCAGGCTGGAGTGCAGTGGCTCAATCTCAGCTCACTGCAACCAGTGCCTCCCGGGTTCAAGCAATTCTCTGCCTCAGCCTCCTGAGTAGCTGGGATTATAGGCATCCGCCACCGTGTCCGGCTAATTTTTTTGTATTTTTAGTAGGGACGGGGTTTCACCATCTTCGCCAGGCTGGTCTGGAACTCCTGACCTCGTGATCCACCCGCCTTGACCTCCCAAAGTGCTGGGATTACAGACGTGAGCCACCGCGCCTGGCCTAATCATTGTTTTTGAAACTATCTTTGATAGTACAAATGTATTGCAGTGATCTAAACTTTAAAAATAATGAAAAACCAAATAATAATAATACCAAAAAATAATAAAACAACATTATAAATAAGGAAAGATTTCTACCTCTGCTTGAAGCATCTATTCAGGCTCTGCCGTGTTGTCTAAGGATGGTAAGAGCAGGGAGGGGTCTGGTTTTTGCTTTTTTTTAATAGTAGAGAAAAGGCTGTTTGGAACCAAACATGTGGAAGGCTGTTTTACTTCATTTTGTTTTATATCCACTGAAAATAGTTTAGTGGTTTCTTTTTCTTCCACGATGTTTGAAGGGAAGTCCTTGATTTCTCTCTGTGTTGCAGTTTGAACTTTAACCTGTGGCCTGGTAGTTGAAATGGATTGTACATTTTGGTGTGGAAAAAAAATCGAATTGCTTTCTCAAGATTGACTAAAATGTTTTAACTCTTCATAGCCAATGAGGCGTGAAACAAATTGTCAAAAGCATGGAGACAAAATTATTGCAGTACCGAATGTTTAACTGGCTGGTGCTGTTCTATCGAAGGTGTGAGCCGAGCAGATAAATGTGTAAACGGCACCTTTCTCCTTCTCTCCTACCCAATTTTTCACAGCTTGTCTGCACTAGAAGACCTCTATCTATGTCAGAAAAATCACAGCCCTTCTGAAAGTGTTAGATTACAGTGTTGCTATGAGGAATAATTAGGAAGTCCTGTAGGCTATGGATTAGAAGAAATAAACTTCCTGTTTGCAAACATTTTACTTCACATCATCATTAGATGAAGCAAAAATACATTTTTAGTGTCTCTGAAAGCTTGATGATATGTAAAGGATGTTAGTTATTTATGCTCATATTCTTTCATATTCATTCATTGTGTTTCATTTTACTTGGAATATTTTACCCTTCTTTTTAGGATTTCGTAGTTGGAATAATAATGCTTAACTTGAAAAATGATAAAATATTTAAATCATATACTTTTTACTTTTAAAATATCAGATGTTTATTTAAGGAATGGCCAGAGGTTTAATAAGGAGCACTTCAAATTTTTGACTGTTCCTTCACTTTTCTTTTTGAAGCTTCTATTTAGGTTCTTAGGTTAGGATTTCTCAAGATCCCCACCTATTAGAAGGCTACAGCTGTCCTAGCCCACTGGGGCTTTAATTGCTAATATAGGCCATTGAATGGCCAAAATAGATGTGCCGTACAGAGTGCAAAGCTTTTAAATAAGGAGAAAGATTATGTATTGACGTCGTTTTTCTGTGGCTAAGTATAAGTTGAAGGTTATTGTTTATATTTCTAAGTATTTTCAGCATCTCATAAGCAAAGAGATGTATGAATATATGTGTACATATGTGTTTATGAGTATGTAGCTGTGTGTATTTGTGTAGGTACACAATATATTTCACAGTTTTATTGTAACTACAAATACGGAAAATAGAAATAAAGCATGATCCTTATACTAATGCAGCTGATTATACTTTTGCATCTTTCCATGTAGTTTTTATTTCTGATGGGTGTATGTGTGAGTATGAACATTTTTTTTCTGTCCCCTCAACCTATTTTGTTTTTTTTTTACTTACTGCTGTAGTGATAGGTATATGTAAAGAGTATAATAAATTGATTACACAACTTCCAAGCAACAATGTTTTCTTTTTATCAGATTGACTCTAGTATGCAGAGATGATAGAATTTTTGTGTGTGTTGTCTTGTACATTTATTAAGCCTTTTCAAAGAAGATTTCAGAGCCAACATTTTATTTATGAAATGCAGTCCACATTTATAATGTTGTCTAATAGAAATGTATGTACGTTTCCTGTGATTTTTCAGTATAGAAGAGTAACAGATCTTGCAAAGACTGTAGTGGCTGCTACTTGCCAAAATATTTTCCTTTTTCCTGCTTCCTGCTTCCTGCTTCCTTTCCTTTCCTTTCCTTTCCATTCCGTTCCGTTCCGTTCTCTAAGCCGTCTGTCTCTATCTATAAATCTTTATCCATCCATCATCTTCAACCCTCTGTACTTACTTGTCTTATACTTATACCTAGACTTACCTTTGCTTTTGTTTTGCATTTTGATTTTTTGCTTGTTTCTCTTCAAGTGAATGCTTTATCTTTGTTTTCATGGTGTGTTTTTTCTTGCTTTCATTTTATCTTTTTCTCTTTTTTAAAAAAAAACATTGCTTTTTTGATCTAGTTCTTCCTGTCCCTCCCCAGCTGCCCACATTGGGGTTAGTTTTAAGTGTCCCATTCCACATCCTGTCTTGGGTGGACTTTCCTATAAGATTTTTTTCTGGGTGTTTGTTATTACCTTTTTTCCAATACATGTTAAACAATTGGCCATTTTTCATCATGTTTAGGAAACACTTAGCCTTGTTTTCCTCATCTGCAAATAGGGATGACGAAACTTAATTTAAACATGATTGCTAAGAGAGCTGAATTAGATGAGGTATGTAAAGCATATAGCTTTACATCCAATGTAAAATAAGTGTTCATTAAATGTGAGTGGCAGAGGTAATAGTTGTAATGTTGAATTCCCTGGTATGATGGAAAATGTTTCTAAAGAACACCCCTTAAGCCTGGGCATGGTGGCTCACTCCTGTAATCCCAGCACTTTGGGAGGCTGAGACTGGCTGATCACTTGAGGTCAGGAGTTCGAGACTAGCCTGGACAGCATGGTGAAACCCCGTCTCTACGAGAAAATACAAAAATTAGCTGGGTGTGGTGGTGCACACCTGTAGTTCCGGCTTCTTGGGAGGCTGAGGCAGGAGAATCACTTGAACCCGGAAGCGGCGGTTGCAGTGAGCTGAGATTGCACCACTGCCCACGAGCCAGGGCAACAGAGCAAGACTCCCTTTCAAAAAAAAAAAAAAAAAAGCACCCCTCATTTTTGGATTACATTGATAATTAGAGGCCAGATCATAAAGCGAGCTTTATTTACTGTATTAGTTCGTTCTCACACTGCTATCAAGATATACCTGAGACTGGGTAATTTATAAAGGAAAGAGGTTTAATTGACTCATAGTTCTGCATGGCTGGGGAGGCCTCAGGAAACTTACAATCATGGTGGAAGGCACCTCTTCACAGGTGGCAGGGTAGAGAAAGAGTGCCCAGCAAGGGGGAGGCCCTTTATAAAACCGTCAGATCTGCTAACTAACACAGAGAACTAACACAATCACGAGAATAACCTGCGGGAAACCACCCCGTGATTCAGTTACCTTCCACCAAGTCCGTCCCACAACACGTGGGGATTATGGGGACGCTATAAGTCAAGATAAGGTTTGAGTGGGGACACAGCCAAATCGTATCAGTGTATCATGAAAAGATTACATTTTATTCTGTAGGTCATAGAAACCATTGAAGAATTTTATTACTAAGAGAGATGTGATCTGATTGGTGTAAAAAAAAAAAAAAAAAAAATTGGCCCTTTATGTGTCTTAATGTTCCTATTTCCCCCACCCTTAAAATATAAAATTTAATGGCCGGGCACGGTGGCTCAAGCCTGTAATCCCAGCACTTTGGGAGGCCGAGACGGGCGGATCATGAGGTCAGGAGATCGAGACCATCCTGGCTAACAAGGTGAAACCCCGTCTCTATTTAAAAAAATACAAAAAACTAGCCGAGCGAGGTGGCGGGCACCTGTAGTCCCAGCTACTCGGGAGGCTGAGGCAGGAGAATGGCGTGAACCCGGGAGGCAGAGCTTGCAGTGAGCTGAGATCCGGCCACTGCACTCCAGCCTGGGCGACAGAGCCAGACTCCGTCTCAAAAAAAAAAAAAAAAAAAAAAAAAATTTAAAGATTAGGCAATATTACTAATGGCCAGTATTTATAAAGTGACATGTAAATAGGACAAGAGTTTAACAAATGTAAACATCTCACTAAATTTTAGTACTTCACTTACTAATCCTTGGGTGTTTAGCTAATCATTGCTAATTTATTAGTATGCATTTGTTTGCTTATACTGCTCTGCTGGGAACAGGCCTCTCTCAGCTTACTCAGTAGGCCAAGTTAGAGTTTCTGGGTTGAGCCCTAGTTTAGTTTTTCAGGGGTATAGTATTGGCTCCTTGGATTTGAATCTTAGGGAAAATCTGGTGGAGCCACTTTGCTTCCACCTGCAGCCTGCTGTGCTGGATGTGTAGTGAGGGAATGAGGAGACAGGATAGGTCTGGGAATAAAGGGGTCTATTTCAATCCCCAGCTCTGCCACTCATTTTTTTGTAAAATGGGAATAGTGATAATATCTAAGGTCTGGAGTTATTTTGAGGATTAAATGAGGTCTCATGTTTAAAGCGTATAGGATGTTATCCGAGTGTGGGCTGTTATTGTTACCATTACTATTATTGAGGAAACCCAGTAGGTTTACACTTCACCAAGGAAGGGTAGCTGTTGGTTTGCCTATAGGAGTATGCTCTCTCTGCTCTCAGAGGGCCTACAAGAAGAATTTTTTTCTATCTAAATGTCACCTTTGCTTTTATTTTCTTTCCTTTCCATACACGGAAGAAAAAATCGGAAAAATAATTACATATACTTTGCAACTTTTTAATTCTTTATTTAATTTTGGTTTTTTTTCGAGACACTGGAGTGCAGTGGCACCATCGTAACTCCCCGCAGCCCGGACTCCTGGGCTCATTGATCCTCCCACCTCAGCCTCCTGAGTGGCACCATCCTAACTCCCCGCAGCCCGGACTCCTGGGCTCAGGTGATCCTCCCACCTCAGCCTCCTGAGTGGCACAATCGTAACTCCCCGCAGCCCGGACTCCTGGGCTCAGGTGACCCTCCCGCCTCAGCCTCCTGAGTGGCACCATCGTAACTCCCCACAGCCCGGACTCCTGGGCTCAGGTGACCCTCCCACCTCAGCCTCCTGAGGAGCTGGAATCACACATGTGCACCGCCACAAACAGCTAATTTTTAAAATTTTTTGTGGAGATGGAGTCTCACTGTGTTGCCTAAACTGGCCTCAGGCTCCTGGCCTCAAGTGATCCTCCTGCCTTGGCCTCCTGATATGTTGGGATTACAGGCGTGAACCACTGTGCCCGGCCACATTTTTCAGCTTTGAAACCTTGTAATGTGAGTTCCCCCTCACTCCAGTTAGAAAGCTCATTTCTAATTTCCATATTGGCCACTTTTAATGTGTCACATTCACTAAATTAGGTTTAATGCTGGGTCCCAAAATCATAACCATAAACCTTGTTGAGGTTCTGTTTCCTTGTCCATAAAATGGGAATTACGTGAATTGCTGGAAGGGTGCGTTGCCCAAGTCCTCAATAAATGACAAACTCGTGTTCAGCACATTAAACAAACCTTTAAAGGTTTTTAAATAAAAAAAGCAAAGGCTTTTGGTCTTTGGAAAGTTCTTCTAGTTTCTCAAGTTGGGACACCACGCCTTACCGTGCCACTCAGTTGAAGAACAGGTTCTACCTCTGGCTTTCAGAACCTCCTTAGAGCTGGTTTGGAGGTGTTCCTGCTCTCTACGTGTCCTTTCAACTAAAAACACATTTCACAGACTTTACTGTATCATATTTTCAACCAGAGTTTAAATGGGGATTGTTTGCTTTAGCTTAATAATACTGCTTTACAGATCATTTAATAATTTCCAAAGTGCTTTTCTTATCTTGTCCTCACAGTAATCTGGCGAGGTTTGGTTAATATCCCTGTTTTGTGTTTGCTGAAGCAGAGGCACAGTGACTTGGTTAAGGACACGACTTGATTTCAAACCAGGTTTTGTGACCCAAATCTGAGCTTTTGTACCTCACACTGTTGCTGTGGTGTGTTACGGTGATTCTTTAGCTTAGAGACACGTTTGGATCAGGAGGTCGGCAAAGTTTTCCTATAAAGGGCCAGATAGTAAATATTGCAGGTTTTCTGGGCCAGATGATGTTTGTTTCAACTACTCAGCTCCGCTGAGGCAGTGTTGAAGTGTCCATAGACAATCCGTAAATGAACGTGGGAGGAGGCTGCATGCCAGAAAAGCTATGGATGCTGAAATTGAATTTAATGTAATTTTACATGTCTTAAAATATTCTTCTTTTGATTTCTTTCCCCCAACCATTTAAAAATGTAAAACATATTCTTAGCTTATGGGTCCTACAGAAACCAAGCAGTGGACCAGATTCGGCTGGAGGACCGTAGCCTGCCAACCCCTGGACAGCGTGCGTTTTTCCATTTCCAGTTCTATCCAAGTCTTGTGCACCCACCACCCCCCACCCCATGAAACATCTTTGTTTGCACAACTCTTTATTCTCTAGCATCTCAGCTAACAGGGAGCTGGGAGAAAGTTCAGATCTGTGGAGTGGAAGAGCCCAGGGTGAAGGGAGCTGGCGGATCACGTGGTGTCGGAAACGCCTTAAGCAAGAAGCTTGCACAGCAGAAACCAAGCTCAGGGTTCTCTGTTTTGTTTTGATTTTTACTGCCCACTATATAATTGAGTTCCTTCATGTTCTAGGAGCTCTGTCAGTTCTTTAATTTCTGCCCCACCTAGAGTTTTGAGATTTTTTTCTTAAGGTTTTTTTTTTTTTGAAAAAGAATTACAGATGTGTAGTGCATTAGTATAGTTTGATTCTTAAAAGATTCAAACACTGGCAAAAACGTGTATGTTGAATATTTAAACTCTTATTTACTGTTTCCACTTCCCAGAAGTATATGCTCTTAAGTTAAATGTGTCTTTCAGTTGATTTTAATATTTTAAAATACTGCATTTGAACATAGACAATTATATAGATGTAAACATCTGTATATAAGATGATACTGTACGTGTTCTCTGACTGAACTTTTCCTTACAGAAAGTTGCTTGGATCACACCACAGTGGTTCGGCTTTTTGCTTTGGGTAATTTAGTGTGTGAGCAGGAGAGGTTCTCAGTTGTCGAAACAGTCACTGAACAATGAAAAAAACACAATGTCATTTTTTTTTGCTGTGGACTGTGGAATCATTTTGGAATGTCACCCTCTTTTGAGGCAGTTGGCAAGATTTGCCTGGAAGGATCAGCATAGGGTCTTTGGGTCTGAGCCCTGCGTGACTTCCTTTTCTGACAGCCTCAGATGCAGTCCTAGACTCCCGTGTCATTGAGTGCTGTCCATAACATCTTACCATGAGTGTGCTATAAAAAATACAACCTCTTCATTGTTAAGCTGTGTTAGTGTTGAGGCTTTAACCCTATTGTATCCCAAAGCAGAAGCAGAGGTAGGTATTTCAAAGTAATTGAATTTAGTAATTGAAATTTCAAAAGTAATTGCGAGATGAGAGCGTTTCCTATTTGGAAGACATCAGCTGGATTTTATTTTATTTTTCCTGAAGTTATTTTCGTTCTGTCTTGTTAGCTTTAGAAATAAGAACAGGGAAAACAGAAAGGAGGACATGTAATGGTATAATGTTGATCTTAAAATACTTCAGAGTTCTCATTCTTTTTTTGGTATGGTACTCAATAGGTATTCTAGTCAAATGTAGGCTATAACTTTGTAAATAATTCTCTTGAAAAAGGGAGCCTTCATTGCGTTCTTGGCAGCCTGTCACGTGGTGCTCTTGTGAGTGTGGGCTCCAGCCTACATTGACCGTGAACCAGAGCAGCCCTGTTGCTAAAGTCAATGCTCGTAATTCTCTTACAGTCCTCATACCACAGATTTCCTTGCAATCATACTTTTCTTTCATTCTCTTTTTTACCTGTTTTGTTTTCAGTTTCAACTGAAATTAAATATATATATATATTTAAGTGTACTACCTCTCCATAAATCTTTTTCTAATCTGCATGCCACTATGAAAATTGAAAATAAAAACATTATTTGTATTGTTTAATAAGGATTTATTCATTAGTTGTGCACGTTCTTTATTTGCTCATTTGGTTTTAAAATATAAATGCTCTTATTTTTGCTTGATGAAAGGAGAGAAACTTCTTTTAACAAATATTTTTAGAGGCACTAAAATCCTTGATTAAAAACAGTGTTAAGGATTTTTATTTCATTGTGCTTTGGGGAGAAATGTCTTAAAATTTGTACACAGGAGTTTGTTTTATCTGTGTGACTCTAATTAAAGTTAATCAAAGTCACATGGCTTAGCAAATCACTGAAGTTTCTTTTTGGAGGTTTTTATTCATTTTAGTAATGTGATTTGTTGATTTGCTATTAATCTTTTAAAAGTAAAACATCAATAACCTAATTTTACCAAGTATCGGGTGTCTTTTTTTGGCCTACTTTACGTTACTTATTCTGTACTTTCAAGCAGGCACATAAAGGCTCAGTCTGTTTCAGCTCTGTGCACTGCTGAGCAGTGTCATACCATGACTGACCTCCTGATTAAGAGGAAGTCAGCACGTGATAGCCACATTGAGTCTGCTGGCCTTAGCTTCATGTGCTATGTGAAAGATGTGGTCGTTTTGTACACAGGATGTTATAATGGGATATTGACATTTTACGGATCCAGAATCCTGTGTGTAAATTAAGCTGACTTTGTTTTTAAGAAGACATTTTACAGTTGTAAAATTCTCGCCTATTTGAATTTTGAGATCTACATGAAACATAATCCCTGGAGTGCTCTGTCACTGTTGCGGTGTAATCTTTCCATGTGATACTTGATTTAGTTGGAAGCAACTTAATAACTATGCATGCTTAAAGGAAGCAACTTAATAAACAGGATTTTAGAGAAATGCAATCAGAATTGTAAAATGATACTAGTGAATCAATTGCATTACATAGAGTTACTGGGTTAGATGTAGGTTTGAGATAAGTGGGCAGACCTGAAGCTCCTGTACCACCACCACTGTCAAGAGCATGTGAAGATTTGCCTTTTTAAAAAAAAAAAAAAAAAAAAAAAAAAAAGGGACTCTCTTTCCCTTGGTTCATTCAGAAATAATTCAAAAGTCTTCTTAAGTCACCTGGCTGAGGGCCACCAGAAAGTGGAGCTGGCCTTGGCTCTGACATAGGCTCAGCATGGTAGGCTAGGTAAAGTCAGCTGTGTGGAGGTGGGCACAGTTATGTGGTCAGGTGGCATGCAAAGGACAAAGAGATGCAGCTCTGAACTTGAAGATTTAAGCAATCATCTGGGAAATCGGCATAGCATGTGGCTGAGGAATCAGATTCAGGAGTGAGGTGAAGACTGTCAGGTGCAGCAGGCCCCATGTGTGACCTTCACATGTGCTTTATATGTGAAGTATAGGAAGGCGAAAAGTACCTATTGAAAATCATTTCTATTCCTTGTCAGCATATACATGTGTACTGTTAAATAGTTGCGGTTTAAACTACTTATTTTCAGTTCACTATTTTGTACACATTTTCCTATATTGGTATTATTGCTAGCATTTCTGCTGTTTTTTTGAGTTAGAATTTAGGGTGGCCTCTCAAGAATATTTTGTCATACTGATCCTATCTGCAGATATACATTGTGGTAGGTTCTGGGTATAAAAATGTAAATGGTAGCAGCTGCCATTTACCAAAGATCCACCTGCTAGCCCTCCTGCTTTGTAGATGAGGGGATTGAGGCCTGGGGAGTTGAGGAACTTGCCTCAGCTCCTGGAGCTGTGTTGGATTCCTGCTCTTGTTCTGTCTCCCTTGTAAAGCAAGAGGGGTGTTGTTCTCCTTTGGTTTGTAAACTCTCTTGCTATTTCACAGCCTCTGGTGTCCAGAAGACAAACAGACAAGGGCAACCAAACCTTCTAAATTTTAGAACACAGGTTTCCTCAGGGGTCTCTGATCTCTTGATCATTTTTATTTTGCTGGTGGTTTCAAGACAAACTTGACATGGAAGGTGATCCTTGAGTCAAGGCCTGAAAGATGTGGAACCAGCCCCCAATAATTTCTGGAATCGTGTGTCTTCAGGCTTCTGATCAGTGAGAATGTGAGAGCACCAGCACCAATATTTTGCACAGCAGCGGGTCTTATGTGGGAGAGGCAAGAGTGAGGAAGAGCTATATGAAGTGCATATTATTTGTATTTGCTTGTGGATTAGTTTGCTGTTGCTGTACAACACATTGAGTGGCATAAAAAAACACACATTGATTATGTCAGAGTTTCTGGAGGTTAGGAGTCCAGGCATGGCTTAGCTGCCATCCTCTGCTTGGGGTCTCAGAGGCTGCAATCCAGGTGTCAACCGGGCTGCATTCTCATCTAGAGGCTTGGCTGGGGAAGGCCGCCTCAGACTGTTGGCAGAATGTATGTCCTGGTGGCTGTAGAATTCATACCTGCCTGCTTCTTCAATGCCACCAGCAGAAAGAGAATCTCTAACTTTTGGGAAGGCCTGGACCCTCTTTTGACGGGCTCACCAGATTAGGTCAGGCCCATCCAGGACACTGTTTTAACTTAATGTCATGTGATTAGGGAGGGGCTTTAATTATGTCAGCAAAGTCTCTTCCTTTGCTATATTTTCTTAGTTAGATGCAAGTCACAGGTCTTATCCATACTCAAGAGGAGAGGATTACACAGAAGTGTGGCTACCAGGGGCATAAATCCCATGGATTTATTTTAGAATTATTTATTTTATAACTACAGGTTGTGTGTTATAATTCATAAAAATAGCAGTGGTTTCTGTTGGTCTGTTTATGCTGCCATGACAAAATGCCAGACAGAATTTCTCCCTCTCAGTTCTGGAGGTTGGCAGTCCGAGATCAAGGTGCTGGCAAGGTAGTTTTCATTCTGAGGTCTCTTTCCTGGGCTTGTAGGCAGCTACCTCTTTGTGTGCCCACATGGTCTTTCTGAGCATGTGCAGGGGGAGAGAGAGGATGCAGGAGCCTGTGCATGCCTGTACCAGAAGCCTGGTCTCTTCTTACAAGGTCATCAGTCCTGTCAGATTAGAACCCATGCTCATGGCCTCTTTTAACCTTCGTTACCTCTTCATAGACGCTAGTCCCAAATACAATCATATTGGACGTTAGCGTTTCGACATAGGAATTTTAGTGGGGGACACAATTCATTCTGTAGCAGGCTAAGGAAGTCTTCTAGTTTACATTGTGCTTATCTCAAGGGATATCAGTTGGGGTATAAATGCCTTCCCCAAAAAGCATCATGACCCTTATATTATAATATGACCTTGGGCAAATTACCTGCTCTGGGAGATGATTTCCTTCAACTAAAATAGTGGTTGGCATCATTAACTGCTTTGCAGGATTTTTGTTCGCATTGGTTGTGCCATGTGTAAATCACCCATAGTGTGCCGTGTGCACAGGAGGTGCTCATTAAATGGTGGCTGTTGTTACTGTATTTGTGCCTTGATATTTCTACATCTCTCTCTCTCTTTTTTGAGAGAGTCTTCCTTTGTCACCCAGGCCGGCATGTGGTGGCATGATCACAGCTCATTGCAGCCTCAACCTCCCAGGCTCAAGTGATCCTCTGTCCTCAGCCTCCTGAGTAGCTGGGACTACAAGCATGTGCCACCAGACCTGGCTAAGTTTTGTATTTTTTTGTTTTGCTATGTTGCCCAGGCTGATTTCTTTTTTTGATTATTATCTACCTTAAATGATGAATTCCCCATGAATCCTTCCATTTCTTCCAAAAAGAAGTGGTTACCCTCCCCTGAACTCACAGAACAGTGGCATTTATAAGCCTCTGTCCTGTGGTATTTATAAGCTTATTTTTGCAGTGTATTATTTGTATACATCTTTTGTTTCTTCTGTTTCTTAAAGTCAAGGACCTTCTTATACTTTATCTTTTTCATAGTGCCTTGTACATTAATATTTATTCAGTTTAAACAATGTTGAATGAATGAATAAACGAATGGGCATGGCCTCTGAGGTAATTTGTTTCCGCTTTCATCTAAATCTTTGTTTCTCAATCCTTTCCAACTCACGCCTTCTTTTGAAAATGTAAGTTTCCTTATACCCCTTCCACTTTTCAGATATCTCCTCCCAAAAGACCAGGCCTGCAGCCCCCATCTCCCTTGACAAGACAAGCTCGACTTTTCCTACAGATCCTCAACAATTGAGATTATTTTATCAAGTTCCACTTTCATGTGGTATGTTATAAAAAAAATAGCTTTCCTCCTTTTCCAAATAGAAAATTATAACACGGGAATATATATATATATATATTTTATACGGAATCTTGTGCTGTTGCCAGGCTGGAGTGCAGTGGGACTGTCTCGGCTTGCTGCAACCTCCGCCACCTGGGTTCAAGCAGTTCTCCTGCCTCAGCCTCCCAAGTAGCTAGGACTACAAGCGCATCCTGCCACGCCCTGCTAATTTTTTTTTTTTTTTTCGTATTTTAGTAGAGACGGGGTTTCACCATGTTGCCCAGGCTGGTCTCAAACTCCTGAGCTCAGCCAAAATGCCCACCTTAGCCTCCCAAAGTGCTAGGATTACAGATGTGAGCCATTGCACCCGGCCTATCCTGGTGTATATTTTAACTGGACCCTTCTTGTAGCCCTCGTTCTTATTTGTGTAGCATTCATTCATTTTCACCCTTGAGAATTACTGCTCTAAACAATTTCTGATATACTATAGAATCCTGTTATAGGAAGTAGTGAAGTTAGAATTAAGTGTTCAGGTGTGGTATTGTGTCTTCACCACCTTTGCACGTGTGTAAGAGATTACTCTGTCTTCCCTTTATATGATTCTTTTTTAATGACAGGGTTAAATTGATATGCATTTGAATTTGTTGAACCCTATTCTCCAAAATGATTCCAGTTTGTGGCACTTAAGGAGTGACCCTAGACATATATTAGGCTTTCATAAGACCTTTCTCTCCAGAGCTTATAGCGCTTTGCAAACATTACCTTATCAATACTTAGGGCATCCTTGTGAGCCAAGCAAGAACTGGGAGCTGTTGCTGTTTTTTTTTTTTGCAGTGGAATAACACTAGAGGTTCAGGAGGGGCCTGCCCTCCAGACCATCTCAAGGATGGGTGTGCTGGTCAGACCCTGCCTTCGTGCTCCCGCGCTGTGGATTCTTCACGATAGCCTGCACCACGAGAGTGGGTACAGTGTGCCAGCAAACAAAATGCTTTTGGTCACAAGATAATAGAGTAAATTTATAAGGTGATATTTATTTTTAAAGGAATACATAAGAATCAAAATTCCATGTACTGAAAGGAAGGTAAAATATTAATACATCAGGAGTGGTGGCTCACGCCTGTAATTCCAGCACTTTGGGAGGCTGAGGTAGGAGGATCACTTGAGCCCAGTAGTTCGAGACCAACCTGGGCAACATGGCAAGACCCTGTCTCTACAAAAAAATACAACAAAACTTAGCTGGGCCTGGTGGAACGCACCTATGGTCCTAGCTACTAGGGAGGCTGAGGTGGGAGGATCACCTGAGCCAGGTAAGCCATGATTGCCACTGTACTCCAGCCTGGGTGACAGAGTGAGAGTCCCTGTCTCAAAAATAAAAACACCAATGTAATGTACATCTGGTCTCCACAGGGAGCCTCTTTTAAATTCAAGGTGACTTATTTGAAAGAGGCCGTGTTTGGAATTGGATTGCAGTGAATGGGGGTTGTTTTAAGTCTGCCCCCCTCTATATTCTGGAAGTTATATTATGCCTTTGAAAACAAATTGGCTTGGCGTGGTCAATCCTGCTTTTAGTTAATGTTGAGGATGTGGGAAATGGAACCATGAGCTTGCGGGAGAGATTGGGTCCCAGGATTTAGGGACCTGTGTAGAATTGGGCATCTTTCTGAGAAGGCAGATTCGTGGTAAAGAAAAGTAGAATCTTTGGCTGGTTTGATGTTTATGTGGGTGCACTTGAAATAGGATGTTGTAGGCAATGCTGTTTCACTTTTGTGAGGATGATACTCAATAACTTTTAAAAATCCCCTTTCCTCCCTTGTTCTGTACACCTCATTTTTTTTTAAATACAAAAAATGCTTTTTACTCTAACTCTGTTAATTGTGATGACAGGTTTTTAGGTGAAGACCCATCAATTATCAATAGACTATTACATATTAAATAGTGAGCAAGAAGAAATTCAATATAAAAGTGTGTATATAACAATAATATTCAAATATTATTGAAAAACTGCATGCTTATGTGTTTTGAGTATACATAAAATGGATATATTTTGTATCTCCATTGTAAATTCCTAAAATTTCTGGTCATGGCTTTTTTATTGGAAAGCCTAAGAAAGGAAGAGTATGGGAAATTGAAATGGCTGGCAGTAGACAATTAGTATGCCATTCTAAGATAGTGCTGCTTTTATCTTGATATAGACATATCCAGACATATGTATATATTTTGTAATGTAGGGTAAAATTTTCTACTGTTGAGTGTGTCCATATACATTCTAGTTATTATTTTAAGATAGTAAAAATCCTTCATGCCCTGATGCTAGATTGGTATATTAATTCATTTAGCAGAAGGGTATTGATACGGAGTGTAATTAGCATGAAACACTTTCAACTTTTTTAGGCTGAAAAGGATAATGTAACTTCTTTAGTTTTCTTCCTTTCTCCCTTTTTCCCCACACCCATTTTTAAAATAGCAGTGCTTTTCATACTGTCAGAATTTCATGTTGTGACACCCTACTCAGAAGTTATGACAGCAGGGTAATGACAGCAACTGCCTCCTGAGAATCAATCAGGCAATTAATTTTGTAAATGAAATGCTGATTATACAAAGCTTCACATGAGAGGCCCAGTGATTAAAATCAATTTAACAAATTGTTTCAGGTGGGACTTGATTAATAATTTGCCATAAATGCTAAGGATATATGACCAGCATACCTTGTTGTTGCTGTTACTATCCAACTGTATATAAAAATCGACAGGTAAGCTCTATCTATCTTTATATTATTGACACTTTGCTTGTTTGTTTACCTAACTAGGCCTAGATAACAGTGAAAATGGAATGCATTTTTACATTTTTACATCATTGTAGTTCATGTTTTCCTATGTTCTGCTTTTTTTTTTTTTTTTGAAACGGAGTCTCGCTCTATCACCCAGGCTGGAGTGCAGTGGCACAGTCTTGGCTCACTGCAAGCTCCGCCTCCCGGGTTCACGCCATTCTCCTGCCTCAGCCTCCTGAGTAGCTGGGACTACAGGCGCCCGCCACCACGCCCGGCTAGTTTTTTGTATTTTTAGTAGAGGCAGGGTTTCACCGTGTTAGCCAGGATGGTCTCGACCTCCTGACCTCGTGATCCACCCGCCTCTGCCTCCCAGAGTGCTGGGATTACAGGCGTGTGCCACCGCTCCCGGCCAACCTGTGTTCTGCTTTAAAAAACATTCCCCATACAGGTTTGAGTTCAACCAAGTTAAATAAGTTTTTTCTACATAGGACATTTTAGATTTTTCTAATGTTAATATATGTTCTGAATCTTAAAGAATGGTGTGTGCTTTATACACATTTTCCATTCTTAATTACAATAACATCTATTCGTATACTTTGGGAAATACTGTTTTTAGAATACTAGAAATAGTGACATTATAGCATGGAAATTAAAAAATGCGTATGTTTGGAGCATTATAATTTGAATTCAGAAGTCACTTGGAATAGGAGATGGATGTCTTTCCAGCAGTCACATACCAAACATTTATTAAGTGCCTGTTGTAAGTCAGACAGTGTATCGATTTTCATAATTTTATTACTTATACTTGACACAAGTAGGAAGACAGTACAGTATTGTTTAGAAAAGGATGGCTTGGAGAAAGGTAAGGGTTAAAAGATGCACTTGGGTTTCTTTAATTTTGGATTTTTATTAAAGAAACTATAGCAGTAATAGTTGTCTACTGGGTGTCAGAAATTGGGGCTATGAGGAAAATTAGGGTGAGGAAAAGAACATATCTGGCCTTAAAGAACTTACTGTCTGATAAAGGAGGCAGAGGTAAACCATGAGTTGCAGTCGATGGTGATAAATTGACTGTCTGTTAAATAAGAGAGCTGTGGGGAACGGTGGAGCCTTGTGAAGGCAGGCTGCTGTACTCACTGGTATTTCCCCAGTCTGGAAGTGCTGCTTCCGTTTACAGGGCAGCCACAGCTGTGCTGGGTACAGAGTGTTCTAGAAATGGGCTTGGAGTTGTGTGCTCAGGCGTCGGCTTGGCGGTACGTAAGAGGGCTGTCCGGGTACAGGGCGGGCTGAGGCCTGATGGGTCGCAGGGCCTGTCACCTTGAGGCGAACCGTGTTTGTTTGAATTTGTCCTTCTGGAGTTTGGATTTTTCGGACCCCTTTGTGTCCTCTCTCTTTCTTTTGATCTTCAGGGATGTTTATCGATAAGATTTCTGATCAAAGATTGGGGCAGAAAGGAGAAGTATCTCTAACAGCCCACATTCTTTTTGATACCACAGCATAATTGGAAGGTCTGTCAGGGAGGGAGAAGGAACGATTCTAGAACTATAGCACTTTAGAAGGTAAGGAACTTCATCCCATTTGCCCTTTAAGTAAAAAAAAAAAAAAAAAGGGCCAGGTGTGGTGGCTTACACCTGTAATTCCAGCACTTTGGGAGGCCGAGGTGGGTGGATCACCCGAGGTCAGGAGGTCAGACCAGCCTGGTCAACAGGGCAAAACCCTGTCTCTACTAAAAATACAAAAAAAATTAACCAGGCGTGGTGGGCAGGAGAATCACTCGAAGTTGGGAGGTGGAGGTTGCAGTGATCTGAGATTGCATCACTGCACTCCAGCCTGGGCGACAGAGTGGGAGAATCTGTATCAAAAAAGCAGCCTGATGTTGTGACTCACACCCATAATCCTAGCACTTTGGGAGGCCGAGGCAGGAGGATCACTTGAGCCCAGGAGTTTGAGACCAGTCTGGGGAACATAGCAAGACCCCATCTCTAAAAAAAAAAATTAGCCAGATGTGGTGGCACATGCTTGTGGTTCCAGCTATGTGGGAGGCTGGGGTAGGAGTATGGGTTGAGCCCAGGAATTTGAGGCTGCTGAGAGCTGTAATTGCACCACTGGACTCCAGCCTGTGTAACAGAGCAAGACCTTGTCTGACTCTTACACACACACACACACACACACACACACACACAAACACTTTTATTTTGAAATAATTTTAAATTTACAGCAAAGTTGCAAGAATAGTGCAGAGAAATCCCGTGCGCCTTTTATTCTGATGCATTACATTTTTACATTTTGCTACATTTACTTTATTATTCTGTCTGTTCATCCATCCATCTGTTCATCCATCATTTATTTGTAATGTATTTTCTCAGAATCATTTTTGAGAGTAGGTTGTATACATTCCACTTCTTTACTCCTGGATACTTCAGAGTGTATTTCCTAGGAGCAAGCATATGCTCTTACACACACCTCAGTGCAATTATCACTGTCAGGAAACTTAGATTTGATTGCATACTTTAACCTACAGTCTATATTCTAATTTTGTCTATTGTCCTAGTAGCATCTATATAGCAATCTTCTTTCCTTCAGTATAAGATTCTGTCTGGCCTTTATATGTTGAGTTTAGTTGCCCTATTTTTTTTTTTTTTTTTTTTTTTTTTAGAATATAAGATTTGACCATATATAAGTCATGTTAACTTGTTTTTCTTTAATCAGCCACATTACAGTAAGAGTCAATATATGCATTCTCATAGTTACAGCTCTGGCAAATTAGATATCTAATAGGGTCATATCTCTGAAAAGCATTTTAAAAACAGGGGCAAGTAGCCTGTGTATCAGCAGGACAAGCACCCTTTGTCCCAAGATAGGTAAGTCAGTTGGTAATTTTCATATCTTAATTGGCATTTTCTTTAATAAAAGTTTTAAGTTGTTTATTTAAAATATTGATAAAATAGTTGGAAAGAGGCATGGTAGCAACCATAGGGATTGCTGGGGAAATTAGTAACTTCTCTGTCTTTAGGTAGCGCTCTGATACGTATTTGGAATTGTTTATCCTTGTAAATCACGCTAAACATCTTTTGAATGATTGAGGGAGGTATTATTATTTTTACTTGAGAGGTAGGGAAGTTGAAGCTTAGAGCACTTCAATAATTTACCTAACGTTTCATGGCTAGTCAGAAGTAGGAGAGAGGTGTGAACCCAGGTGTACCTGATGACATACTTTTATGCTCTTTACATTTTACTGGAGATGGCAAATTGCTTTTTGCTTATGCAAATTCTGACAGTTGACACAACTGCCCGCAACTCTGCAGGACAAAGGATTCTGAGGCTTACTGGACTTAGGGAAAATAATGCTAGGATTGATTAGCAATGTCTGTCTTCTGCACATTGATGGAGCAATAGAGGGTTTCCATGCCTCATTGATTATTCTGGAATTATACCTCCATATAATAATGATGATAATAAAATCTATCCTTTTTTTTTTTTTTTTTTTTTTTTAAAAAAAAAAAAGCCTGTTATATACCAAGAACTTGAATATATTGTCTCCAGTTCTATAACAGCTCTGAAATGATAGTGGTAGTGTTCTTTGTGTACAGATCCATTAACTGAGGTGCAAAGAAGTTAAGTGGTAGCTTTCTTCAGCATCCCACAGCTACAAGTGGTGGGGTTAAAATTTGACATATTCTCACAAAAGCTTCTTTCTCAATTTGAATCTGTATTTGTATGGGAAATATACCATATTATTTCTCCTTTTTAAATAAGTGCTTGCTACTAGGCTGTCAGTAGTGACACATTGATATGAACAATATTGCATACTTAGAGATGTAAATGTTAGAAAATGTTAAAGCCATGATAAAAGCTTTACAATTTTTTTGGGTAGCAAGAGTAATAAATGTGAGGAAAAATGGAAATATATTCTATTACTATTTTGGTATTCCTTTTAGATCTAATTTACTCTCAAAATAAACAATATATATAGCCTTTGGTTTGTTCATAAAATTATTACATTTGCTAAATTAAATTTAAAAGTATAGTTTAGTCAGACAGTAATTTACTCATTGAATTGACTTACAAGCTGCTGAGCTTTGGGGGATGAAGCTAATAATAGATTTTGCCAATTTATAAAAATCAAGGAAAAACTGGGGAACCAAAATAGTCTTCCTTTCTGGACTTATTCTGTAGCACCTGGATGATAGCTGTAGATGGGTTTGATACTTGTTTTTCTCCTCTTCTGTATTCCTGTTCTTCTGGGACAGTCTAGGCTGGGGGACAGACATTGATCAAGTAGTCACAGAGATCAGCCCACTGTTACTCTGAGAGGATCCTGCCCAGGCCTGGAGTTCAGGGAGGGCTCCTCTAAGGACATGATGTTGGAGCTGAGTTCTGCAGGAGGAGAGCAGAGCTCATTCTAGGTCAAAGAATGGCATATTTGAAGGCCGGTGGTGTGGAATATGTGGGTTTTCTAGAGCCCGTCTTGGGCCAGCATGGTTAGCCCGGTGGTGGAATATATGTGGGTTTCTAGAGCCACCGTGCTTGGGCCAGCGTGGTTGGCCCAGTGGTGGAAATATATGTGGTTTTCTAAGGCCCGTGCGGTCCAGCATGGTGGCCGGTGGTGGAGGACTATATGTGGGTTTCCTAGAGGCCCAGGTATTGAGCCAGCATGGTTGGCCAGTGGTGGGAGATATATGTGGGGTTTTTCTAGAGCCTCGTGCGGGCCAGTGGTTGGCCCGGTGGTGGAAGCTATATGTGGTTTCTAGAGCCCGTGCGGGCAAGCGTGGTGGCCCGGTGGTGGAACTATGTGGTTTTCTAAGGGCCGTGCGGGCCAGCATGGTTGGCCCAGTAGGAATATATGTGGGTTTTCTAGGCCCGTCTTGAAGACCAGCATGGTTGGCCGGTGGTGGAAATATGTGGGTTTCTAGAGCTCCGTGTGGGCCAGTGTGGTTGGCCCGGTGGTGGAAGATATGTGGTTTCTAGAGCCCCGTGTGGGCCAGCGTGGTTGGCCCGGTGGTGGAATATATGTGGGTTTTCTAGAGCCTCGTGCAGGCCAGCGTGGTTGGAGGGAGATTTCCTGCGGGCAGTGATGGTGGGTCCCACAGATTGACTTGGTAAGGAGCTGGCTGTGGTGGAGAGGAGAGGAGGGGTCAGGACGTGTCCTGGATTCTGACTTGGACATCTGGGTGGATGGGGTGTCTTTGAAGTCAGAGAGAGGCAGAGGGGAGCCTGTGGATGTCTGGGCAGGAATGTTGCAGAGTTCTGGGGCTTGGAGGAAGCAGCCAAGGGAAGCAGTGTGTGGGAGACAGAAGCTTGGGGAAGTGATGGAAGCCGTGGTCTGGGTGAACTTGTGAAAAGTGAAGCTTTGTCTGCAGGGAGGGGAGACTAGAAGGGTCTTTACCTCTTCTATCTTGTGGTCATCAAGAGGCCTAAATTCTAGTTAGAGCCCTGCTGTTTAAGCGGCCATGTGGTATTGAGGAAGCCGTTCCTTTCTCATGTCAACAAATGTTAATTATGCCAGGCATTGTAGTAAGTGCTAGGTATGCAAAGATGAGTAAGACAAAAATTTCACCTTGAAATTAACAGTCTGCTGGGGAGACAGGAAAATATGTAGATTGAATTATTGAGTGGTTTAGTTCTGACTTCAATTTACTAATTTGTTAAGAGTAGAAGAAAAGAAATTTAGGAAGTTCTTTTTATGTGATAAATCCTGTGGTATCTCATTTAATCCACCAGCAACACTGCAAGGTGAGTATGATTGTATTCTGTTGAATAGCATAAGTTTACATAGCTAATAAGCAGCACAGGCAGGATTCTCACCCAGGTTTGTCTGACTTGAAACCCCCTGCCTGCTCCCTTATAACCTTTTCTTCAAATTATGTTTCTAAACTTTGGATTGATTTTATATATAAAAAAGATGTAGGAATCTGAAGTGGTCAATAGGTGGTCACCTAAAGGCAAATACAGTATTATAGTTGCATAGCAAGAGTAGTAAAGGAGTGGGAGGCTTCCTGGGAACCGGTGTAAAGGTTTCTGTTTGGATCTGCTTCAAGAATGCTGATGCTTGGATTTAAATATCAGTCTTTATGAATAGCTTTGGTGGTGAGTCCAAGGCTCTGTCTCCCCTCAACACCTCTTCAGTGTTTTCATTGATGAAGACTTGGATGAAATAGTATGCTGATTTCATTGATGGTTGATGTCAAGCTAGAAAATGCAGTTGCTGTAATATGTTAGAGCCAAATCAAGATCTGTAAAACAATCTCATCCTGGTAGAATGGTGTTCAGAAATAAGCGAAATGCAAACAAGCAGAGATAAAGACAAACTTCTACTAGGGTCAGCTCACCAAGTGTCTGATCAGAGATGGAGAGGTGGCGTTTAGTCAGCTGATGGTGGGGATGGGGCTGCCAAGAGTGCAGAGCTCTTAGACTGTATTGTTAGCAGTGCAGGTTCTTGGAGAAAGGAAGCAAGAACGGCTCCCCCAAACCCCCATAATACCTTTTGTGTTGAGGGGGCTGAGAATGGGTGTATGTCACACAGAAAAGGGAAATAGCTTACAGCGCTCTTCAAATATGCTACCAAAAGACCCAAGTAATACCAATGGGTATAAATGACAGGGAGCAAACTTTTGTTACATAGGAGGAAGAAATTCATAACATTCATTGTAGATGCTTTGAAAGGATTTGTATGTACATCACTTATGGACCAGTGAGGCTCTCTGCAGTTCTAAGATTCTGAGTTACATTGCTGAATCTTTGAATCTTTGGTCAGGGTGTCTTAAGAATTGTGATCATGTGAGAATATATTAAAGTGCTTTGGAAATGCATAGCATATGTTGTTATTATTTGATGATGTAAGTCTGGGATCTTTGGATGGGTTTCTAGAATGGATTCCGTGAACTCCTCTGACACTGTATGCTAAATTGGGGATTCCGTGGTTCCACAAATACATATGTTCTCTGCATCTTGCTTAAGAAAACCAAAACCAAGACCAAAAACACAGGCAGTGGTCATATTTCTAAGTCAGTTATGAGTGTTTTGAGGTCTCTCCCCCAGCATTGCTAATGACATCATGGTTAGAGGGCACCAATGATTTGATAGTTCTTAGAGTTAATAACAAAACAACTTTTTCTGCTTTGTCTAATATCTTTTTTTTTTTTCAGTGGAGAAGGGGTTTCACCATGTTGGCCAGGCTGATCTTGAACTCCTGACCTCAAGTGATCTGCCTGCCTCAGCCTCCCAAAGTGCTGGGATTACAGGTGTGAGCCACCATGAGTGGCCAGTCTTGTCTAATATCTTAGTATCCCATTTCTTGATCCTTTCTGTACCATTGGAAAATGTGGCAAATATTCCTGTATTGACAAAAGAAGAACTTGATACGAGATTTAGGAAGTTCTTGAATATGTTGATACTCACATTTGAAGTTCCAACGTGTTAGTTCAAGCCTTAATAAGCAGGCACTATTTTGTTGTGCACTGAAGTAAAAAACATAGTGGTTTTCGATGCAGGGTTGCATGTTATCCTACTTCAGTCTGATGATCATGTGTAGAAGCACCAGACCAGAGAAGGGACTGTGGACCTGAGGCGGGAGACTTGACTCTGGTCTGAGGCCTGCCACCCCAAGCCTCTCTTGTGTCATCGGGCATGAGAGAATCTCTTTGGCGATTACATTCTGCAGTAGTGGTGGCAGTGGTAGCTGAGATTCTTGGTTCTTTCTGGCTTGGAGAGGAGTAGGTACTTGTTATGAAACAAGGGGAGAGTCTTTAGTGCCCACTCTTACTTTTGCCATTAACGGGTTTTTATGCCGTTAGGAGAAGAACCTGACCAGAGTGTGCATTCAGTATTATCGTTGTCTTTACTTGTGTCTTCTGCAGGTGTGTACAGCAGCTCTGAAGTCTGTCCCACGGTGGCTTCAGTGTGGTGCCACTGGCACGTGGTGGGGGACCTCTGTGGTGAGGTGGAGTGGGTGCCCACTACCCACTGTTGTGTGTGTGCCGTGACCAGGCGGGTGTGTGAGGGTGGAAGACAGGCTAGACGGCCGTGTTGCTTCCACCTCCTGTTCTCCCTTTACGGAGGGCCAGAGTAGTGTTTGTAGTATGCTCAGGGAAAAACAGAGGCATTCCGAGCTATATTTAGACACCATCACAGAAAAGTAAACACAGATTGCTTCCCGATATGACAGCAACTATTTACAGGCCACCGTGGCTGACCCCGATCCTTATTGAGATTGTTTCACATGGCTGTGATCCGTGTGCATCAGCGTTGAAGAAATGGCACGTTACCTGACATGTCCTTTCCATGCCCGCGTGTGGTCCACTGTGTTGGTTTGTTACGGCTGGGCCATGGATTCTCTACTTCTGTACGGTTGGGCTGTTCCATTTTTTCTCAATGAGTAGATAGGCCTTGGGCTCCAGGTGCTGCCATAGCCCCTGTGACCTCTGCGAGCCTTTATAGCGCTGATGAATTTGATGTTCATAATAATTGCAAGGTGGGTTTTATTTCTCCTTTAGTGAATGAGAAAACTAAGAAATAAAGTCACAGTGTACTCAAGGTCCCTGGTGGGACAAGGCTGTGAATCCATTCTGAATCCAGAGCCCCTGCTGCCTTGCTGGGCGGTGCCATTCGGTATACAGTTGCAGACGTGGTTAAACACCCCTGCCCTGTTTGAGCGAGAGAAATAGAACAGATTACGAAAGTTTTCTTTAGTTACTGGTAAGAGAATGTTGTTTCCCAAACAATGGTTCAAAAGGGGGAAGAGTTTTCTTTTCTATCAGCTCTTGTTTAATCCACATGGTTAGAAATGATTTTAGATCAACAAGATTTGATAGTTCTTTCTGTGGATTTTTTTTGTTTTTTTTTTTTGTTTTTTTGTTTTTTTTTGTGAAGCGTTTCTCCAATTTGTGGTTGAAGGAATTGGGCTGAAAAAAGTAGTAAAATATGATATTCGTAAAGACAGCTAATAAACTATGTCCTTAACTTGATATTTAAGAGCAAATACAATTACATAGATACCTTTTACTACAAATACATGTGTAGGGATACTCTGAAAGTGTGATAACAGATTATCTAAATATGAAAAGGATAAAGTATATCTAAAGTATGCTGAAAGTATATAAGCAAGTTGTCCTTTAACTTGGCTCATCTTAAAAAGGATAGTTGGATTCCCAGGCCAGCCTCTGAAAGCCTATTTAACATGTAATACAGCTGAATTGTGCTACCCAATACGTTTAGAAGAATCTGTATACAAACATTTCTTAAAAATAGACAATGTATTTCTTCCTTAGAGAGAGAGAGAGAATAACTCCTACTAACATGTACATCCAAAAGCTTACTTTGAATAAGGAGGAAGAAAGTCTTATCAAGTAAAAAAAAAATTCATTAAAAGCCAAGTAACTAAAACCAGACTGGTTAGGTTAAGAGCTCTTTGAAAATGGTGGTGTATATATTGTGGCCTTCACAGCACTTGTCTTATTTTCTGGAATTGAAACTCAAGCTGCAGCAGTTGTGGAATGCCATCTAGAAATGAAAACATGCTTGGATAACCTATTTAGAGAAGTTGTTGAGAACTGTTTTTGATATGGATGATAACCCTGATAGAACATAAAGTTTCAGTGAGAAATGAAAATGGTCATACCCGGATAAATGTTAAAAAAAATACATAAAATTGGCCGGGCACAGTGGCTCATGCCTGTAATCCCAGCACTTTGGGAGGTCGAGGCGGGCGAATCACTTGAGGTCAGGAGTTCGAGAACAGCCTGGCCAACATGGCAAAATCCTGTCTCTACAAAAAATACAAAAGTAAGCTGGGTGTGGTGGTATGTGCCTGTAATCCCAGCTACTCGGGAGGCCGAGACATGAGAATCACTTGAACCCGAGAGGTGGAGGTTGCAGTGAGCTGAGATCACACCACTGCACTCCAGTCTGGGTGACAGAGTGAGACCCTGTCTTAAAAAACAAAACAAAACAAAAAACTTAAAATTGCTTCAGATTAGATGTGAATATGAGCAGCAGCTTGGCCTTTCTGTTTTCCAGAAGTCCTAGATTTGTGTTTTTTTTTTTTTTTTTTGAGTCTTGCTCTGTTGCCCAGGTTGGAGTGTACAGTAGCGCGATCTCGGCTCACTGCAAGCTCTGCCTCCCAGGTTCAAGCAGTTCTCCTGCCTCAGCCTTCTGAGTAGCTGGGATAACAGGTGCCCGCCACCACTCCTGGCTAATTTTTTTGTGTTTTAGTAGAGACGGGATTTCACCGTGTTGTTCAGGCTGGTCTTGAACTCCTGAGCTCAGGCAATCCACCTGCCTCAGCCTCCCAAAGTGCTGGGATTACAGGTGTGAGCCACCATGCCCAGCCAGCTTTTGGTTTCTTCAAGGGACTAGTAGTGAGAAGCAAGAGTTGAGACCCTCAGTTGTACATTTTTAATGCTCAAAATAGTGAGAGTAGTACACAGCAGGATGGATTTGGACTGTGGATGAATATTTAATAATAAGCCATAAGGAGAGGTTAAAATTAAATAATTTGCACTGTATGAGTATCTGTTTTTCTATCTGAAGTCTCGTTGAAAGATATTTGATGCATTTTGAGAGGTTCAGATAATCTGTGTATTTCATGCTTTCAATTTTCAGAAATCTCAGGGTTAAGCTAACATTTTTGACATGGTGCAAATTAACTGAATTTTAAGTAGGACTGTGAGAGTTGATGGCAGTGATGAGACAGATATTACAAAACAATTTTAGTCACTGATAAGATGAATTTGCTGCACTGTTATCTATAGCATTAAAACATAGACATTCCAATCATTTTCCCGTTCAACATTTCTGCTTTAATTAAGGCAGTTTTGGTCGTGCACTATTTGAAGAGAAATAAGTAGACGTTTCCTATGCCCTGGGCTGTCTAGATTGAATGTGAAGATAGGACTGCCTCAGGGCCCTGTATTGGAAATTTAGCCTGAAATTTGATTTACTCAGCCTCTCCATAGGCCCTTCATTCAGTTGGCTGATTTTGAAATCACCAACTCAGCCCTGATTTTCATACTTCCGTAAAAAGTTTTACCCTTTTCAGGAAAATCTAGAAAATAATCACATTTTATTTTTATCAGGCATAAATTCTAGTTTAAATAATTATGAGAAAATGAATTATTAGCCCTAGATTTTAGTTTTATTACAAATATATCAACATACATGTTTGTACACTTAATTACGAAGGTGACTCAGGTTGTGCAAAATCAGTATATTGTTTGAGCAAAAAATGTACTGTCATTTAATTTCTGTCATTTTAAGTCCAAACACTGTCTTGGCTGGTGAAAGTAGTAACAGTTTAAAATTGCATCACATGGTGAATTTCGAGCAGAACAGTTCTTTGTAGGCTGTGGGTCCTGGAGCAAAGCACCCTCTTTCCTCCTGTGTCCTCCACAGAGCTTCATTCAGGTGAGATGGGTTCCTGGCACATTCCTGTGGATCCCTCGGGGCTGAGCTCAGGTATTTCCTATAGGAAGCCTTTGTTAAAACCCATCCATGACAGACCCAGTGAGACACCCTCTTCTCGCCTTGCCTTGGTACTTTGTCCGTTCTGGATGGCTGCTGTGTTGCACTGCGACCTGTTCAGTCTGTCTCCTTCAGTGAATCTCCAGGACATGGAAGCTTGTTCATCTTTCTGCTTCCAGTGCTGGGCACAACGCACACAGTAGGTACTTAGTAAATGTGTGGTGAATGGATTCACCAAGTCCTTAAAGTGAACACCAGAATATTGAGGAAGAAAGAGAATGGGAAGGACCCATGCAGCCTTGGAGTGGGAGTGCCGGTGGAAGGGAGAACTGGCAGTTCTCAGGGTCTGCGCTCCTGTCTTCCGTCTTCACCTCCCCTCCGTTCCTCCTCTTCCAGACTCAGCCCTCACTTCTGCAGTGAGATTGTCCTTGCCAAGCACAGCAGTGGCCTTCTTGTCGAGTATAGCAGAAACCTTTACCCTTCACCTGACTGCATTCCTGGGCTGCATTTGGTACACCTGTTTCGTTGCTACACCTGGCTCCCTTCCCTCGTGTAATACCACACTGTCCAGAGTCTCTACATTTTCTGACCATTCTTCCAGCTTGTCTGTGGGTTCATTTTCCCTTTTCCCTTAAGCGGTGATATTCTCTAGGATTCTGTTCACTACCCATTGTTTTCCTTTCATATATTCCTCCTAAATAAAGTTCATGGGTTTTATTGCTTCCTATTGATTAATTCATCAATTAATGTGCTGGGTACACTGTTCAGCTTATGCCCTGGAGATATCATAGTGAATAAAACAGAGAAAATTCCCGCTCTCTGGGAGTGGATGTCCTCTTTGCTGACTTCTCTACCTGTTTTTCTAGGTCAGGCCTTACTCCCCAAGCTGTAGCTCATCGTGTCTCTTCCTTCTGGGTATTTTCACCTGGATTTCATATCAGAGCCTCAAGTTTCCTGTGTAGACCACTGAAGGCTCCCACTCCTGGGGATACGGTGATTGGCTTCTCCCTCTGCACACTCCATCTCATTTGGCTCCTGGCTTCCATCACTCATTCGGTCTCCAAATCCTGCCGCATTTCCCTCCTAACTGTGCCTTGGAGCTGGGCTTGCTTCCTCCCACCACTGCTGCCAGTTCAGGACCTCAGCCTCACCTGCCTGAAAGGGCAACGTGACCTGCTTCCAGCTGGGTCGGGTGCCCAAGGGAGCAGTCCTGTGTTCTTCTGTCAGAGGCAGCCTGAGCCTGTAGAATGCCCTGTAGGGCTCACCCATGTTCTGGCTTCTGCCTGCTTCAGCATCTTCTTTGCAAATTCGTGCTTCACGTGGATCCAGACGGTTTTTATTTCCTGATACACACCAGGCAGTTCATCTTTCTTGACCCAGTGCCTTGAGCTGTTTCTTCTGCCCTGTGTACTGTACGTGCTGTTCCTTCCCACCTTGGACGTGTTATTCCTCTTTATCTTGGGAATTCTTTTTTTTTTTTTTTTTGAGACGGAGTCTAGCTCTGTCGCCCAGGCTGGAGTGCAGTGGCACGATCTTGGCTCACTGCAGCCTCCGCCTCCTGGGTTCAAGTGATTCTCCTGCTTGAGCCTCTGGAGTCGCTGGGATTATAGGCATGCACTACCACGCCCAGCTAATTTTTTGTATTTTTAGTAGAGATGCGGTTTCACCATGTTGGTCAGGCTGGTCTCGAATTCCTGACCTCAAGTGATCTGCCCGCCTCGGCCTCCCAAAGTGCTGGGATTACAGGTGTGAGTCACCGTGCCCGGCCTCTTTTTTTTTTTTTTTTTTTTTAAGAGGGGCCCACTGTGTTGCCCAGACTGGAGCGGAGTGGTGTAGTCATAGCTCACTGCAGCCTCAAACTCCTGGGGTCAAGCGATCTTATTGCCTTCGCCTGAACAGCTGGGACTATAGGTGCCTGCCACCACACCTGGCTAAGTTTTTAAGTTTTGTAGAGACAGGGTCTTGTGATGGTGCCTGAATGGTCTTCAACTTACCCTGCTAATTCTTAAGCCTTCCTGAAAGTCCCCGTGTACTTACCTCAGTGTGAACGCAGCATCTGGCACACAGTAGGGATCAATATGTGGTTTTGGAAGGGCAGAGGAGGGAAGGAAGAAGCTGTTGGGTGAATGCTGCCTGCTTCTGTAGCACCGGGTGAGGGCCTTCCTGCCCATAGCTTTGTTCCTTTGACGCCCCGAGACGTGAAGGGCTGAGGCTCCACTCCTAGCCCTCCTGTATGACCTCGGCCCTGAAGCCCAGGGCCTGACTCACCAAACCAAAAATAAAATTCAGCGTCTACTTGTGAACTGGTTGTGTTTGGTAAGATGCTGATTTACATGGGGAGAGGTGCTGTGACTCATAGTCTGGGTGCTCATCCCTACACACTGCTGGTCTCTGAACAAAATCTTACCCTGGACATGTGCATGATCTAAAATTTGTCTTTTCACTTTTTAATGAACACTCGGTTGCACTAAGGTTTGATCAAGACTTGCAGACTCAGTTGTAAAATAAAATCATTGTTCTAAGAATACTTTGAAGGCAGAAAATGTTAATCACTGAATACCCTCTGCTCTTTTATTACTAGTAAGCTAAAAGGAGGTGGGTGAGCTTAACTATCATGCTCTTTTCCTGTACGCATAATAGAATTTTAGATGCAAATGTTTTCTCTCTGCTTATGGTCCAAAATCTTTTTTAGTATTGTTTACTCCAGAGCTCTCTTACTTGTTAAAACCTTCCTAAAAGTAAAAAATAAAATTTCTTGTATCCATCTAGATTTTTTCCCTAATGCCTTTCTGAATTTTTTTGTCAGGTCATTGTTTTTAATATTTTCAAAACTTAAGGATAGTTGTGTTATTAATACATATGTTAACATAACAAAAATTTCTGCCTTTGTAATAGAGAATGAATTAATAAACCGACTTCTTTTATGTCTTCACAGGGCAGCCCAATGGATCCAATGGTGATGAAGAGACCTCAGTTGTATGGCATGGGCAGTAACCCTCATTCTCAGCCTCAGCAGAGCAGTCCATACCCAGGAGGTTCCTATGGCCCCCCAGGCCCACAGCGGTATCCAATTGGCATCCAGGGTCGGACTCCCGGGGCCATGGGCGGAATGCAGTACCCTCAGCAGCAGGTTTGTGCTGGTCCACCGACCCCCTGCTTTTTTGTGATAGTTTTGTGTTTGCCCTTTGCTGTCCACCTAAGATTGATGTTAAAGAGAATTAGGGGGCATTGCACGGATTTTCTGGTTTAATTTTTATTGTTTCTATAATCACAAGTATAATTTTTTCTTTTAAAGATGGAAAGGTGAGCTTCTTAAAGTGGACAGAATACTCTTTGGTAGAAGGGCAGCAGGACCAGCTGTGTTTGATAGATGCACTGTGTCATAAATTTGCGGCAGATTATAACAGATGTAAGCTCTAAAGTGAACTTGACATTCTAACATTTTTGTCAGACTGTGTCAGATTTTGAGCTGTGAATAGACTATCTTAAGGTGAATTTTCAAGTCTTTTAAAGGTCTTTTCCATGAGGATGACATCAAGGTTTTAAAATTCAAAAAAAAAGGTTTAGTCTCCCAAAGTTATTTTGCTTTCATTTCTTAACAAATTATTTCTTCTGGACCTTTTGGAAAAGATTTCTGTATTTCATATAAGAGGATTTGATGTGCATCTGTTTTCTTAGGTCTTGATGGATTTTTGTGTTTTTACTTAAAAAAGACTTTTCCTGCTCTTAAAAGACCCAACATTTTCCTTCTTTTTCTCTAGAATCAAATGGTGTCACCTTAGATGACCATTTACCATCTAGCAGTAATAAACCTAGTCTTTTGGATACTTGAAAGAATACCCCTTTATGCTGGCTGGAGGAAGGATGAAATCTGGAAAAGACTCAATTAGATTCAGACTTGTTAGGGTATTTAGTTACAAGGAGCACCAGAAAGGCTTATTGATAAATCGCCATATCGTGCCTAAACCCTCAGGGAGGGGGTCGGCTGATGCTGCTGCACATTTTACTGCCCCAGGCCGGGGCGTCCCATAGTGCTGCCACCGCAACCGACAACAGGGCCTGACAGTGCTGTCTCAGGAAATGCTGCCATCTGACCAGACATCTTTTGTTGAGGGGGAAAAAATTAGATATAACTTCTGTTCTCTCTGACGTGGATATGG
Organism: Papio anubis; assembly: GCF_008728515.1. Lineage (NCBI taxonomy): Eukaryota > Metazoa > Chordata > Mammalia > Primates > Cercopithecidae > Papio > Papio anubis. Next base: position 105,468,833 of record NC_044981.1, on the reverse strand, counting down.
AGAATGATTGATCATACTTTCCATAAGACATAGCTGTATATGAACAGTTCATCAGTAGGTTGCTTCTGAGCCTTCTCGTTTATACACTATTTGATCTGTATTGTGATTCATTGTTTGTTTCATTATTATTGTTATTAATTTATTATCGAAATTTATTGTAATTATGACATTGTGTAAGTCTATGTTATAATAGCATGGCATGGTGGCACCCTCCTGTAGTTCCAGCTATTCGGGAGGCTCAAGTGGGAGGATCGCTTGAGCCCAGGAATTCGAGTCCAACCTAGGGGATGTATCGAGACCCTAAAAAAAAAAAAAAGAAATAAAATAAGTCTTTTATTTATATAATAAGAAATAAAAAGCTGTCTTTCCTCTTTATCTTTGCTCCCATTTGGATGATTTTTTTTTATGTTAAGGCCATTATGGGGGAAAATAGAGGTAGCTCAGCCTTTGAATCCTAGATGCAGATTGAACACCCTTTGCTGTTGTCAGAAGACCTCACCCTTCAATTACTGAAGGTTATCCACTCAGAATTCTAGCAGTCAGTTGCATACTTAATTGTTCTTTTAATGTTTTCCACATTATTCCTTTTTTTCCAGCAATATTTTGCTGCCTAGGGTAAAAATCTTTAGTTGTGGCTGCTAATTGTGAGAGGGAAATAATTTGTAAATGATGAAAAGCAAGGTGAAAGAGTTGCAATTTTCTCTCCTTCATTTTAGTTTTAAAGCAACTTCACCTTTAGTTGAGAGGAAGACGGCCCAGGCAGCTGGCTGCTAAAGTCCCCATTGCACTCCGTTGTTGATTTTATGTGGGAGCTAATAGTTGTGGATGATGCTCTGGCCACAGGAAGAGAGCAGAGGCGGGAGGGTAGTAAGAAGTAGTGGGACAGGCGGAGAGAAGTGGATGCTCGCCACTCTTGGTCTCCCCACCTTGCTTTTCAGCATGTTTCCCTGATGTAAGATTAAAAAGTCAGTTTCAAAAGGTGCTGTTCATGGCAAGCAGCCGGATCTCCCTGGTCTCTGAAGGAGTTAAGTCTTACTAGAAGTTCTAGATGTTGGCTTAGTTTCCAGTCCCAAAGTGGGAGTCAAACAAATGGAGAGGGTGTGCGAAGAATGATTACCTAGGAAATGTTTTTCATTATTTTCTTTCCCAAATGTGTAAAGCTAAAAGTAGAGGACATACACAAATATATAGAGTAATCTCAATTTTCTTAGCTTCTTCCATTTATTTAATCCCTGTGACTCTTACACACTTTTTAAATCCAATGACTCTTAGATTTATTTGAAGGAACAAATTGATGTAGATTGCCCATCAAGTATTTCAGCAAATTTTTAATTAAGATTTTAGATTAGATATTTTACTGCTAACCAAAAGAAATACTCAGTTCTAATTAAGCACAGATCTTTCTGATAATGAAAGGAAAATAGTATATCTGGTAAGAAATTGAATATCCTGGCTGCAGAAGTGTTGAACTTTCATAATGAGTTAATCAAAGTCATAGGTCTAAATAATCTGTATTGCCTTTTTACCCTTTCATTTAGTTAAATACAGCTTTGAAATATAGTATCTTGTTTTAAAATTTAAAAGGTTAAAAATAACGGAATGCACTTTTGAATGTGTATAACATTTTAAAGAAGACATACAGCTTTTATAATACCAAGGTCATGTGAACAGTTCTTAATAGTTTTTGAGATGGAAAAAAATAGTGAAGATCTAGAGCAAAGGTTATTAGAGCACATGCATTCATTTTGTTAGCTTGAGCCTGTGTTCTTTGTGGAGGAATTTTCAGTGAATTGCTTTGTTTCTGAATTTTGGATAATTATAAATTTGTCCACAAAGAAGGTCCTGGCACTGTGATTGGCTGCTGGTCCTATCCATCTTCCCTTAGGATTAATGTAATTGGCTAACCTTTGTTGTAGTTGGGGCTAATAATGTTCTTCGGGGAAAAAGTTGAAAGATAATTATGACATTGAGTATTTATTGAGTGGACATCACCACCTAGGCATGACTTTGCTTTGGATAGCTTCCAGAACTTTCTGTGTTTGGTTTGTGAACCTCTAATGAGCTGAATCCAGTTCATTTAATACTGCTCATATATTTCTGCACAGGATTAAAATGCAGGAATTCAAGTTTGTAAATTGAGTTGCCCACTTACCAGCTGAGTGGTAAGTTGTCTTTGGCTCAGGGGTCACAGTTTGATTCCTGGCTGGCATTCTGCTCCTGTGATACGAATTTTAAATGAGTATTTTGTTAGAAAGAACTGCAGTGCTGATGTGAAATTTAACATGGAGAGTATCACTGTTTATTTTTTTGTCTCTGAAAGTCTGAAGGAACTGGCCACTGACTGTGTTTGATTTTAGTATTACCCTGGTGGTCTTTGATTTGTATGGTGATAATTGTGTTTTTGAGATATACTCATGACTGGATCTTTGAAGCATGACGTGATAATAGTACATCATTTTAGTCTTTATTAACTGGAACTAGATTTGTGGTCTTTCACTTGCTGATTCTCCCACATCATCAGGCAAATACATGGCTAAACAGATTAGTTTTGCACGGTGCCCTAAAAACTAGTCTACTTGAGTTTTTATTGAGTTCAGGGGGGAAATGAATTTTCTATGCCTCTGTGGAGAATGTTCTGCCTCCAGGCTTCTGGAATTCAGACCTGGGGTTGGTTAACAGAAGTACTTTGGCTGATTTAATCTATTAGACAGCTATACAGAAGATGCATAATTTTTGAGGTTACTAGAATCTGACTCTTGAGTTTTTCAGATTAAAAAAAAAAAAAAAACCCAACCTTAAAGACACCAAGATATACTTTGCTGGATCAGGAATGCTGATTTTGTTTCATTGTTCTTGTCCTTTATGATCATAAATGTACACCTAGGCCTTTGCCAACTTGTTTTAAATAATATTTTCATATAAAATGGCACCCAGGAGAAATAGCTTACAGAAGCTAAGCTATTTATTTGTGTCAAGTAGATTTCAATTATGTGGACTAAGATTTTCCCTGAGTTTTTTTGTAATTGGGTTGATATTTTAATTATTCTTATAGATGTTTGATAATATGCCTGTTGGAATTATAAAACGGCAAAAAAAAAAAAAAGCAAAATGAGAGATTTAAGTTCATGCGTGCTTTTATGATGGGAAAACATTACTTTTAGTTTTTAAAGGCGTATCTGTATTGTGAAGAACTTTAAAGCAGGAACATAGAAGATGATCCTTGTTTTGAAATAGAAAATGGCAAAATTAAATATAAACTAATTATTTTTGTTAAGGTGATTCATCTGAACTTATTACTTCATACTGAAGTAAAAACAATTCAAAACAGGTTTCCTTGAAGAGGGCTTGAAAAAGATTGATATTCTAATTTTGCTGCATGTTTTTTGAGTAAAATATTTATTTCAGAACATAAGCATTTTATTTGGTACCTTCTTAACAGCCAAAACACTTCTTCCAATGCAAATGTTTATTTTGGCAGCAGATGTTTCTAAAAAGGAGACAAACATTACAATTGTTTGGCTAAAATAAATGTTTCCTTTGGGGTTATTAAGGCAGCCAGGCAATTTCTAGGTTTTCCACCTGTGTTAATTTATATTGTTGATCTATTCAGGAAAAAAAATATATTTCTTTTAAATGTAATTGAAGCCATGTTTTGATACAGTTTGTTTGCATGATAGCTCTGAAAAGTAAGGATGAATGGGGAGAGGAAGACTGGTTTAAGACTTAAAAATTCCAGAGTTTTTCATCATGAAATGTTTATTATGATTCAATCTTTGAATCCTACATGTGAATCCAATACTCAGGGCTTGATTTTTGTTTTATCTAAAAAAGAGCTTAGACTTCCTATGTTTGCAACTGTGATGGTGTGTCCAGGATGAGAAAGGATAAGTTGACTTAGTATAATGGAGAGGAATGGGTGCCTGGTGCCTGTTTTACATTCAGACTCTTAATTTTTTGATAGTCTTTATATTTACTTAAAGATGCCCGTTCATATCTGTGTGCACATATATGCTCCCACATGTGTATAAAAAACAGAACATTCATGTGACAATAGCATTCTCCTGTAATGAAACATATGTGTATATGTATATTTATATGTTAAACATATTTGTAGATATACATATATAAACACACAAATAAAATGAAGGTGAACACTTTGGCCAGTAAAATAATGAAATGCTGTGAAATTTCACTGTGTTATTTACAGCATTTTCATACATTCGTGTTCTGTACTAGGAGACTTGGAGCCCAGCTGATTTGCTTGTGCACCTGAAATGTCTGGAGGCCCCTCAGCAGATTGCAGATTTTTATAAATAATGGCCTTTTGTTGGCCACATTTTGTGGTGGTTTCCTCAGTTGTTCTTCAGCAGTGAACATGAAAGTATTTAAGGTTTACCAGCAAAATACATTTATACCTCACATTTCTGCTTCCAAGTAGAGAGCAGATGCTACTGGCTGTGATGCCAAAGCTCCCTGTAGATGGAGTTTTGTAGTAAGAAAATATTTTTGGGTTAGGCACGGTGGCTCATGCCTGTAATCCCAGCACCTTGGGAGGCCAAGGTGGGCAGATCACGAGGTCAGGAAATCGAGACCATCCTGGCTAACACGGTGAAACCCTGTCTCTACTAAAAAATTCAAAAAAATTAGCCGGGCATGGTGGCAGGCGCCTGTAGTCCCAGCTACTCGGGAGGCTGAGGCAGGAGTATGGCGTGAACCTGGGAGGTGGAGCTTGCAGTGAGCCTAGATCGCACCTCTGCACTCCAGCCTCAGCGACAGAGCAAGACTCCTTCTCAAAAAACAAACAAACAAACAACAACAACAAAAGGAAATATTTTTGAAAAGATTTGTAAATTCCTATAATACCTAACTGGTTTTGTTTACTTTTTATATTGTATTTGGGTTTAAACATGTTTGAATTGTGACATTCTTAGAACGATATATTAGAAGAGATCACATTTCAGGTTAAATACAGATTTTTAAATCTTTAGCCTTTTTCTTAAAAGTGAGAGATCAGATTTTACCTGAAAGTTTAATGAGAAAATGTGAGATGATTTCACTTTAATTTGGAAAGCTGCTTTTATATCAGGATGTTTATATTGATACATTTGTTTTTTATCTGTACATTTACATTATTCTCAATTTTCTAAGCTTATAAACAGTATATAGCGCCTATTCTCTGCTGGTAGTTTATACTGTTTTGTCATGTACTCATGAGTTCCACTATGTATTTTACAATATAGACTTTCAACCTAAAATATCTGTAAGATTTTCTATTTTATTTTTGAGATGTAAATCTTAAATGTATGTTTTATTTTTAATTTTTAGAGACAAGGTCTTGCTCTGTTGCCTGGGCTGGAGTACAGTGGCATGAACATGGCTCACTATAGCCTTGACCTCCTGGGCTCAAACAGTCCTCCCACCTCAGCCTCCCAAGTATTTGGGACTACAGGCATATATCACCATGCCCAGATAATTTTTAAATTTTTTTGTAGAGACGAGGTCTCACCATGTTGCCCAGGTTGGTGTCGAACAAGTGTGTGTTTTAGGTAGCATTGAATTATTTGAGTATATTTTAAATAAGTGTGATTTATTTGCTTTCACCAAAGAAACATTAAACATGATATTTCTGTTAAAATGTTAATAATTCAAATAAAGGTAACAGTCGACATCAGTAAAATCAACCAACCATATCCCTTCAGTGCTCCTTGAAAAACAAATGCTAAACAACAACGGAAATCCCACAAGATAAATGGAAAGTTAAAGCGATTAAGTGACGTATCTTAGACAAGTGGTTCTCAAACTTTGCCGAATGTTAGAGTCTCCCAGGGCATTAAGAAAATCCTGCCACGGATGCCTAAGGATGCCCATATCAATGACACCTGACTGTGAAGGCCTTAATCTCCCGTGACCGCCCTGTGAGTCAGGGTATTAGAGGGAGGCCACGTCAGCGAGCGGGGGCAGCTTACACCCTCTGGAGGCTTGGTGGTGATGGCTGGTTCTTGGCCCACTCGGTGAATCAGAGACTCACCACTGACCCAAAGGAATGAGATGAGCCCAGAACCAGGAGCTGGGCTGGTTGAGTCCTTGCCTATTAACGTCTAATCTGTGTGTGATACCGGGAAAATCTGGATCTCATCGTGCTCCTCTGCCAGATGAGAGGGTTGGACTATAAGACCTCCCAGCTTGGATTTCCCCTTTAAAGTAACAGTAAGTGAATGTCTTTTTATTTCAGTACTAGATTTTTGTTTGTTTGTTTGTTTGTTTGAGATGGGGTCCTGCTGTGTCACCCAGGATGGAGTGCAGTGGCACGATCACAGCTCACTGCAGCCTTGACCTCCTGGGCTCAGGTGATTCTCTCACCTCAGCCTCCTGAGTAGCTGGGACTATAGGCGCATGCCACCACACCCAGCTAATTTTTAATATTTTTGTAGAGACAGGGTTTTGCCATGTAGCCCAGGCTGGTTTGAACTTCAGGACTCAGGTGATCCACTTGCCTTGGTCTCCAAAGTGCTAGGATGATAGGCATGAGCCACCATACCTGGCCTCAGTATTAGATTTTAAAGTCTTGTTATTTCAACAGTCTTGTGAAATGTATGGGTTGATGCTTGACAAATTGTATTAATATAACTGCTGACCCAAATTCTTTAAAATTCTTTTTGAAAGAGAAAGAGGTGTTTCTTCTTCAAAGATTAGCAGATTGTTGGAATCAGTCTAATAAATTATTTTCCAATTCTTAATTTTATTATTATTTTTTTAAATGAATGCATTCTCAGATAAGGTCTTTGTTCTGAGAGAACCTGGTATGTGTTAGATGTGTAGAGTGCAGCCTGTCCTTTTTGATATGTAGAAAATCTTAAGGTTGACATTCTTGGAATCACAAAAGAAAGCAGAGAGATCTAGCAATTACTCATTTTTAAGACATTGCTACTTTCTAAGTAGTTCTGAAAAGTATATATTGTACAATATTGGGACAAATTGTATAAAGTGAAGTTGGGATAGAAATAAGTTTCAAGATTTATGTTCTAGGCATTACTTTAACTCTTTAACTCCCATGAGGTAGGCTAGATGGCTTTGTTTTTGTATTTTAAAATAGGTTTTTTTTTTCTAAAGGCAAGAAGTTTTTTCTTTTATGTTAATAGCCAGCCAATAGTTAAATTCTTTATGGCAAAAAATTCTTTTTGGCAGTTTGATTATTTTTACATGTAACAAACTTATTAAAGCTATTTGCCCCTATTATAGTTTTGAAAAGGAACTTTAAAAGTTAAATCTGTAGTTGTGAATGAAATTAAGAAAACTCTTAAGCCGAGAAGGTGCAGAGGAAGAAGATGGGTGGGAGCGTGAGGGAAGTAGGGGATTATAAAGAAGCAGCAGCCTCGCTTCTCAGAGTGGCCTGTGGACCCCTCCGCAGAGCCAGCGAGCCTTGCTTAATCCAGGCTTCGTCAGGCCTCGAGAGCAGCTCTGCAGTTGGACTCGAGTTTAGAAATGTTTGGGACGTCCTGGATTTGAGATCTGAGTGTGGGTAGTGTGCGTGTATAACACAAACATCCCTTGCCTACTTAAATAGCCCCAACCCAAAATTTTGGTCACTAGATAAACAGCAGGAGTTACCCAGCTTCCCAATTCTTACAGAGAAGTGTGTTTAATTTAGAAAGCAGACCATATTCCAAAGAATGAGCCAAATTCATCCCCCTTTATTGATATTGACTTGGTAAGAGCATGCTTTTTTTTTAAGTAACTACCAAGCAAACCAACCTGTAGAATTGGCTCTTCAGGGTTAGTCAAAGGCAGGAATCCAAGTCAAGATCTATAAAACACCGAACATTCAGAAACAGAGTCAGACTAATGTTAATAGCAAAAATATGCAGGTATTAGAATTAAAATGCAAAAACCTGTCATTGCTGGGGTAATTAAGTTTTACTTAATGGTCCTGAGACATGGCATAACCAGCCTCACTTGGATAGTTGTAGTAGCTAGTCCTCAAGAGAGCTGGAGACAAACGTCTTTTGGAAGAAAGCTTCAGTCTGAGATGCACCGCAGAAAAGACAGCTACGTAGGGATGGTTTTCCAACCTGAGCTGCCAATGATAGCGAGAGCATGCCTGAAAGCAATAGCTCTTAAAACACTCTAAGTCACCGGGGTCTGTCGGGGGCTGGGGGAGGGATAGCATTAGGAGAAATACCTAATGTGGTGCAGCAAACCAACATGGCACTTTATACCTATGTAACAAACCTGCACGTTGTACACAGTTGACCCTAGAACTTAAAGTGTAATAATTAAAAAACAAAACACACACAAAAAAACGCTCTAAGTAAGGATTAGATGTTCCTTTATAATCAGTATCATAATCATTGTTTCCAAAGAGAACTGGGAAAAGAAAAAGGCCGGAATAATTATTGGCCTATGGGATCTGTGACCTCAGATGCTTTCTTAAAAGGGTCAGCCAACAAGGAGGCTTCCCTTGTTTTCTTTTTTTTTTTTTTGAGAGAGAGTCTCGCTCTGTGGCCCGGGCTGGAGTGCAGTGGCTTGATCTCGGCTCACTGCAAGCTCCACCTCCTAGGTTCACGCCATTCTCCTGTCTCAGCCTCCCAAGTAACTGGGACTACAGGTGCCCACCACCATGCCCGGCTTATTATTATTATTTTTTTTTAGTAGACATGGGTTTTACTTTGTTAGCCAGGGTGGTCTCGATCTCCTGACCTCGTGATCCACCTACCTTGGCCTCCCAAACTGATGGGATTGCAGGCATGAGCCATCACGCCCGGCCCCCTTTTTTTCAATTAGTATATTACCTTGAGATTTCCAGTAGGATCTTCAGGTATCCCAATAGTCATTTTCCAGACATCTTAAGGATTTACATCTCTGGAGGTTCTCCTCAGTGTCCTGGGCTTCATGGAGAAATAGGGCCTACCTTCTTTTCTTCCTACTTGTGGGTCCTGTGCCATTCGTTAGGGGTCATGGGGACGACAAGATCTTACTCTTCAGCAATTGGCCAAAATTTGATGTTTAGTGTCTTAGTTTCTTTTCTGTTGCTATAGAAGAATATCACAGACTGGGTAATTTATAAAGAAAGACAATTTATTTCTTACTGTTATGAAGGTTGAGAAGTTAAAAGGCATGGTGTTGGCCTCTGGTGAGGGCCTTTTGCTCCTTCATAGCTTGGTGGAAGGCATCACAGGGTGAGAGGGTAGGAGCACGCCGGCTCAGATCTCTCTTCCTCTTCTCATAAAGCCATGAGTCCCATTGTTGGGGACCTCATTCTGATGACCTTATCTAATTGATTTCTGGGGTCCCTACCTCCAATCAACATATGAATTTGGAGATTAAAATTTCAACACATGAAATTTAGGGAATACATTCAAATCATAGCAGTTGGGGAGACGAGGAAATACTAGAATTCCCTTCAGCTGCCAGAAAGAGCTAATCTCTTCTTTCTGCCCTAGTGTCTCTGGCTGAGTTCTCACCTGTTCTTCTTCCTTCTTAGCTTCAAAATAAAAGGATGGGAAGAGTGATAACTTGGTCACATCACTGGCCCTTAGTCTTCATGGCATCTGATGTATCACAGCACACTTCCAAGAATGGTGGTTAAGGGATGCTTCACTGCACATACACAGCAGGCCATGAGAGTGATAAGCACACAGTGGAGAATGAGGCATGAGGCTCCAGGAGGGATTCCAGCTCTGACCAGGAAATCACCACTGCTGCGGAAAGCCACCAAGGTCTGGCAAGGAGCATCATGCAGTGTGCTTACTTCCCAGTCAAACTCTGCTGTGATCTAACAAAGAATTTGAGTCATGTGAATGTACACAGGTTGCAAGAGAGGCTGCAAATTTGATTTCTGATTTCTAAAGTTTGAAGGCAGGACTTTTTGGTTGCTCACTCTTTATAGGGAACACAGAATTGTTCTCGACAGTTCCAAAGTTTTTCTTGTGTAAAAATTTCCCTCTTCAGTGTCGCCTCCTATAGTTTTCCTGTCTCAGTACCTGGTAGCTCCTTCCTGCCCACCGCCTAGGTCACAACCTGGTCCTCCTCTGTTTCTCAGCCTTTAAATCTTTTTCTCAGCCTTTTTCATCTGTTCTGACCTTTGTATTTCCTTTCCTCCTGCTGGGAAGGCTTTTGGCCAGGTCTTGCAGGGCTTGCTATCTCAGGTCCTTGAGACATTTCTCTGACTTAAGTAAAATTGCACACTCCCACTGCCTCCTGCCCTGTTCTGTTTTCTCCAGTTCTCTTATCCCCTCCTGAACCTCACTCGTCTGATGCTTCCATTAGAACATATGCCCTAGGCCGGCAGGGACTGTTTTCCCCAGGTGTGGACCCATCATCTAGAGCCCTACATGGCATTTCACAAACATTTCCAAACTACAAATAAAGAAGTTGCTGAATCGTAGACTCTGACGAGTGAAATCTGTCCAGCTTGATGCAAAAATGTCTGTGTGCTTTAGCTGTGTATCTGCCTCCCATGGTTAGCTCCGAGGTGGGCTCGTTCACCAAGGCTTTCATAGTTTCCACTAGAATCCCGGTGCCCAGGTGCTCTGAGAACAAAGCCTGGAGACAGCTGCGGGACTGTGTTTTTAATGCTGCTTTCAGATTCCTAAGGAAATTTTGATGCCTGAGAGATTGTTCTAGCAGAGTGGTTTTCAGTCTTGCTCATTTCAGTGTGTGTCATATCAGGGATCTATGTTTCTTCCTCTCTGATTCTAACCCCGTTGAGTAAATCGGAGATGGCTGCTATTCTGCTGTAAGGCCCGTCATGTCTCAGAATGATCCCTTGTGCTGGGTGTAATACCTCCGTCTGGAGAAGGTTGAGTCGGATTTGGTGTATGTGTGATGGGAGCTAGGTTCTTCATCCCAACACCAGTCATTCAACAGTGCTTACTGAAGAACGTCGCCAAGTAGTTAGGATGCCGTACATACAAAACAGATGTTCTTCTGTTAGCGATTTGCTGCTGGAGGGAAGAGAGTTCTGCCACGTATGGTGGAAGAACAGGGCCTGGAAGATGGGCTTTGAGTCTCTGTGGGGAGGGCACAGTTCACATCCATGTTTGTGCTGGGATCCCGGAAGGGCTTTTGATGGCATTTTAGTTCTCTGTCACTGAGTGTTTGGACCCAGACTTGATTTTCACAATGCTTTATGGGCTGCTGCCATTATGCATACACTACATCGTGAGCCTGTTTCCAAAGCAGAGGTCATGGCTACGGCTGAATGACAGTTGCACCTCAGAGTAGAGGAATGAAATTTAGGTTGCATTCTTAAAAAATCATCATTGCTGTGTGCTTTTATTCTCCTGCTGAGGATCTAAGTGATGATAAATATGAGACGGAGTCTCTGTCACCCAGGCTGGAGGCAGTGGCCGGATCTCAGCTCACTGCAAGCCCTCACCCCGGGTTTTACTTATTCTCCGCCTCAGCCTCCCCGAGTAGCTGGGACTACAGGCTTCCCACCTCGCCTGCTAGTTTTTATTTCTTAATAGAGACGGGTTTCACCGTGTTAGCCAGGGATGGTTCTCGATCTCCTGACTCCTCATGATCCACCCGCCTCTCGGGCCTCCCAAAGTTGGGATTATAGGCTTCGGTTTCACCGCGCCCGGCTGATAAATAATTTTGATGACGATAATGACAGGAATGTGGTGCCTCCATGTAACTGGCATCATGATCATTGTCTCCTCTCTGGGCCCAATTTCTTATTTGTATCATATGAGAAGTAGCCTCTGGATGACAGTAACAATAACAGCAATCTCTGTGCCAGGTCTTATGGTAAGTCCTTTTACATGGATGTTCTCCTTTAATCCCTGCCATCTTTCTATTCATCTCCATTTTATGAATAGTAATAGTAGCTCATGTTTATTGAGGGTTTACTCTGGGTCAGGCACTTGCTTGTTTTGCTTGTTTTATATGGATTAACTCACCCAGTCCATGTAACGGCCTCTGAGATGGGCATTGTTATATAGTCATCCTCAATTTACAAATGAGGAGGCTAGGGAAGGGGCTAATTGTGGGCTGTTCAAAGCTACTTGCCTACTAAGTGCTACAACAAGCATGTCAGTCTCCCTTTAGCCTGAACTCTGGGCGACACAGACTGTTTTACATTCGGTAAAGCTGGAATCCTCGCCACTGGACACTAGAGTCTTTGGTGCCTTAAATACTAAGACTGGGATTATACTAAGGTAGCCTCATTTTGACTGGAATATTCGCTTTCAATGAAAGTCTTTTGTGACCTTTTTAACAAAATTGGAAATTGAATGTTACCTGCCACGCCTGTCACACTTGGAGGGATGCTTTTGAGGGGAATTTCACATAATATAACATTAATCCCTTAAAAGTGTACAGTGCAGTAATGTTTACTGCAGGAATAGGTTTGTACAGCCACCTCCTCTGTCTAGTTCCAACATTTTCACCACCCCCAGATGAGACCCTGGACTCCTTAAGTAGTCACTCTCTGTTGTCCCTCTTACCCCCAGGCAGTGGCTAACCTGCCTTCACCTCTGGATTTGGATTCTGTTTTGATGTTTCATGTAAACAGAATGATACATAATATAGACCTCAGTCTGGCTTTTTCCACTTCTAACATACTGTTTTCAAGGTCTTCATCTCTTCTAGGTGCATAAAAATTCAGCACTTCATTCCTTTTTATGGCTTAATAATAAATAATAATAAATAAAATAGTAAAGCCTTGTAGGAAGGGTGCAGGAGAGGTGGGTGCCTCTGCTTGTCAGAAAGGTGGCCTTCATGGGTGGATTGGCCGAGTGTAGAATTCCTAGATTGATATACTTTCCTCAAAAGCTGTTGTTCCCACTGTCCCTGAGCTTCTAGCATGTCTGTTGAGAAGTCCAAGGCCTCTTCTTTTGTATGTCACTGATTGTTTTTCTCTCTGAGACTTTTAAACTTGATTTCCAAATGCATTAACTTCTTTGGAGTTGGTATTTTTCCATCTGTTTTGCTAGACTATCAGTATTAAATTAAATCTGTTGTTAAATCAGTATTAAATTAAATGAAATCTATTGGATGTGCATCGCATTTTGTTTATTCATCCATTGATAGACATTTGGTTGTTTCCCACCTTTTAGGAATTATAACTAGTGCTATTGTGAACATTTGTGTATAGGTATTTATTTGAATACTTACTTTCAATTATTTTGAGTATATACCTACGAAGTAGAATTGCTGGATCATGGTGATTCTGTATGTTAACTTTTTAAGGAACTGCCAACCATTCTCCATAGTGGCTAAAAAATTCATTTACACTAGAAACAGGATTTACTCATTGGTCCGTTATTTACTGAGACTCCTAAGTGTCAGGGAATCTTGCCAAACCCTTTCCATATACCATTTCCATAATTCGCCAACCATGAGGTAAGTAATACTACCCACTTTGCCAGTGGGGGAAACAGCGTTAGGGTAGCCCAAGTGCATACAAACTTCTAAGTTGAGAATTTGCTTTTCTAGTAGATAGTAGCCTTAAAGATCCCTTCTAGCCCAGCATTGCTGTATGTGCAACACACCCACTGGGCAAGGTCATTTTGGGTGGCTCATAGACACAGCATTACGTGAACCTGGAGTCACAGAGCAGGGAAGTTGTTCTCATTGGTGTCAGTATGTCAGAAAGCACCCTTCCAACACTTCATAGTGCCTCCTACCCCATTTCCTTTTCTCTGAAGAACAGGCATCTATGCTTTGGGTAGCATCAACATCTGGTTAGAATGTAACCATATTGTGTTCTCTTCATGGTATTCATTTTTTCTGGTAATCTTTTGTTTACATTGCACATATTTTATATTTATGGTAGTATGCAAAGTTTTTTAAATACAATTATTTGAATTAAAAAGTATTTCACTGGAAAGAAAAACAGTTCCTACTGTAAGTTGCTTGCTTACTTTGAGTTTAACTCCAGCACATGTATTTTCAATGTCCACAGTGTGATTAGTCCTGTACTAGTCAAAATACCAAGACGGCCAACTGGGGCTTTGCCCGAGGACCATGGCAGGGACACCCCCAAGAGAGATATGCTGAGTAGCGCACAGGTAGAGATACACTCCTGGGGCTGTGGTAACACTTCCAGGGCACCCCTGGGCTGGGATACAAGGACCGGGATGTAGGGAAGTATTAGGCTGTGTATGTAATCCAGACCGATTCTAATAATGATATGTATTTACTAAATTTTAAAAATTGATATTTTGCATTTAGATAAATGCCATATCTCATGTATCCATTGCCATCCATAGCTATTGTTTTGGCTGAAGAAATTGAGAATATTATTAAGGTCTTTGGATAGTTTGTTCACTTAGCTGTCAATAGATATTTATTGGTGCAGCCCCTAAGTGGGTGAACTCAAAGTACATCATGGGAACAGACACGTACTCAGGTATTTGGATGCAGTGAGGAGTGCTGGGTCAAGATCTATGGACCATACTCTGGGAACACCTGAAGCTGCATGGGGTGGAATAGGTGCCCCTAGACCTGATCTTGCCAGGAGGAGTTTGCTGGGTCTGGGGAGAGAGGTATGTGCCCTAGAGCTGGTAGAGTGTGCTTTTCAAGTTCAATTAGATTGTAAAGGGTCTCGTGAATTTTACAGAGTTTTTCTACATTTTCAGTTTACACATGATTATGAGCATAGAATCTAGCTTTCTTCCCTTCTTGCTTCCAAATTTTCCTTTCATCTTTGTTCTGCTTTTGGTGCTTTGATGGATCAATTCAGAAAGCCACAGGGCTGCCGCTAAAGGCTGGCTGGATCTTGTTTGATCATTTTTTAAGAAGAGAAACTGTTTCTTCACTTGGAGCAAGGGCTCAGGCTTCAGAGAGTGAAAAAATTCATAATCTATCCATGTTTCAGAGAGAATGGAAGTGCAGTATGTCTGTAAACACTGTTTTGATAAGTAGATCTTTAAAATTGGTGTATAATTTCTATTAACCTTATTTTCTATATATCAGAGTGCATCATGCAATTATAGCACCTCTATGGCAGTTAAGTTTATATATAAAGAATTAATATTTTTGCTTTGCAGTTTACATTGCTGATGACTTGCCTTGAGATAGGAACTTGCCAAAATCTAAAGTGTCTAGGCAATATACTCAACACTGGCATTTATTCTGGTGTGTTTAACCTGGTGAAGGACGACACAGGGAACAAGTAAGAAGTGAAGTTTCGAATAAAACCGACTGCCTTGCCCTGTATTTCCTTTTCCTCTATCATCTTTCCATATTATAACTTTTGGTTAAATCAGCTGTGTTTACATTGATATAACTATAAATAACTGTCTGTAGTTGAGTCATGGACTGTAAGCATATTTCACTCTACAGCTTGTTATCCAGGAGTTGATAACCGCCCGTTATTTCACTTTTAATGAAAATGTATACATCACCAGTTTATCCTCAAGCTCTGATAGAACTGTGCAATTCCTCTCAAGATGGTGGAATCCCATTAGTTAATGAGACTCGAGTGAACGCTTTCATGTCTGTGGGATGGCCATCATCTTTGAATAGCCTTTCAGTCTAGGGAGATGTCCACATCGCAAAAGCCTCTGCCTCCGTAATTTAGGATTCAGAACTCACCACAGCCTCTCTTGCAGCCAGGGATGCATTCAGGTGGCTTTGCAGTAAATTCTTTAATTAGACCACCATACTAGACTTTGATTTGGAAGTAAGCACTTTGCATGTTGCTCTTAAATTTTGTGTGGCTTTCAGCAGCAGTGGTGATCTCCTGGTCAGAGCTGGAATCCCTCTGGGAGGCCCCTGCCCATTCTGTATCTCTGTGCTTTATTACCCTCCTGGCCTGCTGCTGCATGCCGAGAAAGCATCCCTAACGCCATTCTTGGAATTACTTTGACCTCAAACCTGTTTTCTGAATTCGTGGTCTTGTCTTTATGTAATCCCTCGCTTTTAGTAGGGTTCATCTAGTAGCTTTGTAGAAAGGGTGCAGGAGGTGGGGTGCCTCTGCTTGTCAGGAAAGGTGGCCTTCATGGGTGGATTGCTGAGTGTAGAATTCTAGATTGGATATACTCTTTTCCCTCAAAGCTGTTGTTCCCCACTGTCCCTCTGAGTTTAGCATGTCTGTTGAGAAGTCCAAGGCCTCTTCTTTTTGTATGTCACTGATTGTTTTTCTCTCTGGAGACTTAAAAAATTTGATTTCCTTGGTTTCTAAAATGTGGATGAACTTTGGAGTTGGTATTTTCCATCCATTTTGCTAGACTCATCAGTAGTAAACTGGTTGCTGTTTTTTTCTTTGTTAGGGGACGGTATTATTTCTTTGATAATTACCTTATCTTTATTTTCTTTGTTCTTACTATCTATAAACCTTATTAGTTGGATGTTATAAGTCCTGGATTGATTCTTTAATTTTTGAAACTTTTTTTCTATCCTCCTTTCATCTGCTTGCTTTTTTTGTTCTAGTTCCTGGCAGATGTTTGTTCTGTTTTTGTAGTTTCACTTTCCACGAACTTGTTTTGTTCACCAAATTTTTCTTTTTTATACGATCTTACTCTTATTTTGTGGCTACGATGGTTTATCTCGCTGACGATAATGTATAATGTTGGGATTCTTTTTGAAGAGCTCCTCTGCAGTGTTCCTGGTCCGTATTTCCTTTTAGCCCTTCACCTACACAGTCTTACAGTCTTTAAGGTTGGAGGCTTTTTTTTTGAGACAGAGTCTCACTCTGTACAGTGGCACAATCTCGGCTCACTGCAACCTCCGCCTCCCGGGTTCAAGTGATTCTTCTGCCTCAGCCTCCCGAGTAGCTGGGACTACAGGTGTGCGCCACTACGTCCGGCTAATTTTTTTTTAATTTTTTTATTTTTAGTGGAGACTTTTTAGTGGAGACAGGGTTTCACCATGTTGGCCAGGCTGATCTCAAACTCCTGACGTCGTGAACCACCCACCTCGGCCTCCCAAAGTACTGGGATTACAGGCTGAGCCACCGTGCCTGGCCAGAGGCCTTCTTGAGATGTCTGGTGGTCCGCACATCTGTTAACAGCCAGTTCTGAGAACTGATCTGCACGCAGGATGTGTGGATGGGGCTGCTGTGGGTGGGGAGAGGATTGGGCCATCTTGTTGTCGGACCCTCACATGTTGTTATCTCCCCCTCCCCAGTAACTAACTCATCATGGACTCTCAGAGCAGAAGTCAGGGTGTCTGGAGAGCTGGAGGCCCACTGGGGCATGGGCCCACATGTTTTAACCGAATGCCCCTTTTCCATGGACTCACCTGCTGCTGGCCCCTCCAGGTGGCAGTTCCTCTTGCCTTCCGACAGGAGGGGTGGGGATTGAGAAGGGGGATCTCTGAATTGCTCCCTACTGTCCAGCCCCCCACCACCCTCTGATTCCTGTCTTTGGGGTTCTGCACTTTAATTAGCTTGCTTCTTATCCTCTCACCTAGAACAGATTGAAACTTTAATTATCACCTGTCTTTCTGCTTTTCTCCTTCCAAAAATTTTTTGACCTCTCTTATCTGTTACCATCTCACCTCATGTTTTCTTTGGCCTTGTGGTACTTTTGTTTTTATTCCTTTGCTGTCATTTTAATGGGATTCCATCAACGAGTAGAGAGAAACATGAGCGTTTGATATGTTTACCAGAAACCTCTCCAAAGGCATCTTTAATAAGCAGTTTTTTGTTTTTTTTTAACCAACCTATTTTCTACATAGGAGATTTTAATACTGTGCTATCTGGTAATGCGCCAGAGTTTTCAGTGTCTCAAGGAATTGGTAGACTAAGAATAAACCTAAGAATAAATGAATTAAGCAGCACTACTGGAGTGTCTCTGTTTGGCAGGCAACCTGGCCTGAGGAGGCCATGTAAGGGCGGGGTGGCCTTTGTTTAGATTAGCCAGGAAAAGCTTCAGGGAACTCAGGAAGTGCTGCTCAGGGGAAGGGGTCTCCCAGCTGTGTTTAGGACCCAGCAAATGGGAGGTCTGAAGTGGGAAGGCCAGCCAGGCTCTCCCACCAGCCAGAGGCAAAATCAGGTCTGGGTCTGGAGAGAATATCCCCAGTGAAGGGCGACAGACAGGAGAGTCCAGCTGAGATAGATGATGGGAAGGAAAGAGAGTTTTGGAGGTTTCTTGCAGATGAGAGCAGATATATTTTAATGAGGCTGAAGGTGATCCTGGTGTTGTAAATGTTAAGGATACCCTGAATGTGTTTACATTTGGTGGTTATTAATGCACATCTGCAGGTAGACATGATTTTTCTGGTTATCCTTTGCTTTTAGGAGAAAAAAAGAGGCAAGTTAAGTATTTTAAGCTTATATTTAGTCCGAAAAGAAATTTCTGATTGTGGGCCCGGCTCTCTGCAGATGTGGCTTGCTCTCCAGGAGTCGCAGGACCCAACTCGACCTCCTCCCTGGAAGCCTGTCGGAGAATCCAGTACATAAAACAGTCAGAGCGAGGCTGTTGTAATTGAGGCCCCACCTACCTGGCTTTCCGCTTGCCCTGTCACTGGACAGGTGATACTAAGCATTCATATTTAGAATCGTGACAGAGACTTTCCCCGTCTTCAGTCCTCAGGGAAAGATGCAGTGGTGCTCATTTAAGGCAGAAAATATAACTAATGTCTGTGTTTCAGTGTAATTTTTAACAATAAAGAATGAAACGGAAAGAACTTTCCGATTAATACTTATGAACCCAGAAAATGAAGTTAGTCGTTATAGCATAATCCTTAGCTCCTCAGCCTTCCGTTGTACTATTGCTGTATTTGAGCTTTATCGAAGGGAACAGCTTCACAGTATCTGTATGTGTGGCTCAGTGCCAAGACCGGCATGAAACTAAAAACAACAACAGCAAACTGTTAGAGTAATTATAACAAAAGTCAAGTCTGTAGCCTTATGTGTCAGGAATAAAGAATAAGAGTTCAATTTATTTGGCCAGTGTTTGGTGTTCACATTGCTGTTTATATAACTCTACATATGGTCTTTCAAAGTGATCGTGCACTTCCAAAATGAAATATCTACCCACTTTTATCAGCTTCCCCAAATGTTATCTTTTAATGTCTTCATCAGGATTAAAACACCCATTAGTAATTAGGATAGCTCAGGAAGAGGATCTTCCGTGTAGACCACCATACTGGCTGGAGGTTGTTATTCTTCTCTGCACATTTTTGGTGCCCTGGGGTTGGCCTGATCCTCAGGCCCCCTTAAGTTAAAAATACCCGGTGTGTGGTCTGCCAGCTGGCCCAAGGCCAGGCTTTTTATAGCCTTGTCTGGCCTGGGAATGGAGCTTAGCATGAGGGGAGGTGCCGGGGGGCCTTCTCTGGCTTGGTAGACCAGAAGTGTGGGGAGGCCCTGCTGCCTCGCTAAGTCTTAGCTCTGTCATCGTAAATAAAAGACAAGAGTCATCTGATGGCAGTCCCTTTCTTTGATATCTTTTGGTAAGATATTTGTTACAATAACCAAGGAGACAACTTTAAGTAAATTTCCCATTATTTTTGAAGCCTGTTGCACCATCTGCCAGGGAGAAACCTCACCGCCTGGGTCCATATACTTTCACTAATTAACTGAGCACCAGGTTCCTGGAGAAACATATTTATTAAATGTCAAAAATTTGGGGACATTTAGTCTTCATTTTTGGTCTTCTGTGTCCAGTGGCATTTTTCCTAAATTATGTCCAGCATTTCCTTGAGATTATGTATGCTATTTTTTGTTCTCAATTGTTGCTTGGATTCTTCTGAAGGTACTCATGTGTTACCAGGGTTCTTCCCTCTCCTCCCCTAGGAGTACTTAGAAAACCATTTTTGTCCCCCTTCCTCCATACCCTCTTCCCTGGAAGAGTTTTATATACTAAATCATAGTGTGAAAATAATAAATGCCATTGACACCTTGCTTTGCTTTGTTATTAAACATTGGTAAGGAATCTGGTACAGTGAGGGATAATGTTACAGAATTGTCATTACGAATAATTTTCAGGCCATACCCCGCAGTCAGCCACCATGTGTGACCCACTGCTAAGACTTAAAATATTAAATGGCAGAATGTTAATTAATTCATAGAGAGAAGCATCTGAATTTATGTAGTCTAAAAGAGTCAAAATTTAAACACCTCTTTGTGTAAATTGTTACAGTCTTTGCATGTTTTTCTGTTCCAAAGAGCAGGCAATCACGTTCATTTTCTCCTTCTTTTCTTATTCATTACTTGATGGAAGGGGCAAAAGAAGAAAAAGACAAATATTTGGGTGTTTTTTTTTGTGCTGGGGAGGATAGCTTTTTTGGTTTTGTTTTGTTTTTAAAGCCTTTAAGGACCGTAGTTGGTAAGCCAATTGTCACAGTTTGGGTGGACCTTAAGGAAGGGAAGCCGTGTCATTGGCCCTGACACTGATTATCGAAGGACAATTGTTCACTTTCTCTCTCGGATTAAAAATGAATGAAAGCACCTTTTTGACACCAGGCTTTCTGAAACCCAGTGCTGTCTCTTTTTGTAATACTCCTGTGGATGTTTTTGCACAAAGTGGCACCTGTTAGAGCTGGAAGTGTTATTGCATGGCTGTCTTTGAACTAGTAGCCCTGGACAAGTTTTAGCGCGCAGTTACTAGATGCAGGCCCGTCAACCCCGGGAGAGCGTATCTGGCTTGCACGTATTTAAGGTGATGTACAGAAGAGAACTAGACCACTTTACACGCTACACTGTACAACAATTACTGTGTTTCCCATTTGAATTACCACTTCATTTCTGAAAATGGAAAAGATGGGACAAAGTGATAGGAATTTTCAGAATGCTACAATATATGATTAGATTGGAGACTCTTTTTGACTGGACAGTATGAATCTGTATATTTTTATTATTGCATTTTGGGTGATTTTGGACGCCAGTATTCTTATTTAGGATTGAGTTCTCACACGAAATTGTGTAAATGTTTTTCTTTTTGAGGACCTGTTTCTAAAATTAAGTGGCTTTTGTGAATTTGTATTTTGAATTCCTAATTTTGTAGGATTTGCCACTTTTAAGACGTAAGTGCCTAAAAGGATGAAAAGTAGTAGAAAGCAGAATGGGGAAGCAGAAACACTGGAATCACCCCTTGCACTGAATGCATAGTAATTTTTAATGATCACAGAGTGGCTCCTCATTGTAATTAGTGTAATTTCTCAGACAAGCATTTAATGTATAGGAAGTTTAAGCATTTTTTTTTTCTTTCTGAAAATATGTTAGACTAATATTCTTTCAGAATTTCTTCTGGGGAGAAAGATTTGTCTATTTAAATTTTACTAAGGTTACCTTTTGAAGACTACTAACCTGGTTAAAGCAGTTAGACTTACTATCCATTCTTTGAAACCACATTGAGTGAGAAAATTAAAAAGGAAAATGGCTTAAATATTTTCCCCTTGACAGGAGAAATGATAGGTATTTACTGTGAAGTGTCCGGATAATGTAAAGGAATATAAAAGACACAAAAATTCTCCCATAATCCTTCCACTCACAGATAACAAGGAGTTGTATGAAGGGAACGAGGTGTTTTATTAATCTTTGAACCTTGTATATTTGTCCTGTATTTATTAACGGCGTTGGGCAGTGTTTTTGAATGTTCTGCGTGGTTATGTTATTTATTACCATGGGGGAATGGGCCAGCTCTGGCTCTTTGAACACTGCTGCTTTACATGAAGAAAATGTCCCCAAGGAGGAGTCTTAAATAGGGAAAGAATCAGTTACCTTGCCTCTCTGTGTATGCCAGAGCCCCCTGCGAGCACTAGGGGCTGCTTCTAGAAAGGGGACCCAGAGCTCCAGACTTCGAGGAGGAAGGTACCCTGTTTGTTCTCCAAGACCATTCAGTCGTGAAGGGTTCAGCTTGTTCCTGGTTATTCATTTAGCATTCTCTATTTTCTGCTTTGCCTTTGACACTCCAGTGTTTAATTGTATATTTAGGAAATAACAATGAAGAGTGTATTTTTCAAAAGAAGAATGTTTTCTGGAAGGGATTTCCCCCCAGTTTTGGACAGTGAGTTAGACTCCTTCTGAAGGCTCTGGATCTAGGTTATTACAGGGTTTGTCTTCTTGAAGCTGGAACTGTCCAACTGTTGTGCTATTTCAGACCTGGCCTGTCTTTCACTTTCAAGCTCCAGAGATAATTTATAGCTGTAGGGTGTCAGGAGTGGGTTTGAACTGGGCCTGCACAATGTAACATGGAATTGTGCACAGATTGTTAAAATTACTATTTCTGCATTCAAATGACTAAGTACAGTAAACTTTTTACTGGCACAGTTAATTTATTTGAATATTTATTGGTCTAGTGCTTCACGTAGAAGACTAGCATAATGAAAAAGCCCAGCACATACTCAGAGCTGACTTGGCTTTTTAAAAGATTCTAGGCTTGAATATAGCTAGCTAAATGGTCTTTAGCAAATTGACTGGCAGTAAATTGATCCCTGTGGACTGTGGCTTGAATCAGCCTCTCATTCTTTAAAGGTATTATGGAGATATTGTTATCTCAGTGTAAGGCTGGTCTAGAAAAGGGATACTTTCAGTACAAATACTTGTTTCTTACATATTTCCTTCCTAATTGGGTCAAGTTATATTTCTATTCTTTACCTCTGGCAAGAGCATATAGGGACTTTTAATCAGAATATTTTGTTCAATTGTGGTAGCCTTCACAAATTTAGTTTGTTTCTGTGTTTAAGTCTCTTTTGACTTAAAAAAAAAAATATAGAGGCCGGGCGCAGTGGCTCACACCTGTAATCCTAGCACGTTGGGAAGCCAAGGTGGGAAGATTGCCTGAGGCTAGAAGTTTGAGACCAGCCTTGGCAACATAATGAAACCTCCCTGTACAGAAAAATTTTTTTAAATTAGCAGGGTGTGGTGATATGCACCTGTAGTCCCAAGCGATCCCCTTGAGCCCAGAAGTTTGAGGTTACATTGAGCTGTGATGAGGCCACTGCACTCCAGCCTGGGCAACAGAACAAGAAGACTCTGTTTCCCTGTCTCTTAAAAATAAAAAAAATAAAAAAAATAAAGAGCCAGTGATTTGTACCTTCATTAATTCAATGTTTTCATTGACTTACTCGTATGACTCTATTCCAGCCAGAAGGATGTTATTTTCCCCCCTCTGAGCCCCAGATTTTACCATTAGCAGATGTTTTTCCAAAACTAACCACAAGGAAACATGTCAAGACTAACTCAGAGGATTATACAGAGGATTAAACTATGATTTAATTACAACAGTGGGCTCTCTGACTCTATTAATAGCTAATGACTTGTATTATATTTTCCCGTGCCTGTGAACTCTATGCTATTTTAGACCTTTCAGATATCAGCGACCCCAGCTACAGCTGTCTTACTTACTCTGAAAGTAAGAGCCTCTCTTTTCATGTTTGGTGTTGTTTTATAACTTAATATTTCTTCCTCCTTCACTTAATTGGGAGAGCAAAAGAAGGTTTACTTAACAAACAGGTTTGAAAACCCAAAGCTTCCCTCATGCCTTGGTGAGCTTGCTGTGAAGTGGAGTAGCCTGTTATAATGCTGATAGGGATGATGGCTGGAAGCTTTGTGCTTCCTTAAGGAATGTGCTGTATGCATCATCTGCACAGACGGCAATCGGTTTGACTGGCGGAATTACTAAGACCATGGTATAGGGTGGTACTTTAAAATCTTACAGTGCTTAAGGACTGGATTAGTAATTAGGACTTCAGAATTCTAGGTTTAACTCTGTGCTTTAAATCTTACTTAACGCATTGGGATTATAGTACTTAAGTATGCCTGTATTGAAATGTGTTGTGAGACTAGATGAAAGTCTCTGTAAAAATGAATTTGAAATATTTGGATATGTTCTTTAAAACAATCTTGTTGTGTTTTTATTCGGAGAGTTAGTATTGTCCCAAGGATGAGTATTTTCCCACCGTGCGCATGAAAATGGGCCCAAATGGTAGACCCAGGCCTCTAGAGTGGTCAGTTTGAGGTCCACGCTTCCTTTCTAGGGAGGTAGTGGCTTAACCTGGGTCACCCTGTAGGAGCAGTAGCTGGAGGCTGCTGGACAGGTGCTTCTTTCTCTTTCCACGTGCGCTTTTTGTGGTGGAAGAGGGGGCAAGGTGTAGAAATGTCTGACTCTGTGATTCCTCTATCTGCCAGCACAGCTTCTCTTGTTTTCTGTGGTCTCATCTTTATGGCACAGTACTCCTTCCTATTTGTCTTTGAGCTCTCAGGCTCAGCTCTAACCTCGAAGAGATGGTTGCTGCATCTGTCAGATGGGTCTGATAGTATTACCTGCCTCCTTACGTTTTGTTTTTGTTTTTGTTTTAAGAAAAGGCCTTGCTCTGTTGCCCGGACTGGAGTACAGTGGCACAATCATGGCTCACTGCAGCCTAGAACTCCCATGTTCAAGTGATCCTCCCACCTCAGCCTCCTGAGTAGCTGGGACCACAGACATGTACCACCATGCTGGCTAAATTCATTTTTTGTAGAGATGGGGTCTCACTATGTTGCCCAGTCTGGTCTCGAGCTCCTGGGCTCCAGTGATCCCCATACTTGGGTGTCTCACAATGCTGGGATTACAGTGTGAGCCACACTGCGCCTGGCCCATACGTTTTTATGAGGTTAAATGAGGTGATACTTGTAAATAATTTAATGCTTTCACTCACTAAAAAACAAACTTTTTTTGGTGAGAATATTATGAATGTTTTCATAAAACATGTCATTCTTCAGGGAGTTGTGAACTGTGACATTAACAATTTCCTTTTATCAACCAAAGCTAGCTAACTAGTACCTGTTCCTACCTCGTCTTCTTTCTGTTGTTTTGGCAAGGGGCACTAAGGAACCAACACAATTGCCATGATGAGCTGGAATGAGCTTGAAAGGCTATTTTCCTTGGTTTATTGACTTGTATTTGGGGACTTTCTATGGAATTCAGAAAATTTAGGGTTCTTATGACCCATAACCTGAGGCCGTTCAGGAAGCCCTTTGGGGCTGGTCCTGGAGCAGAGCACAGAAGACTCAGGTGTCTGCTTTGTTCCTCCAGGGTCTGGGATGTTAAGCTTATTAAATAGCCTCTCTAGACCCAGGGAGTGTGTTGGGTCAGCTTTCAAAATTGACAAAATTGTCTCAGGACTGAGGAAGTGTGGCCTGTTTCCCAGTGCTTAGAGCCTGCTACTGTGAACCATCTCGGTGTGCCCCTGTGCCCATCCCAGCCATCCAGCCACGCAGAATTGTGTCGGCCTCTAACCAGCTTACACTGTGCTATTTGCTTGTTGTGTTTGAATATACAGGGCACAGATGAAACAGTGAAAGATTTAGGAAGGTTTTATTGAGAGTTCATTTCTTTTGCAAAAATGTTACAGCACATTAACTGCTATAATTACCATAAATAATTAAAACAAAAATATGATCATAAGAATAAATGAACAAAATGTGTTAAGTTGTAACATGGGCTTCTGTTGATTGCTCTGGCCTGTTAACTTCCAGCTAATTACTAGGCCGTTTTTGTCCACTTGGGCCGTTTGATAAGACTTTTGTGATAAACTCTGAGTTCGGGGCAGTTGGGGTTGGGATGGGTGCTTATCATATATCATGGAAGGCATTTCATGAAGCATAAAATTCAAACTGTAATAATGTCACTAGTGTCTAAGTTAACACGAAGAGATGAACATAGGTCAGAGAGATGGGGAATGATGTCCACTTTTGGAAGAGCAGGTTTGTAATATTATTATCTAAGTTATTCTTAAGAATTTAGTAATAGATTTTTAAGGCGTATGGATGATATTATACTTTTAAAGCCCATTAGTGAACATATTGTTTTTTTGATTTTCGAAAGTTTGGGAATTAGTCAGAATTTACACTAAGCGTAGACTTCAGCTACAAAAATATTGTGTGCAAGTGTACCTTCTGCACAGGGTTCCGGTGTGTCTGAGGAAGGCGTGTGCTAACACGCGTGGGAATGCAGGCCCACAAAACACTGCAGGCCCATCCACTTTGTGTGTTTCACATGGCAGACTACACGCTTACCTTTATTTTTAGTTTCTTTTCTGACAAAACATCACACATTTCAATCAGTGTTTCTGATAAAGTGTGAAGAATAATGATTTTATAATTATATTAAGGTGAAATATTAACAAGCCAAACAATAAGTTAGCTATATGAAAACTGGTTAAAATAGTGAAACCTTAAGTTCATCAAAACAGTTCATCATTTTGAATGGAGCCCTAAATCATGTGTGTGTGTGTGTGTTTGCGCGCGCGGGCATGTGAGTATCTTTTTTTAATGCCACAACTAGAGACGGGAATATGGAATTCAGTGATTTACATTGGAGAAATTAGCTCTGGAATCTAGGAACCAGCTGGCTACTCTTACTCATAGGATCCTCAGAGATGCTATCATACTTTTATGAAAAGGACAATTGTTGAAATACCAGTATGAGAATAAAGATTATAGTGGTTTGTTCTCTGTTATCAAAATTTTCAGGAAAAATGTGGTTATGTGACCTCCAATTTTCATGTATTATAATTATAACTCTTCGTGTGGACTGGTTATAGATGGAGGAGAAGACAGCAGGCTCTGGAGACTTTCTGGACCCCTGCTTCTTTGTAGGGTTTTTATGAGGACGACATGTGTTCCTAAGTATTGAGGTCTTACAGCGGTGCCTGGAGTGAGGTAAACAACATAAACTGATGGAGGTTGCCTAACATTAACTTGAGCGGTCTTACTGCAGGTGCCACGTGGAAAGATGTGTGTATGTTTCAACAAATACATTCAACTATACCAATGCCTAGAACCATGTATGTATGTGTATGTGATGACCATATAACCTGTGCTTTTCAGGATGCATCGAACGATAATAACATAAACACTTATAACCTCTCACTACGTGTCATGTGCTGTTTTTGGCATTTTATGTACATTAACTCATCAACTTCTTAGGAATTTTAGGATGTATGTCCTATTAACTCATTTTACAGATGATGAAACTAAGGCATGGAGAGATTAAGTAACTTCCCCAAGTACTTCTAGTGGAGAAGCCGGGGTTGCATCCAGACTCTGACCGTAACCACCGCTCCATGCTGCCTCCCTGCATCAAGCAGTATGTCTTATTATAAAAACACTAAAAACACTTGTATATCCACATGTGTGTGTCTGTGTATGGCGGAGCCCATTTAATGCATCCTGTGTGTGTGGGCATGCATATCCTCTCTCTCTCTGTCTCTAAAATGCTTAAGTCTAGTAAATCTCAATGCTGAAAAACCCATTGCCTTTACTTAATTGTAAAATATATCAGTCATATTGTGTTAAAACTGTGACAAAATGTAAGGGGAAGAAATTTGGGGGAGAAACTAGAAAAGTAATACATATCCAAACTGGACCGTTGGGAGCTTGACGTGCTGGTGATCTAAGGGGTAGGATGGGCTATCTGACTTCATTCACCCCAAGGCTAGAAGGGTCCAGAAGGGCTTGCAGTTGGATTTATGGGAGCAGCACAGAGGAGCTGGGATTCAGGAAAATTTACATGTTGTACCCTAGCTTTGCTTGAACTGTGACCACAACTAGAACACCAATGTAGTAAGATTTGTCTGTTTGCTGGGTGCTTTTAAATCAGCAATCTCGTTTGAACCTCATGATAGCTCTCTTAAATGGCACAAAAAGTATTTCCAGATGAGGAAATTGAGGCTTAGGTTAAGTGACTTTCCTAAGGTTACACAGTTTTGAAGTGTCAAAAGTTGATGACAAAACAATGTTCTTTGTTTCTATCACCTACAATTTCAAGAGTGTCAGTGCCCTGGTCCCCTCCTTTATGGAGGCTCTATGGAGCCCCCGGGAAACTGAGGTGCCAGGCATACCTACTGAGAATGCAAAGACAGGTGGCTGTTAGAAGCAGAAGCTCTGGTGTGTCCTTGGCCTGGGGGCTAACTTCTAGTATGGGGTTTCAAGAAGCCCTTTTGTTCAAGTGTGAAGGAGGGCTTTGTTCTGAACTTTCTATTTGAATTGGAAACTCAGGGTGTTGTTGGAGCTAGGAAGGGGGCTGAAGAGCCATGACCAAGGTGCTGGCCACATACTCTGGAACTACTTTAGTTTTTTGTTTCAGTTTGGCTTGAGGAAACAAAGAGGCAAATAGCGTTCTGTTCCTAACTGGTATAGTAGTCAGTTTTTTTTTTTTTTTTTTTTTTTTGGTTTGTGTTTGTTTTTCTTTTCTTTTTTTTTTTGAGATGGAGTCTCGTTCTGTCGCGCAGGCTGGAGTGCAGTGGTGCGATCTCTGCTCACTGCAAGCTCTGCCTGCAGGTTCACGCCATTCTCCTGCCTCAGCCTTCCGAGTAACTGGGACTACAGGTGCCCGCCACCATGCCCGGCTAGTTTTTTGTAGTTTAGTAGAGACGGGGTTTCCCCGTGTTAGCCAGGATGGTCTCGATCTCCTGACCTTGTGATCTGCCCGCCTCCGCCTCCCAAAGTGCTGGGATTGTCAGTTTTGCATTGGAAATATACACTGATGTTGCTTAACAACAGAGATATGTTCAGAGAAATGTGTCGTCAGACAGTGTAGTCTTTGTGTGAACACCATAGAGTGTACTCACACAAAGCTAGATGGTCTAGCCTGCTGCACACCTAGGCTATATAACAGAGCCTGTTGCTCCTAGGCTGCAAACCTGTGCTGCATGTGACTGGATTGAATACTCTAGGCAACTGGAACACAGTGGCAAGTGTTTGTATGTCAACATATTGAAACATAGAAAACATACAGTAAAAATACAACTTAGGTGTCCATCAGTGGGATGAATGGATAAAGAAAATGTGGTACACAGACACAGTGGAATATTATTCAGCCATAAAAGAGAATGAAATCCTGTCATTTCCAACAACGTGGATGAAACTGGAGGACATTATGTTACATGAAATAAGCCAGGCACAGAGAGATGAATAATGCATATTCTCCCTCATCAGTGAGAGCTTAAAAAAAAAAGTGAACTCATGGAGCTAGATAGAATGATGATTAACAGAGGCTGGAAAGTGTAATGGAGAGATGGGAGGGGGGAATAAGGAGGGGATGTTAATAGGTACAAATATACAGTTAGAAGGAATAGGATATAGTGTTTGATAGCACAGTAGGGCAACTATAGTTAACAATAATGTATTGTAATTTCAAAATCACTGAAAGATTGGAACTGGAATGTTCCTAACACAAAGAAATGACAAACATTTGAGGTGATGGATATATTAGTTACCCTGATTTGATCATTACACATTGTATGCTTGTATCCAAAGATCACAAGAGGCTGGGCTCGGCGACTCACACCTGTAATTCTAGCACTTTGGGAGGCCAAGGTGGGCAGATCACTTGAGGTCAGGAGTTCAAGACCACCCTGGCCAACATGGTGAAACCCTGCCTCTACTAAAAAATACACAAAAGTTAGCCAGGTGTGCTGGCATGTGCCTGTAGTTCCAGTTACTTAGGAGGCTGAGGCAGGAGAATTGCTTGAACCTGGAAGGTGGAGGCCGCAGTGAGCCGAGATCGCGCCATTGCACTCCAGCCTGGGTAACACAGTAAGACTGTCTAAAAAAAAAATCACACGTACCCCATGAATATGTACAACTGTTATGGATTCATAACAATTAAAAATAAAAGTTAAAAAAACATAAAAATGGTTCACCTGTGTAGGGTCCTTAACTGTGCCTGGAGCTTGCAGGACTGGAAGTTGCTCTGAGCGAGTCAGTGAGTGAGTGGAGGGTGGATGTGAAGGCCTAGGGCATTACTGTACGCTACTGTAGACATTTTCAACCCTGTACACTTAGGCTACACTAGATTAATTTTTTGAATGATTGTACTACAACATGATGGTGATTACCATGTCACTGTTAGATAGGAATTTTTCAGCTCCATTGTAATAGTGTGGGACCACTCTTTTTTTTTTTTTTTTGAAACGGAGTCTTGCTCTGTCGCCCGGGCTGGAGTGCAGTGGCGTGATCTCGGCTCACTCCAAGCTCCACCTCCCGGGTTCACACCATTCTCCTGCCTCAGCCTCCCGAGTAGCTGGGACTACAGGTGCCCGCCACCACGTGTATGGGGCCACTCTTGTATAGGTGATCCATGGTAGACCGAAACATTGTTATGTGGTACATGACTGTAAATGAATCAGAATTGTCTGATTATTCCTTTTCTGTCATCTCTTACACTACTTGCTTGAACCCGTTAGGATGGCTCCCCATCGCCTGAGTTTTGGCCATAAAAGACTGGAGAGCCGGGAGCATTTGCCTTCCCTTAAGAGTTGGAATTTTTTGTTTGGTGCCTTACTTGATGTTTGATGCCTTACTTGATGTTTAGATTTTAGTTCTTTTTTAAAAAAAATTCCAGTGTTTACAGGCGTGCTGTAGTGTACCTGTGTAAAGGAAACTTAAAGTTGAATTATTGTATAAGTTATACACCAGCCTTTTATATGGGACAATGCTTATGGCAGCTTCTCTCTCTGTGTTAACTGGTATTAAAGCTTTTCTAGATTAAAAGCCGTAGGTTGCAAAACATGTGGTTTTTTACATGTGCAGTTATTTCTTTACCACTGAGTTGTCCTTCCAAGCCTGGTCTAAATGTGCTTGAAAATTACCATCTGCTCCCTGCAGTTTGGAGAGGGCACAGAAAGACTAAGGTGAAAAGCTGTCACTTCTAATGTTTTCATTCAAACTTTCACACCCTTCTTGTCTAGTTACATAATTGCATGCAGCAGGAGTTGTTTCAACCATTTGGTCTTGTCCTTATTTTGAGAGAGAGAGAGATTAATTTTGAGAGAGCTGTGGCACAGTACTGAGGCAGATTTGAGAATCTGATAAACCTTGAAAGTGTTCAGAATGGAATCTTCTGCTCAATAAGTTTGTTAGTGGACAAGTTCATTGCATAAATGACATGAATATGAACAAAAGCACCTATACTTATGCATATGTCTCCCTTTGCAGAATATGCTTTAAATTTTGCAGACTATGCTTTCAAATTTTTAATGCCATATGCTTAGATTTTACTTTTTGAAGTCAGTATAGCATAGAGTTGATGATATAATAGTGCTTTTCAATTTTATTTGATGTTCAGAATTTATTATAGATAATACAAGGATTTTGAATTGTCCACATAACTTATTTTTTCAGTGTCTTCTTCTTCTTTTTTTTTTACTTAAAAATTGATCTATTTTGGTTTTGATTGGAATGAATGGCCACAATAGGATTTGAAAATGAAACATGACGGAAGCCTGTTAGTGTAAACTGGCAATAATTTCTAATAGTCAGGAACAAGAAGACCATTAAATCGTGGGATTTATGCCAATGAAAAGGTAGTAAGATGAAATGAGAACATTACTATACTCCAGAACTGTAAATTTTGATCTTTCTGCAGGTTAATTATCTAACATCCATCTCAAGCTGGAGACAATAGCTGACTCTTTAATTTACTTAGAGATGGTTGTAGGAGAAGAAAAGGATTTCAGTCTTCAGTTGGCAAAATGATAGTTCTAACTTCCATGTAATGGAATCTTTAGTATACCCACAAAAGATTATTTCGTTAAGATGTTAATAATAGATTTTTGAGGAACAGCGTTTTATACTTTTCATAATTAGGACATAGAACTTAAAACAGAAATCTTTTTTTTTCCCCCCTCTACTTCTTTTCTAGCTTGAGAAAATCTGGATCTCTTTAGAAAAAGCCTTTGGTCTATTTAAGCACTCTCTTTGTGCCAGAGTTACTTGCTTTTTTGCAACCAACATTTTAGAATTTCTCTAATGAAATAAAAACTTGGTTTGGAAAAAGGTATACATTCCAGGCCCTCAGAGAACAATAGGAGAGTCACGTAGCAGGTATGTCAGCAACCTTATACACTGTGGTAGTTAGTAGAGTAGAGATGGGTAGATACTGGTTGTGGACAGGGGAGCCTTTGCAGGAAGGATAGGTGACATTTGGAGGTGTCAGTGAAGGAACAACAGGACTCTGTGTGTGTGGTGGTGGGGAGGGGGGACAGGCATGTTCTTGACAGGGGAAACAGTTTATCCATTGCTTTATAATCCTAAACTTGCATGATGTGTTGACGAAGAGTAACCTGGAGAATGTGATACAAGTTTGGGTTAAGAAACTAGACCAGGCCAGGCACAGGGGTTCATGCGTCTAATCCTAGCACTTTGGGAGGCTGATGCTGGCGAATCGCTGCACACAGGATGTCGAGGAATTCGAGAGCAGCCTGGGCAACATGACAAAACCCTGTCTCTACAAAAAATACAAAAAACATTAGCCAGGCATGGTGGTGCTAGCCTGTGGTCCCAGCAACTCGGGCGGCTGAGGTAGGAAGATTGCCTGAACCCTGGAGGTGGAGGTTGCCGTGAGCTGTGATTGTACCACTGCACTCCAGCCTGGGTGACAGAGTGAGACCCTGTCTGAAAAAATTAAAAATAAATAAATAAATAAATACATAATTAATAAATAAATAAGAAACTAGACCAGAGACAGGTTGTGAATATGAACGGTCTTACATGCCTTTCCATGGAATCTGAACTTTATCATGCTGAAATGGGAGCCCTCTTTCTCTTTGTTTACAAAACTTTAATAAGGAGGCGGTGTGAAGTCTGTACTCTAGAAGGCTGATTGCTGAAGGTATGGAAAGTGGGCTGGACAGGAAGCCTGAAAGGAAGGTGAGTGACAAGGGAGTGACCCTGTAGACCTGGAGATGTGCAGAAGCAGTGGGACCGACAGGGAGGCAGGGCTGACCCAGGGGGCATTTGTGAGTTTAAAGTCAGGCAAAGGAAGGTTTCTGAGATTATTCTCCAGTGTGCAGCATGGGCATCCAAGTAGGTGTCAGTATAGAGTTCAAGGAATCCAGGAGGAACAGGTCTAAGGGAAGACAGTGACGTTGCTTTTGAACATAATTTGCATTATGGTAGATGTCTTGAGGAAACAGAAGTGTTCAGTGGACAGTTGGAAATATGGGTCGGGGAGTTGTGGATGGTGAAGAGAGACATTCGAGGTTTGGGTCTGCAGTTACTATGTAGCTCAGTGGTTCTCAGCCCTGGCTTTCCATTAGAATCAGTTGGGGAGCCTTAACAAATAGCCACGGTGTGCCCCATCCTCAGACTTTACTACAGTCGGCCTGTCGTGGGCCCTTGGCCCTGTGTAAGCAGGGCTGAGAATCACAATTGTAGGCCCACAGTGGAAGCCATAGGAAGAGATGTGTGTTGTTCAAGGAGGGGGCTGAGCACACCTTGGCATCCCAGCACTTAAGGGGGGTACATGGTGAAAGAGGGCACAGTGAGAAAGTAAGACGAAGGCAGAACAGTAAGAGAAAAAACCAGAAAAGAGCTCTGTCATAAAATGGACGGATATGGGCTATTCCAAAGGAGGATGCAGTGGCCAGCACCATCATGTACTACAGAGGGTCAGGGAGAAATTAGGATTAAGAAATGGCTAGAGAGCCTTCCTGCAGTGATTGAAGGTACAAGGCAAAGTGGAGTGGTGTAAGGAGTGAATGACGAAAGGAGGAGGCCCTGGATGTGGACGGCTCTTTGGGACTGCATGTCTTGTTGTGTGAGAGCCAGGAGTGCTTCTGTGTTACTGAAGGCCTACCCTGTGCCCGCGTGGGGGCTGAGCCCTGGCAGTGGAAAGTCATGTCTAGATCACTCTTCCTGCTCATGAAGAGCCAGGGAAATAGTGAATGACAGAACAGATGATGAGCTGAGTTTCATAAGATGAACAACAGTCATTTAAAAACAAAAGGCAGGTGGGTAGAAAGAACAGCAGAGGAGGTGAAGTGTGGAGTCAGTGTCTTGAAGGAATATGGGCCTGTGCCTTAGTTGCATGTGAGATGCTCCTGGAGACAGTCATGGAGGATGTGAAGATTAAGTTGGGAAGTCTGACTGGACCCTGTACTTCCTCTCCACTTCTAAGAATGCCTGAAATTAGCATGTTAGGTCACTTTTTAACCTGATGCTTGTGGTAGTAAGAAGGATTTAAAGGGAAGGAACCTGGAAACCACCTGTTCTGAGTCTAGGCACACAAAGACCAGAATAAGGTGGGATCTCAGCAGATTAGTATAGTGGTGGGTAATAAGAGATGAGAAGGAAAGAGGGTGGCTTTAAATCTATTTAGGGGGCTAACCAGGCAGGGCAGGGAAGTTGATTGCATTAGGGCAAGAAGGTTTGGGATGAGTGAGCAGGAGACTTGGATGACTCTGGATTCTCTAGGTTGGAGGAAGAGAAGAATATGGGTCTCTCAGCCAAGAGCCTGA
Source organism: Papio anubis (assembly GCF_008728515.1). NCBI lineage: Eukaryota > Metazoa > Chordata > Mammalia > Primates > Cercopithecidae > Papio > Papio anubis. Next base: position 105,434,717 of record NC_044981.1, on the reverse strand, counting down.
GTATAGGGGAAGAGGCCAGTTTTAAAGATGAGGATGATAAGTTTGATTTTGGATATGGTGATTTTGAAATGATTGTATTGGTTGTGGATACTTGAGGACCATAGAGAGTAGTTTGTATTTCTTTTTCCTTTAAGAATCTTTAAACAACATATATATCAAACTCTCCTGTGAAATACAGGAGAGTTTCATGTCTATTTTATAGATGGGGAACCTGGAAGCAATTAAAATATTGACTTCCCAAAAGTATGAAATAGGAAGTAGAACCCAGGTTAGTGAATACTCCAGTTCTGTGTCCTGATTGATTGAGCAGTTGCCAAAACTGTGTTTTCAGTTGTTGGTTGGATGAAAGATGAATTCTTCCCTTTATGATGCTGCACGTGGCTTCTAAGCATTTTGGATAGACGCTGGGCCTCTTTGAGTCCTTGGCAAAATCCATGTGCAAAATTGGATGTGTGGGGTGTGGGGAGGGGAGGGGAGGAGAGATTCCATAACTTCTTGGGCCTCACTAGTTTGAACATTCCGTTTCCAGACTTGCAATACCATCATCTCAAAATTGTTCCTTGAAATAACTAAACAATAATTTTCAAGCTATAACAGATGATTTGTTTTGTATGCTTTTTTTCCTCAAGTAGAAAATGGAAAAATTATGTCTGTAGAACACAGTAGGCTGGAAATGACTTGTGAGGACTAGTTTTATTTTTTCTTAAAACTAATCTTCTCCCTCATAGCAAAGCCTTATGTACTTAAAGTAATTGAATGGGCTGCAGGGTATACTGGGAATTGTAGTTTTCCACTTCTTTGTATTCTGAAGATTAATAATCTTGCAGCCCTCTGAGGGAGATAAGGAGAGGATGCTCTCTGACAAATTGTTATCTTGTCTTTCAGAAGTGTGCTTCGAGCAGTGAGTATACCCTCCATGTCTCCCTTGGGCTCTTGGCTTGATTCTAAGTAATGGTAATATATAGGATGGCTTTAAAATTGTTTTTGGCTTATGATATTGTACTTTCCACTAGCTATCTTTAATCTTTTCTTTTAGCCTAGTTTTTAAAAAGTTGTTACTTGTATCAAGGTTATATGTGTAAATGGTTTACAGAGTCCATGCTTGTGTAAACTTTGCTGTCAGTAACAGTAGGTACTGCCCGCCTTCGCCCATGCCCCCTTCCCCAGAGGCGTCCACTTTCAACTCTTCTAGCTGCGTCTTTGAGGATACCTTCATGTCTAGAATCACATTCTTACACTGCTCCTTGAAGTTTTAGGCTTTGTCTGGTGCTGTCCCTGCTGGAAGATGATGATTTAGTACTCCATTCTCACTTGGCGCTCACCACAAGCATGACTCTTTATCCTCTCTCATCCTCCTAGTATAGACTTGCTGGAATTGTGGTTTGATCACTCTGGTATTTACATTATGAAGGCTGGGGAAACGCTATTCAGAAATGAGCGATGTCATAAACTGTTATTTTCCTTTTCTACACAGCTCTTTGTTCTTCCTAAATAACTGGTGTTTTTTTTCTTTTTAAAAATTTTCTGTATAAAGTTACCATGCACTCCCCTTTAGAATCTTAATCGGTTATAACTGTCTGTCTCTCCTTGTAAGATGTTTAGACCCATCAGTTATGTCATCAGTTTTGTCTTCTAGAGGACTCCCTATCTTAGAGATTTCTGGCTTGCTGCGGTCTCTCTGGATTCACTTTCTACTGATGTTCAACTGTTATCCTGGGATTTTTCCTTTACTTGGAGTTTCACTTCACTTTCTTTTGTTGGATCTTTGGTTTCCTGGATTTTGTGTCTTTCTTATTTTGGTGGAGCCAATTCTTCAGTAGCTTTCTTAAGAATGATTCAGGAGACCACATTTTTAAGATCTCACATGTCTGAAAATGCCTTTTATTTTACCCTCATGCATGACTGAGAGATTGACTGAGAATGGGAATCTGGAAATCACTTTCCTTCACAATTCTGAAGCACTTGCTCAACTGTCTTCACCACCAGTGTTGCTGTTGTGAAGGTTGAAGCCATTCTTGCCTCTTGTTTCCTAATCCTTTGCATCTCTCTTCCTTCAGCCTCTAATGTTGTAGGACCTTCTTCTTTTGGTCTTTAGTTTTATTTCAGTCCATTTTATTTCATTTCCCCACGTACTCTGGCTGAATTATGGAAAAGCTCTTAAGTTTCTTTTTATCTCCCTGTTCTCCTTCATTTTTACTCTTCTGGCTTTCTAGAACTCATCGTCTCATACTAGACTTTTAACTTTACCTCTTCTTCTATTTTTCATGTCTTTTCCTTTTTATTCCATTTTCTAGAAGAGTTTTTCATTTCTATTATATTTCTAATTTTCAGGAGCTCTTTCTGGTCCTCTAAGACTGTTTCCCTCCTTCCCTGTACCTTCTTCCTTTTTCTTTTTCTTGATTCTTCTGTTTTGTTTAATAGCCTCCTGTTCTTATTTGAGGGTGGATTGTTTTTTCTTACCTCTTTGAGATATTGACTGTACTGTGTTTTGCAGATTCCCTGTCGTCTAACTTGCCCTTTTCTGTTTGTTTTGGTCTCTATTTTTATGTTAAAGGCTTTCCCCAAGTAATTATTGGTTGCCTGGCCAGTTGTTCATCGTAAGAACTGCTGTGGGGACCTTGGTGGGCTCACTTAGGGAAATCTGGGACATTCCCACTCCCATCCCAGGCTGTATTTAGACCTTTCTTACTGGTCCAGCCTCAGGTTTACCACAGAAAGAGGGCTGTTGGCAAGGTCGATTGTGCGAGGGGATTCTGTAGATGCTGCTGTAGTACTTCTACAGCGGTGGTTCTGAGGAACCTCTCTTTTGCTCTTCTACAAGGAGGAAATCTCTGGGCATCTGCTAGGGTGAAGGAGAGGCTGTGCTTAGTGGGAGAGTGAGTGCTTCATAGTCAGTCCATCTACCGCCACGCTATACTCGGAGGTGTCTGCTGCCACCAATCGCTGAGCCTTTGGATGGTTCTGCCTTGTCAGCTGGGTGTGGGACTTAACCTTTCCAGGTTGGCTAAGTTAGTTACTATTTGTCCATCTGTTTCTAGCTTCCAAAATTTTTGGCTGTTTTTGTTCCTCTTCTTGTAGGTTTGTTTTACAAAAATAAACAAAAAGCAGGCAAGCAAAAAGCAAACAGTACTGCCATTTTTATTACTAGATGTGAGTGCTGAATCTGCTGTCTTTATCCAGAGTCTCTTTAGGTTAAAAATATGTGAGTCATAAAGTGAAAACAGTTTGGTTTCGTTTACATTTGTGGGTCTGACTGCTGTTGTGTGCTACTTTATAAATACCTTTGTAATTTATGTTAATATGTTCATAGCTGTGGGTTACTGTCTGTCTGATACATAAACAGAATTGTCACAGACATTAAAATGTAATTAACAGCTACAAGAACTGTCTACAGGAGTTCTTTTGAGTGGTTTATACTACTTGGAAACGTTGAAAAACTCAGTTGCTGTTGCAGGCATCATGAGGTTCCTTCATTTAAGTGTGATTTAGTGCATTTTATTTTCTGTGCAGACATAGGAAAGTTATTTGTGACCACAGTTTTTCCCTGTACATGAATATCTCCCTTTAACGTGGCCTGGCACAGTGCTGACTTATTATAATGCTATTTGTTTCAGAAGTATTTTCCTTGGAGTCTTCTGCGACCTGTCTTTCAGCCATCCATTGCATACTCTGACAGACAGTTTTGATTTTTAACGACCAACAAAAGGTGTACAAATGACATTTCTGGACCTGCTAAAGGGTGCCAAAGGAAATCATATTGCTGGATGTTAAAATCAAAGTTTTAATGTGGCTTGAGACTCCTCCATGGAAAAGATGGTGCAAACACCATAGGCAGTTAGGTACTGGCGGCGGTCCTGTGTTGGGAGCCCTGGCCAGAGCCGTGTGGATGGCAGCAATAGGAACCGTCACTGCCGAGGACACTGGAAGAGACAGACTGGGTGCCGGAATCCATTTCCTTGGGCATAGACTGAGCTGGGAGAAAGGGGTGTTTCCTCCCACAAACTGTGAGAGGCGTGATGAGCACCGTTTCCTGTGGAAAGCTGACCTAGTGATTGTATTTTATTGGGATATTTAATCCTTTAATTGAATGTTTTTAAAAGTATCTGGGTGATGTCATTATCAGGAATACCACCTGGTTATTTTTTTTTTTTCATTTGGTTACATTTGAAAAGTATGTGAATGTACTATTTTGAAGTTTTAAAATAACTTTGGAGATACTTTTGGTTTCCTTCAGGCCTTCTTTTCAGGTTAAGAGTAAGACCGAGAATCTACTTCTGGTGTGACTGTTAAAAAATATCATTTTACCTTAGAAGTGGTCCAACAGATCTCAAGCTCCTCTTCACATGCCCTGCCCTTTAAATCTCAGGCTGTTCCTTGGAGTTCAAGATACAGCTCCCCTACCAATCAAATAAGCTTTCATTAAAAAGACAGGTGGAGAAAACAAATGTTTGTTTCAGAAATCAGTTTAATGTCCAAAATGAGTTGCTGTGTTCGCAGTCAGTTATGCACCTTGTCGTTGAGCACGGCTGCTACAGTTCCACACTGTCCCGGTGCCCTCCCGTCCCTAGCACTCTTCCTCACAGTGGCGGTTGATGGCTGGGTCATTTCCATCCTGCCTCTCTATGAGGAAAGCCTTGTAGCAGGCCGCCAGGTGAATGCTTGCCTCAGTACCGAGCCATGCACAAACATCTGATTCATTATTTTGGATCAGTTTTCCACATGGTCTTTATTTTGTATTTGTTGAACTATTTAGGTAAAGTGTAAATTATAAAAGAAGCTCCATCATTCTTCTTCCTCCCTGGAAAGAGAATTGAGGAACTGGTGTTTCCTTGGTTGTCGTCACTGATATATGTGGGTGCTTCTATTGTATCGTTACAACATGAGGATAAATATTAAGGATTTAAACCTACTGTGATAAAGAAACGGCTTTAGAAAACAGACATGCTGAAAGGGCTTAACTTAGTCTGTTCAGGCCGCTATAACAAAAATACCATAAACTGGGTGGCTTATAAATAGCAGAAATGTATTTCTTACAGTTTTTGAGGCTGGAAGTTCGGGATCAAGATGCTTGGCAGATTGAGTGTCTGGCGAGGCCCGTGTTTCCTGGTTCCCAGACTGTGCCTTCGGGCTGTGTCCTCCTATGGTGGAAGGGAGTAACCATCTGACTGTTTCCCTTAAGGGCTTCAGTCCCATTCATGAGGCTGCACCCTCATGACCTAGTCATCTCCTGAAGGCCCCACCTTTTAATGCCGTCACCTAGAGGGTTTAGATTTTAACATATAAATTTTGGAGGGACACAATGTTCAGACCATAGCAGATGTAAGACAATACAAAACAAAACAATAAATTCGGTATTCTTATGAAACTACTTAGAACCGTAAATGTTGTTTTTTAGAAATAGGATTTAGAGACAATTTTTGTCAATTTTTAATAACACGGTACTTTGTTTTATTAATGTCAAAGAAGAATTCAGCAAGATCATTACAACATAAAAGAAGTGACAGACCAAGTATGAATAGGGTTTATTTGGGTATGTAATTTTAAGTGACTGAAGGAAGAGGCATTTGGTGATTTGTAAAACATTTCTGATTTTTAAAAAATGAATTTAGTTTTTTTGCTTCTAATGCATTAAATGTTCTTTGTCATCAGTTAAAACTTTCGATTTCATTTTAATTGCTATATTGTATGTGCATTGTCTATATATTTCTTTAACAGAATTTAAAGATTTGGAAGTCTATTTTCAAGTTTGTATCAGAAGAGGCCAAATTTTCAGATTTAATACTTTCAGCTATTTTTTCTAATGATACTTCTTTCAAAGACAAGAGATTAACAAATATTTTTTTGTCTCTGTCATAGGTCGTTGTCCTTTTTGGTATAGTTCATTCATCTGTTGCCTCAACATCTGTCCATAAAAGCGAATAATGGTTTTTTGAATTTGAAATTTGTATGTGAATTTTTGGATGGGAGACATTTTTATATAATTTATGGGTAAACATTGAGGACTATATCTGCCTCATAAATATTAGCAAAATTTCACACTCAGATTTATGGGCTTATAAGTTGTTAGTCTGCATATATTTGATTTGCCTGAAAATAGGGTATTCAGGAAGTCTCAGTGACCTATATTAACTACTTTTCATAAGGGCTAGGACATGGAAAGACTGTTTTACCATGCTTTTCTTCACCCTTTTAACAGACTTGCAGGCATGCAAGTGGAAGCCATCAGGAATTAATACAGATGTCAGAAAGTATGTGAAGAGATGGATTTGTCTAGAGTGAGCTATAAAGTGAATTTCTTCATATCAAATTTTATATGCCCATTGAGATTCTTAAGGAAAAAAAAAGAGTGAGCATTCCTGTGGGGGAAAATTGGTTCTGAGAGCAAGCAGTAAAATCACACTTAACAACTTCAGACATCTGTTGAAAATATGTCTTTAAAAATATTTAAAAAATCATTTCCAATAATGTTTTAATCCTCATAGTAGCAGGAGAGAGCATTTGATAATTGAGGCATTACTGATCTCCCTGAGTGAGTTCTGGGAACTGATCTCCCTGCTCCCTACACACCGGGGAGCAGTGGCTGGGGCAGGGTGGGGGCAGGGAGGGCAAGCAGTTGAGAGGCTGTCCTCTGCCTTTCCCAGGGAGTAGCCATTCCGGTGGTCCGGTTCGTTCAGGACTTGCTGTTTTCCTTCCAGACCCGTTCTAGCTCCGAAACACCGTGGATTACAGTCTTTGAAGAAGTAGGAGAGCTGGTGGCCGAAGTGCCCACTCATGACCTGGCCTTGCTAGTGGAGGTGGCAACCAGAGAAGCTGGAGGGCGCCTCCTGTTTCACAGGGAACTTCAGTAAATCCTGCTGCCTCCCCCAGTCGTTAGATGCATGCAGGCCCCGTCTGAGGCCCACCCTGGCGGTGAGAGGCTGGACGCTAGCAGGGAGCTCCAGGAGACGTTCCACTGGCTGTTTATAACCTAATCCTGAACATAAAGCTTCCAGCCTGGTGCTAGAGGCCAGGGAGACCTGAAAATGTCTCACTTCAGGGCTTAGGGTAACATGGAATAAATATATTTGCCATTGAACAAATTATTTAGGTTAAATTGCCTTTGTTGTCTTTTATGTATCTATAGTTTAAAAGGTCTCCCATGCCTTGGGAGCAGTGGATTGAAGAGCTTGCTGTGAATGAAGTCTTGTCAAAGACCGAGTCTGTGTGGTAACGTAGACCTGGGTGGGGAAATGTGGATTCTGGATTTGCTGGGAAAATAGAAGTACTTTAAAAGCAATACTTAAAATGGTAGTGTTTATAAAAAAAAAAAAGTTTGCATACATCCAGCTAAGAAGCTAAGAGCTGCTAATTTTGTTGTATTGCACATTATAGATACGTTTACATTTTTAGAAAGCTGTGTGACATTGGACTCTAGACTCAATCAGAACTAGAATATTTTACCAAACCTCTTTGTTATCTTGTAGTAGTATTTAGTAATGATTCTGTATCCAAAAATGTCCTAATAACATCTAACAAACCATGTTCCTAAAGGCTGTACATGTTTTGTATTTGGGATTTTTATCGTTTTCAAACATCTAGAACCTTTGGATTTCCTAGCATTATGCCTCAAAGGGTTTAGTATTTATGTCAGTAAGTTTCGTAACTAGAATCTGAGTGACTTTTTTTTTTTTTTGCCCTGTCATTAATCTGAGGAGGTTTGAAACTAAGACTGCTGTCATGGTTTCTCCTTTCTTGTGCATCCTGTCTTGCTACAGTTTCTTACCTATACTCGTATAAACAACAGGCCAGCCTGTGGTGTAGAAAAGTGAGATTTTTGGAGGGCAGCGATACCGTAGCTTACTAATCTTTTGTATTTATCACCTCCTAGCTAGTACAGTGCCTGGCATCCAGTAGGTGATGGACAAATAAATGGAAGGCAGTAATGGAATGCTAAGTGCACCCCATGGAATGTTCTTGTTCACTAATGCAATGGGAAGTATGAAAAATGGTGCTAGACAGAGTGAAAATCAGATCGCATGGATAACCCTTTTGTACATTTGATAGGGAATAGTGGAGAAGGCCTGATACAGATGGGGACCTGAGGCTTTCTTGGAGTGATTAAGTTGCTCAAGGTCACCTAATTAATAAGTGACAGGACCAAGATGGGAATCCTGGACTGACTCCAACACTGTTGCTCCTAATTACTGTTTTATCCTACTTTTAGGACTCTGGAGATGCCACATGGAAAGAAACATTCTGGTTGACGAGTATCTTCTTATATGCTCTTACTTGCTCCAAGTCTTTGGGACAGCATATGACAGCGGGGGCAGCTGGCACATCTGTGTTGTTCCCCTCCTGCAGGAACAGGGCTTCTTAGATGGGAGGCTGAGGGACCATCCCTGTGCAGGTACATGTCCTGCTTGATGATACCAGGTCCTTCCAGGGCTTCCTGGAACTGTGCTCATTGTAAGTTGCAAGAGCATTCACTTCTGGTTTTCCTTCTTGAGGAACCACATTGTGCTTTTTTCCTGATGGCTTATGTATACTTAATTGAAGACTTGTTTTTCTCTTTCTGTTTTTCTCCATGTTCTTAGATTTAAAAAATAGTAAAGGAGTTAATGAATGAATATATGCATATATAATACTATACACTGACATATTGTTGGGAAGTTGGAATAGAGTCTGTGTAGAATAAAATAAAATAAACTGGATTTAAGCAACAGCCACATCTCAAGGTGATTGACCCTGAACAAGTTACTTAAATCGTCTGAACTACAGTTTCTTTTTTATTAAATAAGAATTGGGATTAGTCAATGAGATTTCATGTGTAAAAGCAGGTCGCCTAGGACCTGGCACTTAGTGCTCAATAAATCTCCTTCCTCCATTTCGTCTGTTTTTGAAATCATACCTGGTCAGTTTAACCCACTGTGTTTTTTTTTATTGTTGTTGTTTATTTGTTTGTTTTTCTTTTGAGATGGAGTTTTGCTCTTTTTGCCCAGGCTAGAGTGCAATGGCACGATCTCAGCTCACTGCAACCTCTGCCTCCCAGGTTCAAGTGATTCTCCTGCCTCAGCCTCTCGAGTAGCTGGAATTACAGGTGTGCGCCACCATGCCCGGTTAATTTTGTATTTTTAGTAGAGATGGGGTCTTGCCATATTGGCCAGGCTGGTGTCGAACTCCCGACCTCAGATGATCCATCCGCCTCAGCCTCCCAAAGTGCTGAGCCACCTCCCAAGGTGTGAGCCACTGCGCCTGGCCTAACCCATCGGTTTTTAGTCTGTTTGGTTTATTGGCTTGCTAAGCTTTTTAAAATAATTTCCATTCAGTAGGACAGAGCCTTCCAGGGACCAGAAAAAGGGGAAATAGGTATTTGAGAAGTAACAAGGTCTCTTCAACACCTTGTTGCAACTGCTGGCCCCACGCTGTGGAGTAGATGTTTCTCCATGAACCTGCTGGTGTGGTCATTGGTCATCCTTACACATAGCTTGTTTCTTGGTGCTTTGTTTTCCTCCATGCTGTTTTTCTCCTGGAACCCCTGCCCATCGGCTCATCCGTATTTCATGCTGGACACCCCCTCCTGCTCTGAGGTTACTCCGTGTGCTGAAGACCCCTCTACTCTTCCTTCCTTCTTGTGCCAGCCATTCTTAACAGAACTGTCGGACAGCGAGGCAGTGACCACCTGAACAGGCCATTCCACGCGTTTCTTTCTTTCCCTTCCAGCCTCCAAGCACGCCAGCAGCCCCGTGCATGGCTTCTCGTGTTTGCTCCTGGCACCTTGCATGATGCTTGACAGATTAACAGAAGGCTCTCAGAGAATAAGAGTTGAATAATTGGGGAATAGGCATACATTTTCGTATCAGTGTAAAACTAACCTGTGATTAATTTATGTAATTAATTATGTGATTAATGATTGGAAAGTTCTGGATTAGCCCACCGGATAGAATTTTCTGTCATTATAATTGTGGTCAACTTAAGATTCTGACATTTCATAAGTTCAGACTGAATAATTTTTATCATACTTTGAGGAGAGGGTAACTAATACTAGTCTTTTATTACTTTAAATTTAAAGCATGTTTAGTCACGAATATTTTTGTAAAGTTTGTAAAAATTAATGATCAATTTTTGAAGGAGAGAATTGATGATTTACAGGATAAGTGGGAATCTGAATAAACATCACTGAAGATCTGGAATCTACAAACGATCTAGGTTGATGCAGTTGTGTTTCTGTGGTTGGCTGCGTGCAGAGCTGTGATACACAATGTGAATTATTTATTTAGCAAATGCAATGGAGTCTTGTGCAGCAGGGCTTTACTGCAGTACCTGTGTGCTTTGGCGATTCTCCTTCACTTACGTGTGTTTGCCTTCCTGCCTCCTGAAGGATGGCCCGGTCTTCCCCACCTGTGGACAGTCTCAGGCATTGGTAACTTCAGGCATCTGATGAGTGGTGTCCTTTAGAAGGCCCTCTCCTGGATCTGTGCCTCCACCCCAACCCGTGTCTCAGCTGCGGGCCAGCCTTGTCAGCACCCGCCAAAGCATTTCTCAGATACCCACGGGCTCCTCAGAAACAGCTCTTCCTCCATCTGCTTTGCCCACGTCTTCTCTTAATGGAATCATAGTATCCCCAGGCCCATGGGGGCAGTGCCAAAGAGTCAAATTGGATTTTGCCCTTTTTTCGGGTATTGACTAATTTCTCACATTTAGGTTTTTTTATTGTTTGTTTTGTTTTGTTTAAACAGGGTCTCACTCTGTCACCAGGCTGGAGTGTAGTGTCTCATGGCTCACTGCAGCCTCGACCTCCTGGGCTCAGTCCTCCTGCCTCAGCCTTTCAAGTACCTGGGACAATAGATGCATGCCACCACACCTGGCTAATTTTTAAATTTTTGGTAGAGACGGGATCTACCTGTGTTACCCAGTCTGCTCTCAAACTCCTGGTAGGCTCAAGCGATCCAGCCACTTCAGCCTCTCAAAGTGCTGGGATTACAGGTGTGAGCCGCTTCGCCCAGCCGTTTAGTTTGTTTTAATGTTCTGGAGTAGGGGCCCTGACTGTCCTGATTCCCCTTCTCACTGACTGATTATCAGCTGTGTGCTGTGGGAATCTCTCACCTGTAGAGTGAAGTTGGTAAGAGTGAGGTGAACACCCCGGCTCAAGGCCTGGCATGCACGGCGTGACACATTTCCCCCAAACTAAAAATCAGCAGGTGCATCTGCAATCCCCTTTTCAGTGTAGCCTCTGTTTTGCATGGGTCCTCTCTGCTGGCTCCAGGCCTGCCCCTTTCTGACTGTGTCCTTCATTCCTCTTACACAAACCCCATCTTCTTAAATAGGTCCCACATTTTCATGGTGCCATTATTTGTGACTTGGAAGTCCTGATCTCTTTCCCCGTATCTCTGTCTGGTGCAACCCTGGCTACTCCTCAAAGCTCAATTCCATTCTCCTTCGTGGAGCTTTAATCCGTTTCCAGAACGTGCATAGTACCTTAAGGGTGTCTCTTTATGGTTGTGGCATATTGAATCTTGACTTATGGTAATTGGAATATGGGTCCTTTGCTCCTTTAAGGCCCTTAAGAGCAGGAGCCACATCTGGATTTTATCGCTGTGGCATAAAGTGGAATAGCCCACCCATAGTAACTGATCAGGTAAATATTTGACTTTAATTCACATATAGGATCTACTTTTACTTGTTAGAATTTACAGTATTCTTTGAAAGACCATCTCTGAATGGCCTATTTGAGTATATGGATTAAGAGCAGTGTCTAGATAAATATTTGAGGCTGATGGCCGTTCATTTATTCATTGTTCCCTCATTCCTTCATTAAACAGACACTGCACCGTCACACTGCCGTGTGTTGTGTGGCAGGAACTCAGTGTATGAAAGGAAAGTCATTCTTTAGCTTCATAGGAAGTGGTTGTGATTGTGCATTGGATGACCAACTTTCAGAGCTTTATAAATCACTCATTTGAGTACCATAAGCTTCCTTATTATCTGCGTCCATTTTCCAGTCCAGTTAGTGACATCTATATTTTCTTCCTTAAAAATGTGTGGAATGCTTTGCCATTTATTCAAAATTAATTACATTTGTAGTGGTCAATGTTAAAAGCCAGGTGAGGTGAGAAAGTTTTCATTGACCAGCTGTATTCGATTCTGGATTAATGTTTTTGATATTTTTTATTTCACACTCTAGATTTTAGCGTGAGACTGATAGAACCTTAAAATTATTACAGTCTTTCTCCCTGCCAGCTTCTCCTCACAAAATAAAGATGCCAGTCTCTGTTCAGATTTAAATAGTTCATGCCTTTTCAGTGAGCTGCTGTTTAAAATGAGTTCCTCAGGAAAAAAGTGACAAAGCTGCGCATATTAAGTATGTTTTCTTTGTCTTAATAAAAGGATGGCTTACTGCCGTGTTGTGCTGTTGTTTAATATTATAGAGGTTTTACTGCAGCTCTCTTGGTGATTACAAGAGGGCTACGTTTTGGCTAACAAATGTAGTAAATGTGATGAAAATCCCCTGTGTTGTACATTTCTCTGAATAACATGTTTGTATAACAGGCTAAATACTTCTGTTAAAGAACTGCTTTCCTGAAATTGCAAATTCCATTCCAGATTTTAGTGTTACTAAAGTGTACTGTTGAATATTCCAAATTATATAGGTATTTTTAAAGCATCTTTAAAATTTGTCTTCATACACTGTCCTTTTTGAAGTCAGGCCTCTGAAAAAATTTAGAATTGTATCTCTGAATGATAGTGTTGACTTTCCCATTGTAACTACCAGGTACTGAACAGAGTTATTTAAAGACATTTGCCAAAGTTTTATATTTTGGAGTAGATGGCACTGATGTGACTGTGTGAATAAATCACATGCACAGAGTAATAAGTTTGTGTTAATATTTACAGGATGATATTGTGGTGGTGTTCTGAGTCAACTGTGGGCCTATTTCCTCAGCCTCACCCATCTGGCCCTGTGGACTTTAGGTTGGGTTTGCCTTGTGAACTTGGGCCTAGGTGTCTGTGTAGGCTCAGCTGTCTCATCCGAGTTCCAGGCTCTAGCCTGGACCACGGCCCGCTCAGCCTGACACTCACTGCTGATGCCGACTGGGCGTGTCCACCGGGGAGTGTCTCCAGCAACCCAGTTCTGAGTATCCTCATGGTGTTTCCTTTCCCCAGTCCACCATTTGCCCCCACAAAAACATGGCACTGCTCAGTCTCTTAAGTTGCCCGCCTGGGAAGTTGTCCTTGGTGTTTTTCCCTCACTACCCTCCTCCGCTTGAGCGCTAATTCCTGAAGACGGCCTCAGACATTTTCTGCATGTCCCGTCTTCATAGCCTTTACCCGAGTTGAGGCCGTTGCCATCACTGGCGTGGGCAGTTGCTTTAGCCCCTCAACCAGTGTCTCTGCCAGTTACCACCCTCCTACTTCCAGACCATTCTCACTCTGAGATCCACAGACCCCTGAGTGTTCACAGATGGACCTCAGGAAGCCGTGAATCCTTTGGAATGAAATATTAAGATTTCTTTTTATTTGTTTTTGAGACGGAGTCTTGCTCTGTCGCCAGGCTAGAGTGCAGTGGTGCGATCTTGGCTCACTGCCACCTCTGCCTCCCAGGTTCAGGTGATTCTCTTGCCTCAGCCTCCTAGAAATTAAATATTAAGATTTCTATATATGTGTGTAGATGCATTTTTCTGGCCAATATACTCTCAAAGGTTTTATGAATCCCGAATGATTCACAACCACTTATTATTTATTCTTTCACAAAGAGCTTTCACAGTAATCTTGTTAAAGTGAAAATCTGCTATGTTATTCTCCCGCTTAAAGTTCTTTAGTGAATATCTGTTGTGAAATAAAATCCAAACTTGTGAATCTGATGGCATGACCCTTCTGGGCTCCTGTCTTCGTGTTCACCCTTATTGCTGTCAGCTCTCCAGCCTGGATCTAAGCACCACTTTACTGAGATGCTTGCAGTTCAAGATTGCGTGGTGCTGTGTTTCACTCCGCAGTGTGCTGTACTGTTCCCCGTAGACCCACACTCCTTCCTATCTCCTGTTTCCTTCAGGTGTCTCTTTCTCCGTGCTTCTTCCTTGCCTGCTGGCTCCATCTACATTTATTCAACGTCTGCTGGACAAGGAGGTAATGCAGTGTGATATAGATGGGACAGTTAGCTCTTGAGGGCGGAACTACAGCTTCTAACTGCGGTGCCCATGAAGGCTCTCCTCCACACCAGCCTGGCCCCGCTGTAACCTGTGCATTACTGCAACGGGCCAGGGAGGTGTGCTCGCATCACACTCGGAGCCTCTTCCAAAGGACTGAGATGCGTACTAGGGTATCTGGTTCTGTGAGGGCTAGTTTGGCATTTTGTATTCTTGTTCTGTCTACTTGTGTTGTTTAATGTTGAACATCTCTCTGGTTGACTGAAGCCATATGTCATTCAAATGAAACCTGTGCTTTGGTGTTGGCCTGACAATCACTCAGCTGTAGAGTACAGCAATAAAAATTAGGAAAACTGCACTGTTCACTAGACCAGTGGAATTTACAGTCACTTTTGTGGCTGTGCCCCACAACTCTACACTCTGGCAAATGAGAGTGCAGTAAATTAAGCCTTTGCCCTTTTTTCCCTCTGTGAATTACATATTTGTTTCACACTTGTAAATTGCTGTAGAAGCCAGATAGATGAGCACTTTAAAAGATTATAACAATGGAAAATGTGTTTTGGGAATGAAGTGCCTCAAAACAAGTACTATAAGAGGTGTTCTAGTGGATTCTTTATCATATCGTGCTAAACACTTCTGCAAACCCTTATGAATTTTATTTTAGGAGTATCGGGTAGCTTTTCTGTTACAGGAAGCAGAGGGTTTATATCATTGTTTTTGTAAAGTCAACTCTTGCTGGGAGTTAAGATATAAACATATGACACGTATGTATATACGTGCAGCGTGTGTGTGTGTGTGTGTGTGTGTAAGCTTAGCCTTCTTGTGTTTTAGACTAGTGATCTTTCACATACAGCAGGAAAGCTAAGAGTCAACCCGTTCATGATGTTGGGAGCAAAGCAAAGCAAAAACTGCAACAAACTAAATCGCAAACCCTCTCTGCTGCAGCAGGTGGCAAATGGTGATCAGAGGAGAAGAACCCTTCCAGCATTAGAAGATTTCCGAAGCCTGTTCCAATAGGGACTGCGGGCTTTTGGGAGCCCAGATGCCCCCCAACGGTATATTTGAGGTGCGAGGTGGAGGCCAGGTGGCAAGAGACTGCAGGCCAATGTCACTGGGAAGAAAAAGAGGTTTTCTGGGAGAGGGAGACATCTCAGTGTGAGTGAATGACCAGGTCGTTTAGTAGAGCAGGTCAAAGGAAAAGAGGGATGTGATAAGAGAGAGAAGCGAGGAGCTACAAAATGGAATGTTGGTCGTGAAAGGAGAGAGAAAGAAAAATAGGGAGAATGTTCCGTGATTGTGTTAGAGGCAAAAGCTTACTACAAGGCATTTCTAAGATAGTAGATAAGATGATGTAGTGTTTAAAGTGTCAAACTTAAGGCTCTGTGTAGAGTAGGAAAGAATTATTTAGATTTATTGTGTAAGTTTTGCATAAGAAAAACACACATCGGCCGGGCAATAGCTCACCCTAGAATCCCAGCACTTTGGGGAGCTGAGGCGGGCAGATCAACTGAGGTCAGGAGTTCGAGAACAGCCTGGCCAATGTGGCAAAACCCCCTCTCTACTAAAAAATACAAAAATTAGCTGGGCGTGGTGGCGCATGCCTGTAATCCCAGCGTCTGTGTATATATATAGTGTCATGTGTAATACCTTTAGCTTCTCTCTAAACGTCTGCGCAAATGGCATATTGTCTTCGGTTTTGCATCATTCTGTCTCAGAGCCTGAGGACTGCATGGGTTCCCATACCTCAGTACTGGGCTACTTTCAACACCTGTGGTTGGAATTTTAGTCTTTAGTGATACATACTGGTGGATCTCCGGTGTTCCTGTCCCCATTGTGGGGAAGCAGTTACAGCAGTCATTCCAAATGGTAGGTATTCCTTAAAAATTGCCTCACGGTTTGGGGCTGCAGTATTCGATTTGGGGTGGCAGCAAGTTAAACTTCCTCCCCATGGCTTATTTGGGTTCATATGGCAAAGATGTGTTCCTGACTAATGTGAGGGGGCATCCTGAAGGCCAGTGTAGCATTGGGGGAAGCCCTAATGCTTAAGTATGCACAGTTGATATTTGAGAACTAGAACTCATTCATTTGCATAGTAACATACATACTTCTGCTTTAAAATAAAATGTACTAATTTATTTCAGAGTGAAGCATTCATACAGCCGGTACTTTTTTAAGCATCTGCTGCATGCACAGCACGGCCCTGGGAATTAATAAAATTCTGCCCCAGCACTGCTTATGCTGTCCTGAATGATTCCTCTTTCTCTTAATGTGTTCCTTTCTTCCCCAACCAGGTTGCAGCTGTTCAACAGATCTCACTCTCTTTTCTCTTCTCTGCTGGTTGAAAGTGAGTCCTCCCTCTCAGCCTTGGTCCCGGTGGAGCAGCAATTCCCATGTTCTGGGATCCATTTCCCCCCAACTCCTCGGGCAGAGTTGGCCAGCCCGCCTCTTTGCTGTGCTTCTTTGGTGCCCCTCAGAATCTCCCTGTTTGCCCATGGGCTCCCTCTCTTCTGCTAGAGGCTCTTTCTGTGCAGAGATTCTGTCTTATTCATATTTGTACCATCTGTGGGGCCTGGGATGATTCTGTGGACATCTAATCATTGCACAATAAAGTATCAGTCAACACACGTGAATAATGGAAAATATAAAGGTGTTTGAGATCCATTTGGGAAAACAAAGTCTCGCTGCAGATACGGACTGTAAGGGCGCCTTGCCTTGCCTTTTTCTTCCATTGCTGTGGTCTCTTTCAATCAGGAGACCAGAAATACACCACAGTTTCCATCACCCACTGGCCGCATACTCTTAGACATTTCTCTGTGAAAGGATACTGATTCTGCACTTTTTCGTAGGATTGTTATGGAGGTAAATGAGATCATCTGTGTGAAAATAGTTTAAAACGTTTAAAAGTGCTCTGTATAACGTCTTGCTATTGTTGTGAGTACTAGTTTTGGGTGAGGGAAGGTGATATCGATGAGAACATTTTATAATGAGGTCTGTTTGATAGTTATTTTGTAAATCCTTTTGTAGTAAACAGAGCTGATTAGCTTTATACTGTATTTTTGTGGTTAGGGGCTTTTATGTTGAGGCCTCAGGATAGAGAACAAAGTAACCTTATGATAAAATCTTACAAGGGGGACCTGAAAAGAGGGAGAGTGCACTCTCTTAATTTCTGCATTCTCTAAGGGTAGACCCTGAATTAACACAACTGCCTGAGGTTTCTTCTGGCCTTCCTGGGAGTTACGGTCAGGGAGTGTTTGTGAGGTGCCTTTAGACGCCTCCTACCGACAGCATCTTACTTCGGGGCTCTCTCCCTGCATCAGATCTTCCTTATCAGCTTACAGTTTCTCAATTATATGTTAACTGTCTGTATTCTTGGTAGTGTTATTGTAAATTTCGGGTAGTAGTTACAATTTCTTCCATCATTTCTCCCAGAGCTATTATTTGCCTAGTATTCCTATAAACCTGGCAAAGAGCTCATTGCTAGGGGATTCCCAGGTTACTCCCAGGACTTGGTGCTCTCAGAGCTCCCACAGTTGGGGTCCTCCACTGCGGACAAATAGATTGCCTTGTCTTCGTGACAATTTGCTTTTCTTCTTTGGGGATCTGTGTGGAAAGTTAAAATAAGTCATAGCCCTTCCTCTCCTTGTTTTTCTTTACTTTTCTGAGCTTTACTTCCTTCTCCTCTGGCTGTGCCGCCTCTGAACGCCATATCTTCCATGCTTTCATCTCCAGCGTGAGCCTGACAACACGCCAGCCCCAGTACTCGGCCCACGCTCCCCATAGCATGATCTCACTCTCCCATCCTCCCCTCGGGACTGTCACCTGGCTGGCTCCAGCCCCATCTCTTCACCTTTCCTTGCTTTGACTCTTGACTTCTGAGAGTTGCCGCTCCTCTGAGGCAGGTGCTGGAGGTGCTGCAGGTAGGCTGTTACCTGTTCTGTTGGTGTTTGCCTTCCTCCTTTGTGGGGGTTTCCTCTTGACCTGCTCTGGCTCTTCAGCCTACTCAGACCAGCAGTAAGTTCTCTTTCTCTGGCAATGGCATTCTGTGTCAACAACATCTGTAGGTCGGGGAAGAGGCATTTCAGGAGCCGGAATTGCTGGACCCTCATTTATTCTGATACAGTATCACTTGGAACTGTTTTCTTTGAGATTCTCTGGGAAAAAAAATATCCTGCCCTAATGCAGTGTTTTCTAAGTTGCTGATTATGACTAATTAATGGGAGCATGAAAGTAATGTTTTAGGCTGCAACTAGAAATGTTTTTAATGGAAGGAATTTGATATAAAGAGTAGAAGATACACATGTAGCACATGCAGCGAGTGTCCTCTGTGTTCAAGGTTTTGACATAAACTATGTTTCTTCCTCCGAATTGGAGTCAAAACATTTGACAGCCGTTACTCTAATTAACTTTTGGTATTTTTTAATCTCCTTTGATTCTCCTCTCCCTTTTTCCTTCTAATGATAATTTAAGAATTTTTTTTTGTTTTTTTGATAGTTCAGTTGAAGTAGATTTAGAACATGGTCTATTTCCGGGACAACCTAATGAAAAACTGAAACCAAAGCTAAGTGATTTGCCAATTGCACGGCAGGTCTTCTCTATTTCATACAGGTCTTTGCCGCCTAATCAGTGTGCCTTCCCAGTAAGGCTCCAGCAGGTAAGGGTAAGGTGGCCACCTGGAGGCCTTGTGTAGATGGGTGTTCCGTCCGGGAGGATTAGGAGGTGTAAGGATGGAGCACCCAAACCCCAGCAGTTGGTTTTTCCTGGATGCTGTACAGTCACCACGTGTCTGCTAAGGGAGTGGCCACGGTGTTTCTAGGATTATTAGGCTACCACTAGTTTGGGGAGTGAAGTGCATTGGAAAAAGGTTCTGAGATTCAGGAACCACCGAATGCCCAGATACTAGTGTTGCTAATTCTTTTTTCTGGCAGTAAGAAATAACTGTAGGTTTTAAACAATTGTGAGTGATTGTGGAATGTAGCATCTCTGGTCAGAAAATATCATTTTCCCCCAATTCCTTATACCTTGTCTTGAGCTCAGGGAAATCCTTCCTGACTACAGTGTTGCTGCTAGGATAAACTTTCATTGTTCTTGTAAGAAACATTTTTGAAAGGAAACTAAATATGTCAAATGAATAGTTGGAAATCATGTTTCCATGTAACATATACAATGTATCTTTCAAATTTAAAGGATTTGTTAAAATGAAAATCATTGTAGGATACTGTTTGAAACCCGGCTTTACTTTCTAAAGGTAATATAGCTAAAATAAAGTATAATTGGAATATGATCTAATTTCAGAACTAAAATATTTTGGCCCAGTTATCCTTATATGTTTTGGAGGGTTCTGTCTTAAGACAGGTATTTGTACCAGTTAATGTCCAAAATAGTGAAATGGCTTCACTGAAGTCTATTGACTTAACCTCAGAGGTGTTTAGAATGGGCAATCAGAATATATCCATGTTGAAGTATTGGTTTGAGGTGGATAAGTATCATTTTATGATTATTTATTGATTTGCAAAATGTATGGTTTTTAGGATGCCTAATTTTAATGATTTGTAAATATAAAACGGGGAGGCAATGGAAAGAAGTGAGACATTTAATTTGCTGAAAATTCTACATTTAGTAAGTCCTCCTCCCTTTCCCCTGCCTGCCCCTAGGTGTCTTTCTGTTACTGATTTTGAAATGTCAACATCCTATACTTTTTTCTGACCAGTCTTTTGGGACTACTTGGTACATTTTCCACCTGATGAAATTTTAAAAGTTGCAGATTGTTTTTCTCAAGGAAAATAACTGAATTATCGTCTTTTTATATAAACATTTACTTTGAAATATGTTGCTATTTCAAGGACTTTGATACTTTATCCAAAGCATCATTTCTTCATATTGCCACAACTTTAAAATGGAGTTCTTGTTTATTGCCTGGTATGACAAGTTTATCATGTAAGTTAAGTTTATGTGCTAAATGACTCACAACGAACTCTCCCCTTCCCACTTGTGCCTAGAACTTACAGTGTCTGTGTTGGTAGAAATTTTGTATCCTAATATCAAACAAGTTGAGTATCCCTCATCTGAAAATCCGAAATTAGAAATGCGCCAAAATCCTAAACTTTTTGAGTACTGATGAGATGCTCAGAGGAGATGCTTATTGGAGCATCTAAGATTTTGGATTTTTGGGTTAGGGATGCTCAACCAGCAATTATGTAATGCAGATATCTCAAAATTTGGAAAAGTTTGACATCCAAGACACTTCTGATCCCGAGCATTTCAGATAAGGGACATTCTACGCATACTTCCTAAATTAATCTCAACTACATGATTTTACAATTTTAGTGTTGTTGTTATTGTTTATTTGTTTCGAGTTTTGTTCTTGTCGCCCAGGCTGGAGTGCAATGGTGTGATCTTGGCTCACTGCAACCTCTGCCTCCTGGGTTTAAGCGATTCTCTTGCTTCAGCCTCTGGAGTAGCTGGGATTCCAGGCACCTGCCACCATGCCTGGCTAACAATTTTAGTTTTTAAAACTTAAAGAAATGTGTGTGTATTTCTCATTTGCAGGCTTCCTTCCTCTGTCCAGCTTCTTTTCCCACCCCTGCTGGCTCTCTTGTGTCCTCTGGGCTCCCCGTGCCTGACCCCGTACTGCTCTCCTGGGACACAGCATGGCCTCCAAAGTGTCCTTGCGTCTCTTGTCCCAGTCTGAGTGGCTGTTCGCTTCCTCCACCTTTCACTTCCATTTAATGACTAAGCCTTGTGGGAGAGTGGAATGGGCACTTCCATTTGTGACTACTGGGTGAAATGGTGCAGGTTTCCTAGCTCTTGACCATAACAAGGACAGAGTTGAACCAGTGGCCTTTCAAAGTCTTTTCCAGTTCTAGAAGTGTTCTTAATAAAATAAGGTAGTTCTTAATAATGTGTAACTGTGCCGAGCCTTCCAAGGAGGGAGGGATTGGATACATATATTTTCATTGAAAACAATAGCTCATTGATCCAGCAATATGTGGACTGTGTCCTGGATATATTTTTGAGCATCTCCTCATCCCTTCCCTTTACCCCAACTCAAACTATGATCCAGGGAACAAGCTGCAAGAAGTCAGTTTTTGAACCACTGATAGGCTTTTGTGCTCCACTAACCCTACCTTTGCACACAGAATTCAGGGGAGGAATCATTGCTTTGTGAAATGGTGGGCTGGTGGTAGCAGCATCTTCTAATGTAGAAAGATTTATTTATTTATAAACCCACTCCTCATTTGTTATGAGAACGTTCTGAAACTCAGGAAGGAGACAGAAGACTCATGCTCATTTGAAGCCTGTCCTGTCCTAGGTAATAGGGACAAAACCCCCAGCCTCCTCCCTGTCTGTGTCAGTGTGCAGCCTCGTCTCAGTCTGTGTCAGTGTGCAGCCTCCTCCCTGTCTGTGTCAGTGTGCAGCCTCCTCCCTGTCTGTGTCGGTGTGCAGCCCCTCGTCTCAGTCTGTGTCGGTGTGCAGCCTCTCCCCTATCTGTGTCAGTGCAACCTCCTCCCTGTGTCTGTGTGTCAGTGTGCAGCCCCCTCGTCTCAGTCAGTGTCCAGTGTGCAGCCTCACTCCCTGTCTGTGTCAGTGTACAGCCTCCCTCCCTGTCTGTGTCAGTGTGCAGCCTCGTCTCAGTCTGTGTCAGTGTGCAGCCTCCTCCCTGTCTGTGTCGGTGTGCAGCCTCCTCCCTGTCTGTGTCAGTGTGCAGCCTCGTCTCAGTCTGTGTCAGTGTGCAGCCTCTCCCTGTCTGTGTCAGTGTGCAGCCTCCTCCCTGTCTGTGTCAGTGTGCAGCCTCGTCTCAGTTGGTGTCAGTGTGCAGCCTCACTCCCCTGTCAGTGTCCAGTGTACAGCCTCGTCTCAGTGTGTGTCCCAGTGTGCAGCCTCGTC